>NW_019174546.1:3319635-3327043 GCF_002260705.1 Seriola dumerili | reverse complement strand
ATATATGTTTTGATTTCTTTGTATGTGTGGATTACTTGGGTTGTTACCGACATCTGGTGACAATTTCATGTCAATAGCCCTTTACTGATAAAAATGTTGACACGTTCAATACTTATTTTCCCCGCTGTATACTGTTCCTTGTTTGTAATTTTAATAGTTATCTTTGGCTGAGATTCCTTTGGAAAAACAGTGTCAGTGAATGGACTGAGGTAAATGAATGGAGATGATTGAGCTACTATTACAAAGACCTGATAAAACCTGATAACATCCATAACCTGCCATTGGTGCCTGTTTGAACAGTGTCCTCATTTGAACAGGTGCCAGCTCTCACACTCACTCATCACAACAGTCTTTCATGGAAACACAGAGGAGAGGCCATAGAATGTGATCTATGACGAAGCTGCAGCTTCTTAGATCTATAAAAGGCCCTCAGAAACTTCATGCCATCCACACAGGTCGTAGCTGATCACATACAGGTGAGCAGGCTGCAGCCATGACACTGTCCTCATGTCTATGCATGTGTTTCTGTGCACGTCTCCTGTTCTCTTCATTCCTAGTTGATTTTCAAAATGTAAGTTTAGTTCACTGAGCTCTGGAGCAGGAGACTGCCTCAGTAATCACACTGTCTGTTTTATTCTCTGCAGGTTGTGGATAAGATGAAGGCCATGCAGGTGATTTCCTTGACTCTGCTGTTTGTTCTCGCAGCCAGTGCTCAGGTCTTGAAGTTCGGCAAATGTCCCAAGCCTGCTGTTCAGGCTAACTTTGATGTAACCAGGGTGAATACTAAACTCTTTATTTATTTTGCTATTAATTAAAGTGCCGTGTACACTTACACACATCTTCCATAATTACCAACAGTCATTAATAAGCACCTGTGTTGCAACAAATGCAAAATATTTGGTACCCAAAGAAGGTTTGTTTTTTTTTGTGTGTGTGAAATCTTGTACTTTCTCTGCAGTATGTTGGTAAGTGGTATGAGATCCAGAAGCTCCCAACAGCCTTCCAGAAGGGTGAGTGCGGCACTGCCACCTACAGCCCGAAGAGTCCTGGAGTCATCGGGGTCCTCAACAGGGAGCTGCTGTGAGTACATGGTATCTAAATGCCTACATTTAAGATTCGTGGGTTTGCAGCTACAATTACTCACTCTGTGCCCTTGTCACAGTCCTTTGAAATAATCATTCTCAGCAAATGAAGTCCACATTGTACACATTTTTTGCATTCATGCATCGGGTGCATTGAATATCCTTGGCCATGGATCACTGATCTTTTACACTGTATCTGGTCTATGAAATGAAAATGTAAAAGTTAGGATATACAGTACACTTATACATACATAAAAAACCATACTCAACTAAATTGATTTCTTTTTTTATTTCTATACAAATTTTCTTAGGAATAATGGAACCGTTAGTTCTATTGTCGGCTCCGCCAAAGTCAAGAACCCCGCAGAGCCTGCCAAGCTGGAGGTCTCCTTCACTGGGAGTAAAGATGTCTCATTCATTACAAATATATTCTAACCCTCAAGCTCAGGAAGTATTTGATATATTATATATATTATATGAGTATTTACTTGTGCACTGAATATTCCAGCAGTTTTGACTCTTTTAACTTGTCTGCAGGACCATCTCCCCCTGGTCCCTACTGGGTTCTCTCCACCGATTATGAGGGTCACTCTGTGGTCTACAGCTGCACCGAAGTCGGCCTGTTCCACAAGGAGCTGACCTGGATCCTGAGCAGGGAGCCCACCCTGTCTGAGGAGACCATCGAGGAGCTGCACAGCCTCCTGTCCTCCATCGGAGTCAGTGTAGAGAAGATGGTCCCCACCAACCAGGACGTGGATTACTGTTCCCCCATGAACCAGTAAACAGAGATTCTCCTATTTCAGCCTACAACACTGCGAGATACAGGACGACATGGACTTATGGCACGACTCACTATGTGCAGTGTGTGGTATGCCTCGCTTTGTCCATGTTGTGCAAAGTCAATGCAATAAACCTGTAGAAACAAAAATCTATGTTGTGTGTTTTGTGTTTGACCTTGAGCTCATTCTCAACTACAAAGGCAAATAATAGTATTTAAAGTACCAGAATACCATACTGCAATATGCATTTCAAAAGACTTTTTACACATTCACATTCAGTGACCAATACAAACGCAAATCTTCCAGTGTAACAGGGATTTCAGCCTCCAAAGGACTCCTAACACTGAAATGGTTCCTTTATTTAAAAAAAAAAAAAAAAAGTGTGATATTTTCTTCAGGTACAGATGAATACTAGGTACTAATGTAATATACCGCAAATAATTTAAGTTAACACTGTTGTGAGTCCTTGGGAGTCAGAAAAGTCTCATTTTAAACCACCCATGCTTTATTTGTTTCATTCTCACATACTTGCTTCTTTTTTTAAAATGTAGGTGTTCATCTTGGTTTCATCTCAGAACTTTAATCTGACAGTCATATTAGGTGTTTGTAATTCATATTCCAAAGATCACATGAAAGCACCAACATTTGTTGAGTGATGCAGGGAAGAATTTGTGTTTAACAGCTGGTCTCATATACAAAACAAGATAATGGTGTTGTATTTTTAAAGGTAATTGTGTAATTTCACATTTTGCCTTTTTATTTGATGGTTAACAATATAAATTCAGGGAAATGTTAGGAGACAGAGAGGTATGACAGGTAACAAAGGTTTCCAGTCACAATAAAATAGGGGACATTGTGGTTGTCATGCCGATTGACCACTAGGACACCAGGATTCTCCAGCAAGAGTATTTTAACGTAATGCAAAGCTGCATTGACAATGACGTCTTTGATGTTCTACTTTCAGAACCGGCTTTATGTTTTTGAGGTCGATAACAGTTATCTTTCTGGCTTCTTGTCTATGTGGGAAACTAATGAATGAAAGTGTTTTAAACATGTTATTCCTGTCTTGCCATAACAGCCAAAAGATGTTTTTCACCAATAATAGGCTAAAATCCTGTCACGCTCTGCTCCTCACTTCCCCTCGGCCCTTGTCTCCAGCCCCTGCTTATTTCTCTCGCCATGTTTGTCCCTTCATCTCCCCAGACCTGCTATTTTCCATCCGCCCACCAGATGTCCCCAGACTTTCTTCCTGTCCCCATGTCCATCCCTGTTCCATCATCATCCAAGCCAGTATTTAAACCTGCCATTGTCACAAGTTCCTTGTCAGTTCCTCTATTTTTTGTTCCCTTGTGTTCTCCTATGTGCCAGCTACCTGTTTTTTTGTAACCCGTTGTCTGTGCTTGCCTGACTGACTGCCCACTTGTCATCCCCTTTGCCTGTAAGCCTGTTTTTCACTGCATCAGCCTGGCCACTTGTGTGTCTGCATTAAAAATTGGTTGTTAAACATGCAGTTCAGACCATTGGTTCTCAGGTTTTTAAGCTTCACCATGTGCAGATTACTGTCAAAAAGATGCTTAATATCTAAGCCCAAACCCATTGACCGAGCAGCCATTTTAGTAACATCACAACAGAAGTACTGTAGCGGACAGTTCATAAGTAATCAGTATTGTATTTCATCAGACCACAGAACTGACTCCAAAAGCTGCACTTCTGTTTAAACACGTTTATTGCATTGACTTTGCATGAGGCATACAGTGAGATGTACACCAGTGAGAGTACAGTCATAAATACAACGATACATAACACACAGCGGTGTGTACGTCTGTAGGCTGAGTCAGGATTAACTCTCTCAGTCAGTTTACTGCTGCATGGCGCTGCAGTAAGCTGCGTCCTGGTTGGTGGTGAGCAGCTTGTCCACATTGACGCCGATGGAGGATAGGGTGCTGTGCAGGTCCTCAAGGGTCTCCTCAGGCAGGGTGGGCTGCCTGCTCATGATCCAGGCGAACTCCACATGGAGCACACCGAGATCAGTGCAGCTGTAGACCAGAGAGTAGCTGTCATAGTCGGTGGACAGAACCCAGTAGGGGGCAGGGGGGGAGTCTGGTGGTGTAAAGGGACAGCACAGTCAAGTAAACAATTATCTCTGTGTATTGCAAGTTTTCAAAAAATTCTCAATGTCCTATATCTACAATATCAAGTGTTGGTATCATCTTTCCAGCATCCCAGAGAAGTTTGTGATAAATTAGGGTCCTTACTCTCAAAGGACACCAGCAGCTTGGCAGGCTCAGAGGGGTTCTTGGCCATGGCAGAGCCACTGATGGAGTTAATGGTCCCATCAGCACTAAGAGACGGACAGTAAAATGTCAAAAGATATTTGTGCTATACTGGCACATTACTTTTATTTAGATAAAGGAACTGAATACTCCACCACTGTAAAGCCATTAAAGATGCAGTCATAGTACTCACAGCAGCTCCCTGTTGAGGACGCCAACTACTCCGGGGCTCTTCAGGCTGTAGGTAGCAGTGCTGCACTCGCCTTTCTGGAAAGCGTGTGGCAGTCTCTGGATATCATACCATGTACCAAGATACTGCAGGGGAAGCACAGGGAACATCGGAGCATTGTGTCAGGCTTGACATGTCTTCAAGTATTTTTTTACAGTTACAAAAATTGTCATCCTGCAAGGTATAGTTTGTTCAATTATGGAAAAGGTAGAAAAATGCAGTCTTGTTTCCCCACAGTATATTTGGTTTGGTATTCACCTTGGCAGCATCAAAGTTCTCCTGAACAGCAGGCTTGGGGCATCTTCCTGGCACGATGACCTGAGCATTGGCTGCAAGGACGGACAGCAGAGTGATGGAAATCACCTGGATGGCATTCATCTTTTCTCCACGACCTGTAGAGAACAAAAAAGGCAGTTCAGTTATTCAGTTTTAAAACAAAACAATAAAAAGCATCTTTGTCTGCCCCGCCCTGATTGTTTCCACCTGTTTCCCATTACCGTGTGTGTGTGTGTATAGTCTGCGTTTCCCTTTGTCAGTTCGTCTTGTCATGTTACCAGACAACCACGTTTTTGAATTCGATACGTTTGACCATAGTCTTGCTGCACAGTATTTTGATGCTTTGATACTTTTAATTTGTTTTTTCGGGCTTTTTATGCCTTTATTGATAGTGCAGTAAAGAGAGACAGGAAATGGGGAGGCAGAGAGAGGGGGGATGACATGCAGCTAAGGGCTGTCCGATGCAGGACTCGAACCGGTGCAAACTGCAGCGAGGACTGTAGCCTCTACACATGGGGCGCCTGCTCATCCAACTGAGCTACTCAACGCCCCTCTTTTCCTGTGTCTTGAGTTTTTTGGTTTTCATCGAAAGAGCGATTTTTATTTGTGCACTTAGCTTATGTATTCCTCTGTTAGAGCAACTTTCTTTTGCTACTTTATTATTAAAATATTAATGAGTACTTTGTCTCTGAGTCGTGCATTTGGGTTCACGTCGTAGTTCAGTTGTGACATCCCTTAGTGTTTACATCGAGGCTATTTTGAGAAAGTTGTGGAGTGTGTGGGAATTGGCACCTGTTCACATAATTATTGTGTTTAAACAGGCCTCTGACAGAAAAAGAGATGATTGACAGGTTAGTGTAAAAGTCAGATTAGTGTGGTACACAGACCTTGGCTGTTGATAACGGATTCTTTGAATTTAAGCAAATGATTAGGAGTATTTATAGTATATATTATGATATTTCATAGTTAGGTACTGTATAGTGATGTAGTGTGACATCATGATATTGGTCTACTGTAGTTCATTTAAGTCTGGACTAAAGTGTTTCCACCACTTTAGTAGGTGACTGAAATAACTCAACAAATGTATTTGGCATAAAATTTTGAACAAACATTTATGACTTTGGTGATTCCCTGACTTTTCCTCCAGCACCAACATAAAATTGGAGTTTGTGGTTACGAGTAAAATACAGGCTAATTAAAACATTTATAATAATAAATAAATAAATAAATAATACAACAAATATTATAACTGTACTTAATATGTTCACTATCAGCTGTGCTTTGTGTTTAGTTTAGTGCTAAGTCACAAATATTAGCATGATAACACTAGCATGCTAGCATTGTCATTGTGCACATGTTAGCATGTTGAGAACACTGATTGTGATTGACTGGGCCATTCTAGCAGCTTTGTTTTCTTTCTCTGAAACCAATTGAGTTTCCTTGGCTGTATGTTTGGGATCATTGTCTTGCTGAAATGTCCCCCCTGGTTTCATCTTCAGCATCCTGGTAGTTGGCAGCAGATTCTTATCAAGAATGTCTCGGTACATTTCTCCATTCATTTCTTCCTTCAATTATATGAAGTCTGCCAGTAGGCCTACCATATGCTGAAAAACAGCCTCACACCATGATGTTCCCACCTCCAAACTTCACTGTTGGTATAGTGTTTTTGGAGTGATGTGCAGTGCCATTTCTCCTCCAAACATGGTGTGTGCTATGACATCCAAAGAGTTCAATTTCAGTCTTATCTGACCAGACTATATTCTCCCAGTATTTCAAAGGCTTGAATGTTGTCAAATGTTGTGCAGCTAACTTTAAACGTGCTTCAAGATACTTTTTCTTCAACAATGGAGTCTTGCGCGGTGAGCTTGTATAGAGGCCATGGCGGTTGAGGGCATTACTTATTGTTTTCCCTGAAAAAAACAGTACCTGCTAATTCCACGTCTTTCTGAAGCTCTCCGCGAGTGGTCCTTGGCTCTTGGACAACTCTTCTGATTATTCTTTTGACTCCTTTGTCAGAAATCTTGCGAGGAGCCCGTGGTCACGGCCAGTTTATGTTGAAATGATGTTCTTTCCACTTCCGGATAACGGCCCCAACGGTGCTCACTGGAACATTCAGAAGTTTAGAAACACATCTGTAACCAATGCCATCAGTATGTTTTGCAACAATAAGGTTGCGAAGGTCTTGAGAGAGATCTTTGCTTTTACCCATCATGAGATGCCCATTGTGTGACACCTTGGTAATGAGAAACCTTTTTATAGGCCATCAATTAGGACTAAACCAGCTGATATTAATGTGCACTGATAGGGGGCAGGATTGCTTTCTAAATACTGACAGATTTCAGCTGGTTTCTTGGCTTTCCATGCCTTTTTGCACCTCCTTTTCTTCATGTGTTCAATACTTAATGCCTGTGTCATTTCAGTGTGAATATCAGATCACATTTTATGACAAATTTACTCAGAAAACCATGAAATTCCAAATTTTTCACATACTTTTTCTTGCTAATGTATATGTTTTGATTTCTTTGTATGTGTGGATTACTTGGGTTGTTACCGACATCTGGTGACAATTTCATGTCAATAGCCCTTTACTGATAAAAATGTTGACACGTTCAATACTTATTTTCCCCGCTGTATACTGTTCCTTGTTTGTAATTTTAATAGTTATCTTTGGCTGAGATTCCTTTGGAAAAACAGTGTCAGTGAATGGACTGAGGTAAATGAATGGAGATGATTGAGCTACTATTACAAAGACCTGATAAAACCTGATAA
>NW_019174546.1:3318290-3318830 GCF_002260705.1 Seriola dumerili | reverse complement strand
GCAAATGAAGTCCACATTGTACACATTTTTTACATTCATGCATCGGGTGCATTGAATATCCTTGGTCATGGATCACTGATCTTTTACACTGTATCTGGTCTATGAAATGAAAATGTAAAAGTTAGGATATACAGTACACTTATACATACATAAAAGAAAATACTCAACTAAATTGATTTCTTTTTTTATTTCTATACAAATTTTCTTAGGAATAATGGAACCGTTAGTTCTATCGTCGGCTCCGCCAAAGTCAAGAACCCCGCAGAGCCTGCCAAGCTGGAGGTCTCGTTCACTGGGAGTAAAGATGTCTTATTCATTACAAATATATTCTAACCCTCAAGCTCAGGAAGTATTTGATATATTTATATATATTATATGAGTATTTACTTGTGCACTGAATATTCCAGCAGTTTTGACTCTTAACTTGTCTGCAGTACCATCTCCCCCTGGTCCCTACTGGGTTCTCTCCACCGATTATGAGGGTCACTCTCTGGTCTACGGCTGCACTGACTTCGGCCTGTTCCGCATGGAGCTGACCTG
>NW_019174546.1:2840026-3318265 GCF_002260705.1 Seriola dumerili | reverse complement strand
CCACAAGGAGCTGACCTGGATCCTGAGCAGGGAGCCCACCCTGTCTGAGGAGACCATCGAGGAGCTGCACAGCCTCCTGTCCTCCATCGGAGTCAGTGTAGAGAAGATGGTCCCCACCAACCAGGACGTGGATTACTGTTCCCCCATGAACCAGTAAACAGAGATTCTCCTATTTCAGCCTACAACACTGCGAGATACAGGACGACATGGACTTATGGCACGACTCACTATGTGCAGTGTGTGGTATGCCTCGCTTTGTCCATGTTGTGCAAAGTCAATGCAATAAACCTGTAGAAACAAAAATCTATGTTGTGTGTTTTGTGTTTGACCTTGAGCTCATTCTCAACTACAAAGGCAAATAATAGTATTTAAAGTACCAGAATACCATACTGCAATATGCATTTCAAAAGACTTTTTACACATTCACATTCAGTGACCAATACAAACGCAAATCTTCCAGTGTAACAGGGATTTCAGCCTCCAAAGGACTCCTAACACTGAAATGGTTCCTTTATTTAAAAAAAAAAAAAAAAAGTGTGATATTTTCTTCAGGTACAGATGAATACTAGGTACTAATGTAATATACCGCAAATAATTTAAGTTAACACTGTTGTGAGTCCTTGGGAGTCAGAAAAGTCTCATTTTAAACCACCCATGCTTTATTTGTTTCATTCTCACATACTTGCTTCTTTTTTTAAAATGTAGGTGTTCATCTTGGTTTCATCTCAGAACTTTAATCTGACAGTCATATTAGGTGTTTGTAATTCATATTCCAAAGATCACATGAAAGCACCAACATTTGTTGAGTGATGCAGGGAAGAATTTGTGTTTAACAGCTGGTCTCATATACAAAACAAGATAATGGTGTTGTATTTTTAAAGGTAATTGTGTAATTTCACATTTTGCCTTTTTATTTGATGGTTAACAATATAAATTCAGGGAAATGTTAGGAGACAGAGAGGTATGACAGGTAACAAAGGTTTCCAGTCACAATAAAATAGGGGACATTGTGGTTGTCATGCCGATTGACCACTAGGACACCAGGATTCTCCAGCAAGAGTATTTTAACGTAATGCAAAGCTGCATTGACAATGACGTCTTTGATGTTCTACTTTCAGAACCGGCTTTATGTTTTTGAGGTCGATAACAGTTATCTTTCTGGCTTCTTGTCTATGTGGGAAACTAATGAATGAAAGTGTTTTAAACATGTTATTCCTGTCTTGCCATAACAGCCAAAAGATGTTTTTCACCAATAATAGGCTAAAATCCTGTCACGATCTGCTCCTCACTTCCCCTCGGCCCTTGTCTCCAGCCCCTGCTTATTTCTCTCGCCATGTTTGTCCCTTCATCTGCCCAGACCTGCTATTTTCCATCCGCCCACCAGATGTCCCCAGACTTTCTTCCTGTCCCCATGTCCATCCCTGTTCCATCATCATCCAAGCCAGTATTTAAACCTGCCATTGTCACAAGTTCCTTGTCAGTTCCTCTATTTTTTGTTCCCTTGTGTTCTCCTATGTGCCAGCTACCTGTTTTTTTGTAACCTGTTGTCTGTGCTTGCCTGACTGACTGCCCACTTGTCATCCCCTTTGCCTGTAAGCCTGTTTTTCACTGCATCAGCCTGGCCACTTGTGTGTCTGCATTAAAAATTGGTTGTTAAACATGCAGTTCAGACCATTGGTTCTCAGGTTTTTAAGCTTCACCATGTGCAGATTACTGTCAAAAAGATGCTTAATATCTAAGCCCAAACCCATTGACCGAGCAGCCATTTTAGTAACATCACAACAGAAGTACTGTAGCGGACAGTTCATAAGTAATCAGTATTGTATTTCATCAGACCACAGAACTGACTCCAAAAGCTGCACTTCTGTTTAAACACGTTTATTGCATTGACTTTGCATGAGGCATACAGTGAGATGTACACCAGTGAGAGTACAGTCATAAATACAACGATACATAACACACAGCGGTGTGTACGTCTGTAGGCTGAGTCAGGATTAACTCTCTCAGTCAGTTTACTGCTGCATGGCGCTGCAGTAAGCTGCGTCCTGGTTGGTGGTGAGCAGCTTGTCCACATTGACGCCGATGGAGGATAGGGTGCTGTGCAGGTCCTCAAGGGTCTCCTCAGGCAGGGTGGGCTGCCTGCTCATGATCCAGGCGAACTCCACATGGAGCACACCGAGATCAGTGCAGCTGTAGACCAGAGAGTAGCTGTCATAGTCGGTGGACAGAACCCAGTAGGGGGCAGGGGGGGAGTCTGGTGGTGTAAAGGGACAGCACAGTCAAGTAAACAATTATCTCTGTGTATTGCAAGTTTTCAAAATTTCTCAATGTCCTATATCTACAATATCAAGTGTTGGTATCATCTTTCCAGCATCCCAGAGAAGTTTGGGATAAATTAGGGTCCTTACTCTCAAAGAAGGACACCAGCAGCTTGGCAGGCTCAGAGGGGTTCTTGGCCATGGCAGAGCCACTGATGGAGTTAATGGTCCCATCAGCACTAAGAGACGGACAGTAAAATGTCAAAAGATATTTGTGCTATACTGGCACATTACTTTTATTTAGATAAAGGAACTGAATACTCCACCACTGTAAAGCCATTAAAGATGCAGTCATAGTACTCACAGCAGCTCCCTGTTGAGGACGCCAACTACTCCGGGGCTCTTCAGGCTGTAGGTAGCAGTGCTGCACTCGCCTTTCTGGAAAGCGTGTGGCAGTCTCTGGATATCATACCATGTACCAAGATACTGCAGGGGAAGCACAGGGAACATCGGAGCATTATGTCAGGCTTGACATGTCTTCAAGTATTTTTTTCCAGTTACAAAAATTGTCATCCTGCAAGGTATAGTTTGTTCAATTATAGAAAAGGTAGAAAAATGCAGTCTTGTTTCCCCACAGTATATTTGGTTTGGTATTCACCTTGGCAGCATCAAAGTTCTCCTGAACAGCAGGCTTGGGGCATCTTCCTGGCACGATGACCTGAGCATTGGCTGCAAGGACGGACAGCAGAGTGATGGAAATCACCTGGATGGCATTCATCTTTTCTCCACGACCTGTAGAGAACAAAAAAGGCAGTTCAGTTATTCAGTGTTAAAACAAAATAAAAAGCATCTTTGTTACATATTCACAAAAAATAGTCACCAGTAGACGATAGGAGAGAATCATAGCTGCAGCTTACCTGTGTTACCGGGTAGCAGTGACGGTCTGAGTTTTGATGGTGTTTTTATACATCAGTGACCACATTCTGCCGCCCCCCCCCTTAGTGTTTACATCAAGGCTATTTTGAGAAAGTTGTGGAGTGTGTGTGGGAATTGGCACCTGTTCACATAATTATTTTGTGTTTAAACAGGCCTCTGACAGAAGAAGAGATGATTGACAGGTTAGTGTAAAAGTCAGATTAGTGTGGTACACAGACCTTTTGCTGTTGTTAATAACGGATTCCTTGAATTTAAGCAAATGATTAGGAGTATTTATAATGTATATTATGATATTTCATAGTTAGGTACTGTATAGTGATGTAGTGTGACATCATGATATTGGTCTACTGTAGTTCATTTAAGTCTGGACTAAAGTGTTTCCACCACTTTAGTAGGTGACTGAAATAACTCAACAAATGTATTTGGCATAAAATTTTGAACAAACATTTATGACTTTGGTGATTCCCTGACTTTTCCTCCAGCACCAACATAAAATTGGAGTTTGTGGTTACAAGTAAAATATAGGCTAATTAAAAAATTTACAATAATAATAGTAATGATAATAAATAAATAATTAATACAACAAATATTATAACTATTAGCATGATAACACTAGCATGCTAGCATTGTCATTGTGTGCATGTTAGCATGTTGACAAGACTCAAAATAATATCTGATTATTGCAAGCTTTTTTATATTTCTGTTTCTATCGTTAAAGACACTCAACCACAATTTTAAAATTAAACTGTCAAACAATATTTCTGCTTAACATGTTAACATGAGCAGGTTAGCATGCTGACATTAGCATTTACCTCAAAATAATTTGTGCTTGTTACATTTATAAAATTATGTATTTCTGTATCTGTTTTTAAGGACAACTCCACTGCACTACCATCAACCCTCTGTTTATGTTTAGTGCTAATCAGCAAATGTTAGCTAACATCCATTAGTAGATGGTACAATTTAGAGATGTTCTCTGGATGTCTCACATGCAGGGTTTTGCTAGACACTAGTTAGGCAGTGGGAAATGCTCTGTTGGCAACATCTCTCTTGGGGAGACACATACATCATCAGGGGGCCGTGGCGGTACACTGCATAGTGCCTTTATGGGAGGTTTAATGGGCCTTATAGTTGGTATTGCAAAATGTGTCAAAATGAGGGGCCATTGGGGGCCCCTTTTCACCTTATGAAAAGTGCACCTCTTCTGACGGGGCACTTGACATTGAAAATGTCACAGGACAATGTATTCTTTTATTGATGCAGACATGTGAACAGAACTACTTTATTAGGTTGAAGATTACTGGTCTAGAATTACTATACTTGAGAAAAAATAACTTCAACCTAAAGTTGTTTTTGAGATACAGAACTACAGTGTTTTCTCTGAATTTACTACAAGGATCTAAGGCTTTTCCTGTTATTTCAGGGATTCTTGATCCTAAAGAATCCTACAATCCAGGATCTCACTAATCGAGACCTAAACAAGATTTCCATCATGCGTAAAAGACGTAAAGCTTCCACCTTAGCGGGATTACAGTTTCAGTATAGTTGTCATTCTATTATGAAGAACACAGAAATTCAGGCAGATTGTTCCTGTAATTAGAAGATGGATGGTGTCCGTGTCTGCACTGACCCAGTGAATTTATAGCTGAGCCTGTTTCTCAAGGTTAAACCTGCTCTGATCCTTTCGCCTTACTGTGACTCTGTAATACTGAGTGCAAACAAGAAGGACAGAAAATCCCTTATAAAAAGCTTACACCTAGAAGATTCCTAAATTAGCGGTTTACATGTCCTAATGCTCTGTTCACTTAATTCCTAAATCCTTTATTAGGGTTTTTTCTCTCTTTTCAGTAAAAAATGATCAGCCTTACTACTATTACATCTGATGTTATTATACTGTTCATATTTTTCCCATTGGTACAACCATTACTGCATCTCCTTCTATGGTTGCCACAGTGGTGGAAGAAGTATTCAGTTCCTTTACATAAATAAAAGTAGTAAAACCACACCATAATAACAGTCGATTACAAACAAAAGCCTTGTATTCAAAATGCTTGTCTACTTAATTGAAAGCAGATTCAAGTAAAAGTACAGATACGTTAACCTGTTGTTACCAGAACTGCCAGCTTGAGAAAACTCAATGAAATAGACAGAAAGGTAACAGGTTGAACAGGTTCAATATCTGAATAAACATTAAAATAAATTAAATGTGATCTTAGTTAGAAAATATGGATGTGTTATGATTGGTTGTGAGAGGTCAGCTGCTGAGCTCTCAAAACCAAAAAATACACATTCAGAAACTGCTCTGAGAGAAAGCAGTTTCAAAGTTTTATATGAGAGCTCATGGGAGAAGGGCCCGGATTATTAAAGTTTATGGTCAAGCTACTAATAGGCATACTGTATGTACAGAAATAACAGCTCTGATGTACAGAATGGCAACTTTCCACACACAATTCATGCAAGCTAACAACAAAAGGATAAGGCTACTGCGGATACCTGATCATCATACCTGGATTACAGTAGAGCAGAGACGTATCACCTTGTCCAACACATTTCTGCATCTGCGTCTGTTATAGCCAACATAAAGTCTATGATTGTAACATGGTGAGAGTTGAGTCTAAATGCCCCATCTTATGTAATGTGATGTAATGTGCTGTAATGGTGTAGTAAGTGATTTCCTGGCACACATCAGGCACCACATGAGCATCATTTGAGTGCCACAGTGCACCTGTGAGCTTTGCTGATGACCAGGTACACCCCTTCATGTCACAGGGATAGCTTCAACAGGATACTGAGACATAAAGTATCTGCATATCATTTTGGAAAAACATGCCTGCACAGTCACCAGAGCCAAACCCATCACAGCCCATGTTTTGTATGAGATGAAACAAACATGAAAATTGATTGATGAAAAAAGAATAGCTGAAAGATCTACTGACAGCATGATACCGGTCAGGTCAGGGGGGTGAACCTAAAAAGTTCATACTGAGAACAAACTAGAAAAAGTCTCAAATTCAACTCAACTCCAAAATCCACCCAAAAGCTGTTGAGTGTTTTTCAGTCTGAACGGACCAAGCAGATCAGTGCAGCTTCACCACAATCTTTAATCAGTCATCATTGCCAAATGATAATACAATAATAATATGTATAGAGCTCATTAAAACCAGAGGTTACAAAATGTTTCACAAGAAGCAAAAGTGAAAAGGACTGTTCAGGTCAGGTCATATACACATACATACAATATGTATTATATATTACTCACCTGCATACACACAAATACATACAAACACATCTGAAAACAAAGCTGATTTTATCAAGCCTTTCATTGTAGTGTATTCACGACTGGTCAAATGTTCCAGCAATGAGGATATAGACATTGTACCATTTGTTTTTTTCCTGGGAATCTGGGAGATTTAGCAACCTGGTGTGATTTTTACACTTTATAATCAAAGACTTGCAAATGATTGGTATTTCATAGGCTGATATCAGCATTTTAGATGCAATATATTTAATTCTGACTCAACAGAATTAACTCAACAAACACTGAACATTATAACCTGTATGAGAGGAGGATTTATTGCAGGACCGGTGTATTAGACTGCATTAGTTTTAGCTAGGTGTACTTAATTAACTACGATCTGAGTGTATTTGTGTATAGTATATGATAATCAACACAACAGTGTCCTGGCCCATAGGTTATTCAGTCTTCCACAAGTTCTTTGCTTTCCTAGAGACAGTACAGGGAGACAGAAGCACCCACCCTCACACACACACACACACATACACACACACTCCACATCGTGTCTGATGTCTGGCAAAATCACCACCCAACCCAACAATTGTGCACACCTAGCTGCCACCGGGCATTAACAAAAACATCATTCACAGAGGAAGTGCAGGCCCATGCTGTAAGCGGTTGGTGAGCACAAACTGTCAGATTAAGTGGTCTGAGAGGATGATCCGGCCAACATTTAGTCGGATTTCTAGCAAATTACCACCAAGCATGTTTGGGTCAACCCTCTGGCACCCCGGGGAGCGCAATACTTCTGACACCCAAACAAGACATGTGGAGAAAAACAAAAACAAGATGGATCTCTATGGTTTATAAAGTCTACAAGCTGCATCATGTCGCTTCTCTGCATGTGGCCACAGAGCAGTTAAGGAGGGGTTGGCCATTTTGCCACTGGAAAAGGAAGCTAAGCATTTAGGTGTCTTAACTATGGCCTAAAGTGCTAACAAGGGATTAGTGAGGTAAACGTTGAAAGAGGTTTAGCACTCCATGCTTAGGACCAGTGCTGCTATAGTAATTACACATCAGTTGCAAGGTGCGGCAAGCAGTTGGATGGGAGATCACAGTGATGTCAGGACAGGGAGGGCTTACCACAGGAGATAAGGCCAGCTAATGGAGATGAAACGAATCTGTATTTAAAAGGTCTTTTTTAGTTAAGGCAGCTACCTGGCAGCAGACTGCGCTCGGACCAGTTGGCTTGTTAGTGGGAGGCCGTTTAGTTGTAAGGGAAAGAGGGACAGTACAGAGACAGTACAGTGCAGTGAGATCTCCAAAGGCTTTTCATTTAAGTTTCTGACTTGGTTTTTTTTTTGTTTTTTACCTGAATTGGGATAAACCCCGTTCAGAGCTCTGCTTACTGGTGTGAACTTGAAGGTAAGTCAATTAAAACTTCCTCTTTTACTACTTCCCACTTTCCTCTTCCATCCGTCTTATGCTTCTTTTTGTGACTGATTTTCTTCCTTTTACTACTCTGCAGTTATTCTTGTAAAGGTGCAAAATCTATTTATGTTTATTCTACAGTATATAAGTGTCTGATGCATTAGTATGTGATCAAAAATTACAGCAACAACTTTAAAATTCATGCACATTGCTAAAGTTTCACAGCACACAATGCAAAAGTTTTCAAACTGTCATGCAAAATGTGAGCAGTAATTGGTATAAAAGGCTGCTGATCCCTCAGTAAGTGATTAATCTAAAGGCCAATGCGATTAGAGGAACAACCTTGAATTCTGTATAATTAACCTAATAATTAGCCCAGATTCTGTAAATAGCATTTGAATGTATAATAATAATAATAATAATAATAATGATAATAATAAAAATAATAATAATGATAATTAAAGTAATATTAAATACACGGTGAATACACTTATCCAAATTAAATATTTCTATAAATTCATTTATGTTTAATTTTATCCGTTCAATCACCATCTTTTTACGCACTTTGTCATGTGATCTTATGGCACCAAATGTAATTCTTAAATCAACAAGAAAAACCTGCAGCAAGTCTCCTGAAATCTTACATGCTTCATGCAACTGACAGAATATGCATGGCTTTAGAGTGTGTGTACCAGTGTGTATGTGTGTTGTGTGTGAAGGGATTAGGAAGGACTAGACAATACTTCTGTCTTGTCTGATATGACCTCCTCAGGGCTCCATCTAAGTCGTCAGCAATTTTTCCCTTTAATTCATTCTTGTAATGAGATTAACCAGGCAACAGCAAATCCAAGGAGTCCAATCCCTGGATTTGGCAGCTGCGGTGTGGCCTCTGCTTGTTAAGGAAATATGACAAGAGTTTGTCGAGCTCACCTTTGACAACAGATTCACTCACAAAATGCTGAAGCCACTTAAAGTTGGCGTGTGAGGTTCTCACACCAACAAAGAAGTTCATGCAAGGTCAAGTTTGAACATGTGTTACAGCAGTATGCCTCAAGTCTCAGGCTACAACTTCACTTTAGAGACTTAAAACAAAACCCAATCAAAGTGTTAGCTGTGATCGAACAGGCCTCGGAAAAGATTCCTCCAAATGGCTCAAGTTCACACAAGCCCAGCCCCAGTTTGTGCTTTTCATGTACTTCCATTACTTTCGATTCACAGAGCTATTTTTCTGAAAAATTACTACTCTGCTATCTTTGAAAAGCCAATACGGTTGTTCAATAATGCTCAATCCTGCTCTGAAGGTGTTTCAAGAATCCTCAAAGACTCTTTTAACCATTTGGATGAAAAAATATTCTGTCTGCAGAATAATAAATAAGATTCCTAACCTGACAGGAGATTACATATTTCCTTTCTCAGTTTGCATTTTAAATGTGAACCACAATTTAAAAAATGTGTTTATCAGTTACATTATCAGCAAATCTCACACTTACAAATATATAGTTTTTAGTTTATCTCATATGCTACATGCTTTATGGACATGATTTTCAAGTGCTGTACTTTCAGGTACTTTTACTTTACTGGAGTATTCAAATCTTTTACTTGTAATTGAGTATTTTATACTGTGGCATTGCTGCTTTTACTAAAGTAACAGATCTTAATACTTCTTCCACCACTGATTCACAGCAAGTTCCTACCAACAACTATTATGAGGGTAAGAAAGAACTCAACTTGACGTAGTAAATCAGTTTGTATATACACATTTTTTTTCCCAGTTTTTTATATTTTTATACAAAATACCGCATCAGGATTTTGCTGGTGTTCAACAGAAATAGCAAGGACAAATGTCATTTGCAGTTAACTGGATAGACAATAAAGTCACAACTTTATAGACAGACATTTTCATCCAGATGGAAGCGTCTTCAGGGATTCAGTATAAAGTGGGGACTAACACAGGCCACTGTTTTTCTGAGGCAATAAGATGTTTGTGATACTTTTTTATCTGAACACAGGTTTACTTGATGCACTGTTTCTTTTGAGTCAGGGATCAAACTAATTTATTAAGTTCAAATTTTGATTCTTTTGATTTAATCACTAAGTGTGTGAGCTGTTCAATTACACTTAACTTCAGCACTTTACAAGCCCAATCATTTTGAAATATCTGCAGTGGTTTATGGTATCTCATATAAACTGTAAATCATTCATTCCCAGTCGAGAGTATGTAAAGGCGAGAATACATTACACAAGGCCCTTAGGCTCAGAGCTTAGTGCCCACTTGGGAATTACAGACATAAATGTAGAAATACATTTCTCCTCATTTGCTGATGCTAGCTGTTGTGACATTGGCAGAGATGGAGGTGGAGGCAGGGTGCATGTGTTCTCACCACATAGCACCACATAAACCGATTGCATCCCCAGATTTATCCCCAAGGTGTTTTTAGGACATCCTGGGAGCTAATGGAGGCTAATAGGCTTAGCACTTAGGGTGTATTGTCCGGGATGCTTACAGGCAAGGTTTGCTGAGGGTAAAACTCTAAACGTGCGGATTACCTCCAACACATCCCTTTAAAGTGCTGTATAGCCAGGACTTAGCTAATAGGATCCTGGGGGTAGCAGGGGCCTGGGAAGGTGGGGATGGGGGTGGGACGGGCCAGCAGGGCGGGCTGCAGGCAGGTCAGCAGATGTAGCTAGCAGACTGTTGCGGGACTAACAAGGGGATTACAGCCCTCAGATTAGATGGACTTCAGAGGCAACTTGAGGGACTGTGGATAATGCACAAGGCCTCAGGGCAAATCTTATGGCAGCATTTGTCTGGGGGAGGGGACAGAAGAAATAATGTGGCCAACTACGTAAGCACAGTTTACACACATCTCATACGTAGATAAAAATATCAGTAAAATATAATTAAAATCAGGATATATTAACATCATCTAAATATGTGGTCGGTTGGTGAAGTTTCGTGTGACTTAGCTTCTTTTTTATTTATCCAGAAACACATTGCACCCTGGCCTTGGATTAGCAGAACTGGATTATTGTGCTGTCGTTTACAGTATCATATTTTGTAATGGGATTTCTGCAGTGTGGAAGGTTAATTGGAGGTGTCTAAGTCGATTCTGCTTGTGTACACAAGCTGCTGGCTCAGCCAAGAACAATTTGGCCATTTGGAGTAAGTGTGTATGTGTATGTATGAGTGTGAGTGTACACGTGCGTCCTTTCATTACTCTACTTACCAAGGGACCAAGTGTGCTTACAGGGATAGAAAGATGAGAAAATTCCTCCAATAAGGGATTGTTTTTCCTGGTCTTCACATCTTTAAGGGCTAGGGTTAGGATTTGGATTTAGGGGTTAAATTCAAATGAAGGATTAGGTTTACATTACGGTGAGGGTTAAGGTTGGTTTAAGATTAATACTTAATGCTAGGGTTAAAGTAAGAGGTGAGAGTAAGGGTCAAAGGTTAGGGAATGAACTTCGCCAGTGTTTGTGTGGGTCCAGGCTTCCAATACTTATTCTCTTCTAAATCTCAGTTATGTTCATTTATTTATTCATTTAAGATTTCTTTGTACAGGGACAAGCATATATGAACCAATGCCAAATACCATGGAATTTATACACTAACTTTGTTTGCAACGGCCATTAATGTTATAATTATATATTCATTTATTAGAAAATTTTATGAAATTATTACAACAACATATTTTGTTTTTATTAATAATTAATGATAATATACATTTTAATATGTAATTTACATTTTTTGGTAAATATTTTTGCACAAACGGGTTCACTGACATGACGCATGACATTTTCTGCAACAAATAAAATAAATTTTCTATTCTGTAGAAATAGTAAAGTTTATTTAGCAGAATGAAAAAAAAACTCTATGTTTCGCCCATGTTTGCATTTGTACTCCTCATTTGTATTCTACTAATGGAAAAATATAGGCTTATACATATATTCTAGCACAAAGATCAGTCACCTTATGACCAACAGCTATTTTAAGCGACATAGATCGAGATAGAGAACTACTGCACTCTAGTGGTAGTAACAGGAAATTGCAAGAAAAAATCTACAGCATTGCCACAGAGAGAATATTATTTATTTATAATTTCAGTTATTTAAATTTAATCCATGATACACTTATACAAATGTAAAATATGTAAACTCACCTCATTTTGTATTATACACGATATTATAGTGTAAGTTTTTCAGTTAAGTTTTCCCATTTTTCCAGAATGCATCTCCTGATTTGACCCTCTTTTTTAACTTCAGCAATATTCACGTGGAGGTCAAAGGTTGTGTGTGTCATGACTCCACGGGAGCAGCTGAGGAAGATGACGGCACTGGGAGAGCAGGGGGCTTTGGATGAAAAACACTGGTACCGTCTGGTGAACGGCATGTCAGCTGGAGGTGAGAAAGAAAAACAGAGGAAACTAACCAATAATAACATAGCAACACAAAATGTTGGCAGGAGTCCAAGAAAATTTGAAAAACTAAATAAAATAATACAGCTTCAATTACATGCAGAACATTTTTTGGTTTATAAATTTTTCCTGACACCATCTCAATTTGGTCTGAATCTGGAGCTCCAAACAGGTTAATCCAACCTTATGACCTTGTCTACTATGTATTGATTTTAGTGTTTGTTACCTGCAGTCTCCAGCTTTTGCAGTCAGAGCATGTCTGACGTGTTGTGACTAAACTTGCCCCCAAGTGACCTGTGGTGCTTCTTCTTCTCTTGCAGAGCTGAGGCAGAGGCAGGAGTTGATAATGAGGAACCAGATGGCCATGGCTCCACAGATCCTCGCCCAGGGGCAGCAGAGGTTACAGGGTGTCCCAGCGCAGTTCGAACCTCACTTCATGGAGAGGTCCTTACCTGAACTCACTCTTAAATCTTAAAGTAGTTCTATGGAAAAAGTTTTCTCTGTGTTATTTCAGTCTACACAATTTTAATTAATCGCAAATTTGTTTGAAATTTGAAACTACATTGGGTCTTCCATCTTCCATCCTGTGGCCCCGGCCTTGTAGAGGGACCTTGAATCAAAATCTAAATTATTTAATTGAGTTCCTCATGAAAGAGGCCCATCATTATTCTCTGTTTATCCCCTAGAAATCATGTTAAATGAACTAATGAATTTTTCCATGCTTTTCTCCCAACAGGGAGTTGGTTCCCCCCACTGAGATGGTGGCTTCTGAGGCCAGACAGATCCACATGGGGCCTCACCTGGGTCCACCAATGCCCCCACATGCCAATGTCCTCCCTGGGCGGGCTTTCCCCGGAGCAGGTGAGCATGGATGGGCCATCACACATTCATGCCTGAGAGAATTCCCAGTCTGTCTTAATAGTTTGAAGGGAGTGTGAATGAGTACTCACAGCCCGTCTCCCTTTCTTTTTTCTCAGCTGGCTATGGCTTCTTACCCTCAGAACCCATGGAAACAGTTGCTCGGCGACAGGAGCTCATTCACAAGCAAAATATAGCCAGGTAGCATGTGCAGAATATCATCAACATCTGACAAAAACATTCCACCTACACAAAAGTCTGCACCACATTTTGTTGGATAAAACAGACATTTTCAGCATTCTCTATCAGCATTCTTTATTCAGTATTTTCATCAATTAACAAAATGCAGTGAATGAACAGAAGAGAAATCTAAATTAAATCAATATTTGGTGTGACCGCCCTTTGCCTTCAAAACCGCATCAATTCTTCTAAGTACAATTGCACACAGTTTTTGAAGGAACTCAGCTGGTAGGTTGTTCCAAACATCTTGGAGAACTAACCACTGATCTTCTGTGGATGTAGGCTTCTTCAAATCCTGTCTCTTCATGTAATCCCAGACAGACTCCGTGTTGAGATCAGGGCTCTGTGGGGGCCATACCATCACTTCCAGGACTTGTTCTTCTTTACGCTGAAGATAGTTCTTAATGACATAGGCTATATGTTTGGGGTCGTTGTCCTGCTGCAGAATCTGCTAGTTCTGAGCTGATGGCACTGCTGGACATCTTCCAATTTCAAAGGGAAATAAGCTTGATGTGTTTTTCATCTGCTGCACTAAGTTTCCTTGGTCGACCACTGCGTCTACGATCCTCAACATCACCCGTTTCTTTGTGCTTCTTCAAAAGAGCTTGAACAGCACATCTTGAAACCCCAGTCTGCTTTGAAATCTTTGTCTGGGAGAGATCTTGCTGATGCAGTATAACTACCTTGTGTCTTGTTGCTGTGCTCAGTCTTGCCATGGTGTATGACCTGTGACATGAAACTGTCTTCCACAACCTCACCTTGGTAGCAGAGTTTGGCTGTTCCTCACCCAGTTTTAAGCCTCCTACACAGCTGTTTCTGTTTCAGTTAATGACTGTGTTTCGACCTACATGTGATACTGATGATCATTAGCACCTGTTTGGTATAATTGGTTGATCATACACCTGACTATAATCCTACAAAATCCCTGACTTTGTGCAAGGGTACCTATAAGAATTGATGCTGGTTTGAAGGCAAAGGCTAGTAACACCAAATGTTGATTTGATTTAGATTTTTCTTTTGTTTGCTCACTTTGCATTTTGTAAATTGATAAAAATAAACAATTATTATTTATATTTTTGAAAGCATTCTTAGACATACAGTACTCTGCAAAAGTTTTAGGCATGTGTGAAAAAATGCTGTAAACTAACACATTTCTATGTGCTCTCATTCAGAATGGAGATGAATGCCATCCTGCATCAGAAGGAGCTGGAAAATGCTCACCAGAAGGGACTGATGGGAATTGACAATCCCATGTCTTACCCTTCCAACCCCATGGCCTTTAGAGGTCGTCAGCGCATGCCGGATGGCCACGATGTCTTCGTCCACCGTCCCACCCTGGACGAACTTCACTCCAACAGCATACTCATGTCAGCCAGCCCTTACCCACCAATCAGCACGCTGCACAGGGAGAGGGGACGCAGGGCTGGCAGAAGACCAACTACACACAAGAGTGCAGAAAGCCATGTGACCAACCTGAAGGGCCAAACTGAAGATAAAAGTGTAGAGCAGAGCCCAGGAGCCACATCAGGGGAGGAGAAGGAGGTGGAGGCAAAGGGGGACATGGGAGAGGAATGTGCCGCCAGCAAAACGCACCATCAAGCAAAAATAGACCCTGAACACGCCACAGGAAGCAGGAAGAATTACAAAGAAGGGGAGGCAGCCCTGCGTAAAGCCTGTGTGAACAGTCAGGAGAGTTGCTCTGATGTGGCCAACAGTGGCACAAATGACAAAGACATATCCAGCCAATGTTCAGCTTTCCAGGAGAAATTCATGTATCCCTCTGCAGGTGGAGCTCTCACAGGGATGCCTTACATGTTCCCCGTCCCTGGAAATGGTTTCCTTCCCCCTGGTGAGTTTGGGAAATAAATGCAAAACGTAATTACAATGCCTGGAATTGTAAAATGATTCTTTTAGCAATGATTTAACTTGTATGTACTCTTTATTTGCCAGGTCCACCGAATCTCTTTCTCAATGGTAATGAGGTGTCAGAGGACATAAGGAAGTGGACAGTGAATGATGTTTATAACTTTATCAACAGTATACCCACGTGTTCAGATTACGCTCAGGTTGGTACTTGTGTTTAACTGATGTATTATATTCTTTCTGTTGTGTCTTTGTTGTGCTAATGTGGGGTGATTGCACTCTGCAGACATTCAAGGACCATATGATTGATGGGGAGACGCTGCCCCTCCTCTCAGAGGAGCATCTACTGGACACACTGGGGCTGAAGCTGGGGCCGGCACTTAAGATCCGCTCACAGGTATGAAACACACACTCTGATTGAACCCCTGTCATAAAAGAAACCGCCTGATAACCTGTTGAAATATGGGGCATGTGTGCCACTTTGACATAAGCCTTACAAATGCCCATTTTTCATAAAGCCTGTCATGGTCACTCTCTGTTGAGATGTGTAAGCTGGTGAGCCTGTGATTCTTGTAAGTCTTATTTATATAGCCCTAAATCACATGTCTATCCTCAGATCCTCCATATGGATGAGGAAAAACTCTGTAACAAAATGACTGAAGTGTGTTGTATTTACAGTGTACACAGAGTAGACAGCATGTCTGCATTGCACTGAGTTGCTGTCACATGATTGGCTGATTAGATATATGCATTAACTAGCTCCACCATAAAGTGACCACTGAGTGTTTGATATTAATTAAACTCTATTTGATCTAATTACATTGTCTTACCAGATTTACATAATATCATAATCAAAGGCTTATAAAAGATAATAAAAGACATTAACAATGGCTCTGCTTTATTAAAGTGTCCCAGTGAGCATGCATGATACCAGGGTCATTAAAAACTGAAGCAACTAAATGGAGTTCAGCCATCGTTCATTCTATAATTTACACCTGTGCTTTTCCTATTGTGTCATCTGTGAGAAAGGCCTGTGGGGCGCAGGTGTTGATAATTGTGACACCCAGTCCTCTGCAGTATCGACAAGCAACAAAAGCAATTAAATGAACACTGTGGATCTAATATGTGTCAACTCTTTTTATTCTTCCACAGGTGTCCAAGCGCCTGGGCAGCATGTTGTACATGATGAACCTGCCAATCTCCACCACCAACCTGCACGCCACTACTGAGAAGCCCGGGGACCGGTCCTCAGAGATCGGCTCCCCTGTTAACTGCAACAGTGAGGAAATGATGGCAAGTCCAAGAGACCCTGATGTCCTCAAATCCACAGAGCACCTTCACGAGACAGAGAACAATTCCCCTCCATCTGCCAGCAGTGAGACAGCCTAATCGGCACTGATATGTGGACAGATGTGAACCGAACAAGGCCCAGTCTGCACCTATGGCATGGCACTGTAACTGAAGGACTGCTGCTGTCACAGTGGTGGTTTTGTTTACATGATGATTAACTGGATTGAAGATGCTTTTTTTACTATTTGCTACCTGGGTTTTTGATACACAGGTCCATACTAGGCCCAGGTGTCTGCTAAATATTTGTATTTTATATATATATATGTGCATATATTTCTGACAGTGGAGTGGTGGGGATTTTGAGTTATGAGATGCTAAGAGGGTTCTCATTTTTCTTTTCTCTTTTACATTACAGGCCGTCTCTAAATGTCTGATTGTGGCTTCAAAATTATTTTTTTCAGCTGCTAAATGTCATTTCTCTAGTAGGCCAGCATAAAAGACCATAGAAATAACATGGGAAGGATTTTGTAATGAAAAAATTAAATATCAAAGATTTTTGGATTTGGATGTTTGATACCTTTTGTGTTTTTTGGATTGTATAAATAGTGTTTTTCTACATAGAAACCTGCAGTACTGTCTTCCTGTCATGGTAAGGAAAAAATAAGTGACAATCAAGAATAATTTATTTTAAGAATAAACATATAAAGTCCTGAAAACTGGCAAAATCAATTACCTGTACCTGTGGCTATAGGGGGAAAAAAATTAAATTTGAACATTACTATGACAACTTAGAGCGAGGAGAATTTGCTGATGAAGTTATTTTCTTACATGATTAGCCTCTTTAAATGCATCATCCTATTTTCAAGGAGGTCCTGACAAGTCATTACATTTCATTGACTATTAAAAGGTACATACTAAAGAAGAAACACAGAAGGAAAACACCAAGACAAATAGTAAACAAAAACAATGACATGTTTAGTATTATGACATTAATTCATAATCATTGAAAATAAATATTAAAAGCAACAATAACTTCATTTTCTATTAAGAAAAATGACTGGCTTTGCATAATCCAAAAGAAGAATTTAATGTGTGACGGTAACAGGCGGATCAAGCTGTCCTAAATACATGGGGTACCTCAGTGTAACATGTTCTTGAGTCTTGTTTATAGTATTTATTTTTGTAATTATGAGTTATGTCTGTGAAATTTAAATAGTAATGTAATGTAATAAATAATCATGTAAATAGTCAGGATAAAAACAGGATAGTGAATTTAAACAATCTAAATCCCATAAACGATAAATTTGCTCACCCTCAGAAAAAATACAAAATAAATAAATAAATGTGTTCAGTCTTCAAATGCAGATGTTCAAATTTCCATTTCTTTCACTGCTAACTTGAGGATTTGCCCATGTTGGTTTAAAATGACTGGCTAGTTAACTAGATTACTAAATTAATACATTCAAAATTAAATTTGAAACAATTAAACTTGATTTATTTAAAGACAATCAAATGAGAGCCCCATTCATATCACAATGATGGTGCAAAATGAGCTTTTCAAAATAAATCAAAATAAATTATTATTATAAATTAAATAAATTTAAACATTTAAAGGTAAAGGGTGTGACTCTGCAGTAATTTAATGCACAATGTCAATGTCGAAAGCTTAAAAAAGCCAAAACCAGCCTGTGGTAAAAATGTTAGTTCAACTCTTTCACTCATGGGCGAAATTACTAAAGGGGATTTTCAATCATTTAACGGCTAGTCTCGCGATACTTCATGCTGTGCGCGTGCGCCGCCTCGCGCACGTCGGAGGAGCTGAGTTGGAGGATCATGGCGGAGCGCAGGAGACACAAGAAACGGATCCAGGTAACATCATTTAGTTCTTAAAAAATCACTGTCCATGTCAGATGAAGAACAACAAATAAAAAATCAGGCGCAGGTTTACGACCTGTTGCGGGACGATTGTTAACGGCAGTATCCCCTTGTGGAGCCGTTAACAGGCGGCGGATGAAGCCAAATGATGGCTAAAGGTAGCTAGCTTTAGCTGGCTAGCGAAAACAAATGTCAGTATTTCTTTTGGAAGAGACATTTCCGGGCTAATTACTATCTTCACTACCGGTAGCTCTTACACGCTGATATACGCAGTCTAGCAACGTTATTACACTACTGAGCTGTCTAGAGTTAACCGTTTTCATTGGGATTGAACTGGCTCTAAAGGTTTGCTGGCTAAGCTGCGTCAGCTCTAACCAGACGTGTTTACATAACGTGGAGCAATCTGTGCGAATTTTACTTCTGCAATATATTTAATAATATATATTGGGTCAACACAGTGAATCACAATGTACATTACTGTGCAGGTAGCAGCAAGGAAGTGGAAAGACTAGATCACTGATCTCAGTTAAAGCAACAGTTTATAGAGTGCTTACAGGTTCATTCAACTTAAACACCATTCGTATACACGTACAAAAAATCAGTCTTAGTAGTTCTATTTTTCGATCTCAAGCCTTTCCCAAACCAATACACATTTCTAATCTGTTATTCCATCATAGCCAGACACTAATGGTCAAAATTCCACATTAGTCACCTGGAAAGTACAGATCAACACATGAACATGTAAAACCTGGACCTGATCAACAGGTATACCAGTTTCAGATTTGTGAAACCTTTTTTCTATTACTGAAAACACAAAAAAGGGCGATTTTACTGATTTTGTTTTTTCACCCCATATGGACCACATTCGACCAGGTCTAGCTCAAAAGCCACTATACTGAAACTTTATGTACATAAGCGCAGATGTAGTGTTAGATTATATGTCTGATCGTTTTTCTTTCTCTGAGTAAGTTACTTGATAAATGTGTCTAAGTACTTTGACTCAGTGAAGAACTTTTTTTACTTTTATGTTGATACTTTAGAAACATCTTAAATGAAAGTTTGAGAGAAACGGGCTCTGATTAGATTTCATTCAAAAATCAGCTGTGTCTCAGTTTGATTCTATGAACGTCCTCTGAGTAGGTTTTGATGTTGTTTCGATTGCCAGAGAATTATTTAACTATTGTGATAATGATTAATTATTTCATGTTTGGTAACTTTTTTGGGTAAAAATGTCAAGCAGTTGCTGGTTCCAGCTTCTAACATGTACAGATTTAGTGTTTTTCTTTGTCATGTGGCGTTGTAAACTGAATGTCTTTGGGTTTTGAACTGTTCTTTGGACAAAACTAGACATTTGAAGATGTCACCTTGGGCTCTGGGAAACCATGATAGGAATTCTACATTACTTTTGGAAATTTATTATAGTACATACTGTATATAGTTAGTATGTACTAGTATGGAACTGGAACAAAGCAGTTGTGTCCTAGCAGTGGGATAAGAACAGCTGAATTGTTTTTACTCCATGTGTTGTAATTCAGTTCGAACACATTTCTCAAGTAAATCCTGCCTCCCTGAAGATTGTAGTTTTCACTTCTTTATTTTTTTCCAGGAGGCCATTTTATAGGCTGTAGCTTGTGATTCTGTTGAACTCTACTCTGTTATATTGAGAGGTACCTCTAATTTTTAACATCAATGACAGTTGACTTTATAGTGTCTGACAAAACCACCCATCTTACATAACTTCCCCTCCATGTGTTTCAGTTATAGATGATTGAGAATGTTGAATTTGCCTATTGTGAGCAGGGTGTCTGGCAGACATTATAATTCTGCTGCCGTTCGAATTCAGCTGCATTGCAAATATTCTGTTATCTCATTTATGAGTATATTGCAACCAAAAGAGGCTTGTCCATTACCAACATCATCACACTGCATTACACAACAGCTATCTCCTGTTTGGATGCAATTCCTCTTTATTTTTCAAATGTGTTGTTTAATTGTGCTTTACATCACGGCTTTCAAGAATTTAACTGAGTTTGAAGCCGCAGTTATTACATGGATGTATACTTGTTTGCCAGCCACTTGGCACATCCAGATACTAAGTGCTCCAATACTACAGGCCTGCATTTTGTCCACTCAAATTAAATCGATCATGGGTCGACTGAATACTAGAAACACATTTTTTAGTACCACAAACTATAGTCTCCAAAATGACCATAAACTTGAATCAAGACCTCTCTAAAACAGCTGCCACTTTTATAACCTTCATGCAGGAAGGATTTATTGCAGGGTATTAGAGTACATTAGTTTTCGGTAGGTGTTCTTAATATACCACCCAACCAAGTGCAGGTTTCTGCATGTTCAAGTTCAGTTGCATAACAACACATACTGTTAACTCCTTAATGAGTGAACCACAATGAAAACTTCCCAAGATCACCAGTCTACATTACATAACAGTTATCTTGTTTTTTAATCATAATTAGTATGGATTATGCAAGCGCCATTTATCATTGTGCTTTACAGCATTCATGGGTTGAGATGGGGTACATCTCTACCCAAAACTGTAACTTGGATATAGATTTTAACAGACCGGCCTTGGTGTGGTGCACTAGCAGACAGTCTTCACATACTATGGCTGTGACCAAGACCTGAGAGCTGCTTGCTTCATAAGCGCACGGTTAGAAGAGACCAGCTAATCCTCATGCATCAAGCCAGGTGGATCCTACAGACGGTGACGGGGCTTTCTGTGTAGGGGTGTCATGTAACTGAGCTGTGTGACTGATACCTGCATCTTTAAACAAAGGCTTGTTTGATGGCCTAGTCTTCCTCTTGTTGCAGTTACTGCTCAGATATGATAACAAAAAGTTGGGAATGTTATGTAAAGAATCAAATATCCCAGCACCGCTGCCTGCAGATAAAGCCATTGTGTTAATTTTGGTGCTAAAGGACGGTAAAGACCGAGTCATTACCTGTTTCAACGGTAGTATGAGGTTGGTTGGATAAATTAAAAGGCTGTAACCTGATTTTACAGTAGTGACTCACCCCTTATTTTCATTTTCTATTGAAGTTCATGATGTTCAACATTCAGTCAATCGTTATTGAGGCCATAGTTTGTATTAATATATAGGTACACATAGGTAGTTTTTTTACCTCAAGATAAAACAATGCACAATTCAACAACACTGCAAAATAGAGAGCAACTGTAAAACCACTCTGGCACAGTCAACAAGCGTCTCACAGGTAGTACCAGTGTTTTGCACACGGTTCTTATGGCATTATGTTGTATGGGTTGCTTGTAAATGCCTTTATCATCTTGTGATGTGGTCAGAGCTAGATGATACATCCAACAATCAGTGGTCACTCTTACATTAATAACAAGAAATATAACACCATATGTGAATGTATAATATTTCCTGCCTTGCGTTGGCTCATTTCTCAGGTTTGTCCTGATTGATTCAGTACGGTCAGTTATTGATTCGATTCTCAACTTCTGAACTGAGCTGACTGATGTCTGAATAGATATAATTGGCTCTTGTATCTATTCTCAGTCTAATTTAACGGGATCTATAGTTTGTTAAAATGTTTTGAATGTCAATAATTTGATCAGTTCTGTTAATTATCTTACCAGTCCTGCAATTATTTTCATTATTGAGTAATCTGGTGATTATTATTTCAATTAATCAATTTGTTTTTTTTTACTATAAAACATCAGAAAATAGTGAAAAAACTTAGGTTTGAGTAATTTCTGACCTTTTCTTTCATTTGACTAATCAATTAATCAATTGTTTCACCTCTGTATCCAACTCTAGATGTAGCTGTGAGATTTACTGTTGGTTTTCTGTAGTTCAGTGCCAGAATATAATAAGGTATCATTTTACCAGATTGTGACTGTGATTTTGTTTCTGTATGTATGTGTGTGTGTGTGTGTGTGTGTGTGTGTGTGTGTGTGTGTGTGTGTGTGTGTGTGTGTGTGTGTGTGTGCGCGTGTGTGCGTGTGCGTGTGCGTGTGTGGGTGGGTGGGTGTGAGTCTTAATCTGTGTGCATTTGTCTGGCCCTGCAGGAGGTGAGCGAGCCCACCAAGGAGGAGAAGGCAGTGGCCAAGTACCTCCGATTCAACTGCCCCACCAAGTCCACGAACATGATGGGCCACCGAGTCGACTACTTCATTGGTTAGTGTTCGTTTTCTGTGAGGCAACAGGCAAAGATGGCAACACACAACCTCAGCTCTGGGTGGGAGTGTGACTCAGGAGATAACTGTCGAAAAAAACCTGCCCTTTGTTTGTTGTCGAACACACAGACTGACGTGTTTACTGAACAGATTCAGTCGTGTTTGAATTTTTCACAGTAAATGAAGCCACTGCTGTGTTGAAAAGTCTGTGCCACGTTGCTGAACAGTTGTCAAATTCTTAAACAAATGTTTCCGCTTCACTTTCCTCCCACACAGTATTTATAGTTGTCATTTTCTGTGGTACGTGAGAATCCCTTTGTCATTTTGGGAAATGCTGTTGACTCAGTGGTTTCAGTTGGTTAAGGTATGACTGCTGAGGCCAGTTATTCCTCTCATCATCACCATCACATGTCGATGTCAGCTGCTGTATGTCTACAACCTGGAGCCATTATTTTCGTTTGTTACACTTGTTGTCAAATAAATGGATGAGCAGCCATTTTTAAAGTTGCTACAATGAGTTCTCCTTGGTACAGTTGCGCTCAGGTTGTCCCGAGCATCTTGGAGAAGTTGCCACAGTTCTTCTGTGGATTTAGGCTCTCTCAGTGTCTTCTGTCTCTTCATGTGATCCCAGACTGACTCCATCTGTTGCAGGACTCCTTGTTCTTCTTGTCACTGGAGATAGTTCTGGCTCTGGTTGTGTATTTTGGGTCATTGTTGCAGCTGCAGAATGAATTTGGGACTAATGAGATACCTCCCAGATTTTATTGTGTAATGGAAAAAATTTTTAAACATCTGTGCCTAAAACTTTTGCACAGTATAATTGTAGGCTATAAAGTCTTTCACACTAATGACACATTTTCAGCTAAAGTTGAATAATTTACAAGACAATCACCGCATGACATTTTCAGGCCCAGTGACACTGTATGTTTTTCTAATGTCTGTCTTAAATGTCCCTACATTTAGCCTCCAAGGCAGTGGACTGTCTGCTGGACTCCAAGTGGGCCAAGGCTAAGAAGGGAGAGGAGGCTCTATTCACCACCAGAGAGTCTGTGTTGGATTACTGCAACAGGTTGGCTTCTGACATTAATGAAAAATCATTATTCATGGGCAGGATTTTATTCCAAAACAAGGTATCCAAGCATTAGGATACATACACACACAATATGGTTTCTGGCATGTAGTGCTGCCGCTAACGGTTATTATCATTACAGACGAATTTACTTATTATTTTCTAAAATCCAGTAACTAGTGACTGTCCATCACAATTTCCGAAAACATAGAAGGTGCAAATCAGCAAACATTTGCGAAGCTGGAACACAAGTTTTTGGCATTTCTGCTTAAATATGCTGATTAATTTCAATTAATCATGGCTTGAAATTATAATTTTCTTAGACTTGAGCCTGTGCACAGTGCCGGTGATTCCTTTTGAACAGTAATGATCCAAAATAAATAAATGTTTTTGGCCCTTAATAATCAGACGTTCTCTCTCTTCCTCTGTAGACTTCTAAAGAAGCAGTTCTTCCACCGGGCTCTCAAAGTGATGAAGAAAAAACCGGAGAAAGACGCCAAGAAAGAGAAAGAGAAGGAGAAAGAGAAGGCCAAAGGCGACAGCAGCAAAGAGGAGGAGAAAAAAGGGAAGAAGGAGAAAGAGAAGAAGAAAGAGTCTGAAGCTGCTGAAACCAAGAAAGAGAAAAGCGTACGTGACCCAACACTCTCACCCTCTGTTAGAAGATAAAGCCACACATACCTGTCCGAACAAGACACTTTTATTACTGTTGGAAGCTCAGTTATATAGCACAATAAGAAATGTGATGCATACTCTGCTTCAAATATAGTGGCTGACAACAGCACAGCCATTTGTTTCTGCTTTACTGTTGAACGCTAGTAACGTTTGATGGAGCATTTTTACTGCTTTGACAATGGGATCCATTTGTAGCAGGGTTATCAGTGTAGCACAGTGCACAGACGTTCCCCAGACTGATTTTCAGTGTGTAGCATGTTTGCTCTATGACCAGTCAGAGTTAACATGACACGGCTGATCTGATCGGCCTCCTGACCCGACAGTAAATGGGGGTGGATATTGACTTTGCTGTACAGGTTTAGAGTACACAGAGTGACAGATCTGTAGAAGTCATGGAAAAAAGCTGCTCATGTGTACATGATGTCTGGTCTGGGTTAGTGAAAACAGAAATTATTACTGACTGGAAAATTAACAGATTCAATTTCTGTGCCAAATGCCTGTTTGCTGTTTTTGATTGTGTTATCAGTCTATTGCCAGTTTCACTATTTGAAATGCTGCTTTTAATTAAGACTTTCTAACAGAATCAACATAGATAGAGATTAATGACTACGGCTGTTCTTTGTTCATATTGAGCAGCAGTCATTCACAAGCTGCTGTGCTACAGTCATTCTATAATCATGACGTCATCTGACAAAATCAACATCTGCGATGACAGCAGCTCCATTGTATATTTGGCTCTATTGGCGTCTTCTTAACTTTACTGCTTCACAGCTCCTGACACTCGCTGAGCTGCCTCAGGTCACTTTCGTACCTTAGGCTGAAATGGAGAGAAAAAAAGATGCATTCACAAATTTAACTGGCTTATGTGGATGTAAGGCCGCACCCTGACCGACTTTTGCTCTCTCATTCGTTTGAATGAGACCATTCAGGGGGCTCTGGCAAAGTGTCCACTAACCAAGAGGTCACACTGTCCCTTTAAAACATTTTATTTTGAGTAAATTAGATTCTTATTCATAAAACTGTAATGTAGTGTAATCTTTATTTGAATTAACAGGATGACAGTCCTGGAACCCCCAAGAAGAAGAAAGAAGTGAAAAAGAAGTTTAAACTGGAGCCCCACGAGGATCAGATGTTCCTGGATGGAAATGAGGTGAGTGTGCAGAGAGAACAAATATATATAAGTGTTTGTAATGCTCAAAGACAGTGTAAACACAAACGTGCCTCTTAACTTCAGGTTTACGTGTGGATTTATGATCCTGTCCACTTCAAGACGTTTGCCATGGGGCTGATCCTCGGTGAGTCACTGATGAATGTTCTCCTGAACAACAAGTGAATGGAGGGTTACATTAAAAGCAGTTACCTCTTTTAATGTTGTGGCTGATGTAAAATTAAGGCTTTTAAAAAATATTGAGCCTACACAAACATGATTTATACAGTATCAGCTAATATTAGCCTAGCCTAAATATCATAGCTTAGGGTGTATGTCCACATAGCAATTTTCAACATATCACCTCTGCCATTCAGTTGTCTGGTCTTGGTTACCATGGTGACGAGGTCCGTCCCATCTGATGAACACCAGCACCTTTCTGAACAGTTCAGAGAGTGTGTGTGGCCGCATGTGGCCACACACACTCTCCTCTTTGGGAACAATTGAAAAATGACACTCAGTAAAAAACACTATATGGACAATAGTACAAACAAGTAACTGGTTTTAATGTTGTGGCTGATCAGTATCTGTTTCTGACTGCAACTGATTTTATCTTTTTTTTTTTAATCCTCACACCGTCTGTGTGTTCTGTGTTTCAGTCATCGCAGTGATTGCAGCCACTCTGTTCCCACTGTGGCCAGCAGAAATGCGTGTAGGAGTTTACTATCTAAGTGTTGCAGCAGGCTGCTTCGTTGCCAGTATATTGCTTCTAGCTGTCGGTAAGTATGTGGTCAAAGAAATCTGTTTGCCTATTGGACTCCTTAAAATGGTTTTAAATGTACTGAAAGACATCTACTGCCATTTAACTAAACTAAAAACTAAGAAAATGTATCTGCTAAAAATCTTAGTTGCAATTGTTGTGTAGCTTTATTTGTAGCATTTATAGCACCTATCGAGCAGAGGGGCAATTCAAAGTGCTTTATATAAAGATACAAATGCATTACGATTGTATTTAAAATGCAAGATAAAGAAGATAGAATAAAGTCAATTAAAAGGGATAAAATTGAGTAAAAATAAAATGAAACAAGATACAAGTAGACCAAAGTACTAGGTAAGTTTTGATCTACATTTGATTTACACTAAAGGTGAAGACAGTTGTCTGTTTGATATTTAAATTGCTGTATTTTAAGATTTAATCTCACTGGTTGTTTCCTGTCTCCTCAGCCCGCTGCATCCTCTTCCTGATCATCTGGCTGGTGACCGGTGGGCGCCATCACTTCTGGTTCCTCCCCAACTTGACAGCAGACGTTGGTTTCATCGACTCGTTCCGGCCGCTCTACACTCATGAGTACAAAGGACCACGAGCAAGCAACAAGAAGGGCTCCGACAAGACCGACGAGAAGGACAGCGCCGCCTCCACCAAGGCTCAGAAATCGGACAGCGACGAGAAGTCAGACAGCGAGAAGAAGGACGGCGATGACGAAGACGAGGAGGAAGAGGAGGAGAGCAAAGAGACAGGACGAGAGGAGAGTAAAGAAGCTGAGGGGGAGGGAACGGGGCCGGACCGCCACTCAGACACAGACAGCGACCGGCGTGAGGACGAGGGCTCGCAACACAGCAACGGAAACGACTTTGAGATGATCACCAGAGAAGAGCTGGAGCAGCACACGGAGGAGGAAGAGGAGGAGGAGGAGGAGGAGGAAGACCAGGAAACGCAAGAGAGTAAAGAAGAGGGTGGGAGTGAGACTAAAGCCCAGACTGCTGAAACATAAACTTCTTACAATCCCATCACTCTCTACTTTTCTCTCTCTGTCCTTCCCTCCCTCCCTCCTGTGATGCAGGACCTGATAGTCCGGCCTCTCTGAGCCCGCTGAGGCCGAGGAGAGCCTCCATCTCTTCTTGTTGAGATCTTCCACTAAAACAGCACCGATAGACCAGAACCAGGATAGACACAACCCTGAAAAGTTAACGGCTATGACAATGGGGGAAAAAAAATGTTAAAAAAAACAAAAAAAAAAAAACAAATAGAAGAAGAAGCCTTACGGTGGATCTGATTCCTCCCACCCAAATGTTATTTATGTTCAAATGAAAACTGCCACCAGACGTTTGCCTGAGGAAGTTGTCAACAAAATCCCATCAGACCAACAACATCTTTCTTTTTTTTTTCTCCTTTTCTTCATTTCTCATGTCAAGAAGTTGCTTTTTTCTTTGTCATTTCAGCTCAAAATGTTTTTATTTATGTCCACAGTCTTTAATTTCATTTGGATGTTTTGTAAGTGAGGTCAAATGAGTGAGAGCTATCAAGCTAAACTGACCCACAAGAGAAGACGTGCTACTTTGTCCGAATCCGAATCCTCGTCCATGTTGTTGGTACAATCATGACAGTTCTGGAGGTAGCCTGAAAGCCCCTTTTCTTTCTGTTGTTTTGGAGATCAGTCTATTGCAGGAGCACGCTTCACATCCTGTTGAATGCCAGCGGGTCTGATAGCTTTCTCAGGCAGCACCTAAAGCAAACTAACATGCGTGTCTGCTTTGAAACGAAACCGGGTGGACCAAATCCTGTAGTTTACAAAAAAACAAAACAAAAAAAAAAAAAAAAAAAAAAAAAAAAAAAAAACATTGTGGCTGGGTAAAGAATTTGGAGAACAGAGTAGTACGGCTCTTTGAGGTACTTGCCATTGTCAGTAAGAAACTTTTTTTAAGAAATGGCTGATGATCTTAGTGCAATCCTCTCACATTTTATGTTTAATAATGTGGGACTCATCTTTAGGATTAAATGTGAGCAACTGGGACACAGCTGGCGCACTTAATTTTCTTTTTTTAAAAAACAATTGCAGCATTTGTTGTACAACTAAAGCTAGAAGATATAAGATCGAAGATTTATTTGCAAACAGAACTAGATTAAAAGTGAAGCAAACTCTAGTGCCAAACACAACTAATAATGATGTTATGCATGCTGACTTAACATGGAGTGTGAGAGCGAGGGGTACATTTTGTTAATTCGTTGATCATTTTGTAACTGCAGTGTCATGCTCCTCAAAATTTTCACATCTTTGACAAGAGAAAAAAAAAAAAGCACAGCATAAGGTTGTTGATGTCTAGCTAAATAAATATTTTTGGTCTCAATGAAACCGTTTAAAAAAGGTGTTCGCACTAGACTCTCATCCAAACCAGTCCTGTCTAGTCTCGCACAAGCTGTCACATGTGAAAATAGTGGGCGTTGTTCATGAATCCAGCTCCGCCGGCCGGTACAAGCTCGACAGTTTCGTTCCCAATCGAAGCCCAGTACCCGCCGGCCGTGGTCCAAGCTGTTCTTTCACATTATCTTCTGGCTAGAAAATGTCTTAGATGCTCTCTTTAGTCATAGCGAGGATTATATTTAAGTATAAAAAATAGAAATGTATCATTTATATATGGATTCTATTGATATATCAAATATATACATACAATAATTAGTCTATAAAACAGCTTTTTCTCTCCTTTTCTTTTGTATTGGGAATAATAATTATACCTCCTAAGTGTTTATAATGCTAATTTTTGTTTTTATACGATCATCAAGAGTGTACTCATTATTTAAAAAGGTAACATCTGGGATTAGAAAACTGCGGGAATTTATTAGATATCAGCATCTGTTTATTTTGTTGTTTTTTTTTTTATACTTGCCACAGTAACATTGAATGTGTGACCTGGTTGGTTTGTTGTGCGCTGCCACATCTGTATTTCTCTCACTAACAACAGTCAGTCGTTAAACTGACGTTATAAAACCAGTGGCTTGTGCAAGACTGAGAGCAACCTGCCCTTTCCCACATAATCTGACGTGGCAAAAACAATATTTTAATATATTCCATAGTCCATACAGTTGTCCTTTTGCTTTGCCTAAAAATGAACTCATCTCTCGGATTCAGTCATTTGTTCCCCTGTAATCCCTCTGAGGTTTGTAGCTCTTTGACTTTCTAACTCAGACACCACCATGTTGTTGCTCTTGTTTGTTTTCTACTTTAGTTCTTTTGTTTGTTTTTTTTCTCCCCAAACGGGCAAAGTGCATCTCTGTGTCCGAGTTGCCAATCACTCAATATTGGCAAAACTATTTCACAAAAGAGAGAAAATAAATTATTCTCCCAATTGTTCTTGACTGTTGCACAGTATCGGTCTGTTGTATATTGTAGTATTATTACTCTCTATGCTGCTGCTTCTCATCGCACATTTCTGGGGGAAATAAAAGTGAAACTGTAAAACATCCGTGTTTTATCTCCGGTCAAAAACTGTCTTTTGATCACCTAGTTGTCCACATTTGGATCAGTGTCATTCTGAAGACTGTCTCATGCAATATTGGAGTATAATTTAATAAAATTGGATGTCTGGAAATATATCTGTATCTTATCATTGCAATAAAAATATAGAAAGCACATGAGTACTGTGGTATTTTCTCTGGGATATTTCTGGTTACACAGTACCAGAGCCAAAAGAATTAACTAAATCAGTTGAAGGACAGATGATCTCCAACTGTTTTGATAAATAAATAGTCAATTTTAAAACAGAAGTGCCAAAAAATGTACAGGCTAAAGCTTCTCAAATGTATTTGCAGTTTTTCTTTGTCGTCTTTATTAAACGACGAAATATCTCGAGCAAAAAACAATATGATTAATGGAAAAATAATTTTCAGATCAATCAATAATAATTCGTGAACTGCAGCTCTGGATTGATTATGACTGAAAGAGACAAAACAACAACAGCTGTGTCCAGGGGCTCGAGAGGCCCCTGGACCTGTGCCCAGAGGGCCCGTTCATCCATCAATGGTTGCAGCAATAAACACTGGAGGTGTGACATTGATCCCTAGCTGTAGTTACCTATAAATATATTATGGCTAACAGACAATAACAAACAGTTAAAAAATAAACTAATTGTTTTGATAATCGATTAATTGTTTGAGTCTTTTTCAAGCAAAGATTCCTAAAATTCCAATGTGGCAATCTTCAGTTCATATCTTTGGGTATTGCATTTGACAATTTTTTTTATCTTTCATAGATTAAATGATTAATCAATAAATCGAAAAAAAAAAAATGCATTCTGATTTATTACTTCTACAGTCAAATAAGAATGGTTGTCAGAGCTGCAACAATTAGTCAATTAATAAGTCAATCAAAAGAAGCCAATTATTATGATAAGTTATTGTTTAATTAATCATCATTTTCTAAGCAAAAATACAAAAAAATTTGATCATTCCAGTTGTTAGGATTTGATGTTTTTCTTGGTATTTTATAGTTATTTCAATATTTCAGGGTTTTGAACTTTTGATCAAACACATTTAATGATATTACCTGGCACTGTGGGATATTGTTATGGGTATTCAATGACTAATTTTTTTGGTCTGAAAAACATCAGAAAGAAATCAAGAACTTAATCTGCAGGATGACTCAGAAAATTTGGATTCACACAAAGATCAGACTAAACCAAAAAAAGCTGGAAAGTTTTTAGGAATTTATTTTCTCACTACCTTCTCCTGCTACAGACTTTGACAGTTTAACGGTCATGAAAATGAGAGCTGGTTTAGGATTCTCCGATTCATTTCGTTTATCCCTGCTACATGCAATCTTTCTGCAGAATTTAGACTGGGGCACAAAAGTTTTGAAAACAACTTAAAAATGTCAGTAACAGGACACGTAGATAGTAGGATGTAAAGGACTGAGAAAATTGTACAATATGTTTGTACAGCAGAGAACAATCACATACAGCACTCTTTGGTTGACTCAGTATTAGAAATAAATTTAAATATTACATAAATATGACATAAAATAAATTCATCCTAGAATCCTGTATGTACAAATTTACATTAAAGTTCAGAAGAAACAATCCTTTTGCTTAATTTCAGTGTTAACAGTGTATTTCTACCTATAACCTCACAGTCATGCTAGTAACATCTACATCTTATACACTGATCATCACATTGATGAGTAAGTGATTCAAGTCCAAAGAAAAGAGTTTTCAGAATATTCATGAAGAGCTTTAGGCTTCATCGATCACATCACAGGATTATGCATCATGTATCATTTAAGTAACAATAGACTTTTTTTCATATCCAAGTTGAGAGACATGCGTTCTCCCTGTAAGCTATGAAACTGCAGTGTGTATATACTGGAATGTAATGAGATGATGACTCAGTGTATAAAATACTGAATATACAGTATGATCATTCTACATGCTATTCATACGACTAATGTAACATTGCTTTGGCTGAAGACACATGCGCTCTCACTGTCACAGTCGAGTGTTTCTGTCAGGAAAATGTTTGCAGGGTGACCTAATTGTCGTCTCGGAACAAACCTGATCCTTCTGTTCTCACTTACTCAGCTGCTGTGGAGAGCGTCGGCTGGATGTCTTTAACTCAGGTACGTCAAAACACCCGCTGACTCAGTTTTCAGTGTCCGATGAATCCGAGATGTCTGCCAGTCGCGCCTGCCTCTTGCGTACGTTCCAGTGCAGGCACTGAGCCAGGCTTTCAAACCAGTCGTACACCAGGTCATGGCAACAGATAGATGGCACGGGGTAACAAGATGTAGTGATTTTGATGCTGTTGGGAGGGAAACAGAAGGCAAATTAATCCTAATCCTAAAATGAGGAAAAAGAGAGATCTGGACACGCCAGCAGATAATGACAGTGAATGAACTTCACCAGTCTCCATGCTGGATCTCCTGTCTCTTCCTGCCATCAAACGACACCCAGGCAGTGTTTCTGGCATCTGGAGACAAAGTGATCTGTTGTAGGAGAGAAGAGGACAGAATGCTAGCCTCTACTTTGGCACAGTGGTGTTTTGAACTAGAGGCTCATCTCAGCATGTTAACATGGTCACAATGACAATGCTAACAGTCTGGTGTTTAGCAGGTGTAATGTTTACCATGATCACCATATTAATCTAGCATGCTAGCATGCTAATATTTCCTAATTCACAGTAAACACAAAGTAGAGATGAGGCTGATGGGGAATGAGGGAAGGTTATTAATTTTGCAGATATTGGATAAATCAAAATTCTGACTTGATGATGGTGCCAGATGAAAAGTTAAAGGTTTACCAAAGTGATTAGTATTAATCTTAAGGGGTGACTGGAATATTTGTACCAAATTTCATGAAAATTCATCCAAACTTGCATTAGAGGAAAAGTCAGTCAGATTCAACCTCTGCGAACATGAACTTCTACAAGTTTTCACAGCAATCCATCCAACAGTTGTTGAGATATTTCAGTCTGGACCAAAGCAGTGCACTGACTCACTGACATTACCATCCCTAGAGCCATGTCACTAGCATGGCTAAAAAGTGGCAAGTTAATTTGATAGAAGAGCATGTATGCTCAAAATACTAGTAGTTTTCATTAATGATGCTAACAGAAGTTTACCTCATTAATATGCAAATGTATGCAGCAAGGCAAAATCTAATCATATTATCTACTCCATATGGAGTACCAGTGGGATAAGTGTGAAGTTTCTACTTCAGTTATTGAGTTGACAACAGTGTGTCTACAGAGCCACAGATGCCAGCATGATGACATACTGTCCTGTTTATCATGTACCATGGTAGAGGGACATGAAAGTGCCGTCCCTTTAGGTCGTTTGTTAGTGAACTGTAAAGAGGTCAGCATCAATTAGGGAGCAGAGACCTTGAATACTGTACCTCAGAAGAATAAACACATATGCTACTGTAGTGAAATATCAACAGGGACTGAAGGACACTGCCCTTCAGAAGTGAGAGGACCATTTTAGAATTTCAGATAGTCAACAGGTGAGCGTTTGCCAGGTGTGCATGAAGGGACTGCTGTTTACGTTACAGTGAGACATTACCATGAGCTCCACCCCAGCAGGGACAACGATCGGCCTGAAAGAGAGCGAGTGTGGGCAGATGGGGGTGACCATGATGGCGGGCACATTGGGGTGGATCATTGATGCTCCTGCTGCAGCCGCGTATGCTGTGCTGCCTGTAGGTGTGGACACAATCACACCTGGAGGACAGAGACAGGGAGGCGGTTCACCATGTTGATCTACCATATTTGATTCATTTGTATAATACTTTGTGTCTCCATGTTACACATTGTGACCCCATTGCAAAAAAGTGACATCAAATGGCAGGGGACAGGTGTATGTCTGTCCTCACCGTCTCCCTGCACTGAGGTGATGAGTCGTCCATCGAGGTATAAGTCGACATTGGACAGGTAAGAAGACGGGCCTCGATCCACCACCACCTCATTCAACACCTGTATAACACACAGACCGTGGTTAACATTATTAGAAAATATCTTAATGACTTAAGTCTTCCAATGTGATGTTTCAATAGTTTTTAACACTGGATCGGTCAATAAATCAAAATGGTGAAATATATTCATGTCAATTTTGAAGAAAGTCTAAATCCTGTTTGGGAACATTAAGGCTTTGTACTGGCAAAGTGAAACTCATGATCACTGACTTCTGACCACAGAAATCAAATAAGTTACAGCAGTGCCATCTATAGACCGAATACCATAAATGTTTTCATGTGTTTATGTATTTATATAGTATAACATGCAAAAATGTACATTTAGGATTCTAAACACAGGAAAATGGACACAAAAAAAAATATATATATATATATATATGAATGGCTTTTGTTCAAGGTTCAGAAAATATATGTTTTGTGCCAACTATGACACAGACTGAATGAAAAGTACAGAAGGAGGGCTATGAAAGTTAAAAATGGTGAAAAATCTTTTCATGTAGAAATGGGTGGTGATATACTGATCTTGAAATCAGTACAAGCCCAAGAAACTAAATTAAATGTAAAGTGTTTTATAAATATCCACATGGTGGCGCAATCTACACCAAAAACTAAATCAGTTTGTCCTTGGTCCATGGCCTAAATATGCACCAAAATTTCACTGGAATATCTTAATTACTTTTTGAGACATCCAGCGAACAAACAAGCAAGTAAAGTTATTAAAAACAAAACGACAACTATACTGCCTTTAATGTGATGCGGAATAACTTGACATAACTGTGCAGCCACCAGACACTGAACAACTAGATTCGGATGTATATCCTCACAACATCCATCCTCACAAAAGGTCATTCTTCAATATGTAATTCCCTTTCATAGACAGTAAATGTGAGAGTAAATTTCATCAATGCAGTTCAATAACAATAATATATCAGCCAGCCGCAGACCCAAGTACAATCCCACATTATATGAGGAAACTACAAGCAGAGAAAAATGCTAGTGTGCAGACAGGCAGCGTACAGATCATGTTCCCCACTTCAGTCAGTCACACAAAATACTGCGGCGCTGAGCAGTGATGTCTGGCAGATGTACTGACGTCAGTTGAGCACAACGCAAACATCCTGCTGGTGGACACAGCAGACGTGATGTAATGTGAGGTCAAAATCTGGTTGAAAGACCAGAACAATCCATCACTGTCTTTTATCGATGAGACGAAAAGCCCCAGAGAGAGAGGAAAGAGCTGTACTGAAAATGACAAACTACCGCACTCTGTGTCTGTGTGTGTGTGTGTGTGTGTGTGTGTGTGTGTGTGTGTGACTGCAGCAGTGTGGCACGTTGTTTAGTTAGAGTGTGTCAGACCGAAAGCGTCAGAGCTCATTAAATACTGACTGCACTGTAGACGCCATGGTCTCCATGGCAACTGGCTCAACAGAACTTCACAACATCCGACTTTCTCTCCCATATCAACTTTATTATGACTGTCGCCATGGCAACCCAGCTGATGTTCGCGCTTGCTGAGCTGTACACATGTACGCACACACAAACACACCTGGGATGAAACACACACACCATCATCTTTATGGAGCTTACAGCATCATTTGAAGCATGTGATGATCAGGAATTAATAAAGACGACAAAATGCAGTCACACCAGCTCTTTTTTTTTTACCAAATATTTCCATGAACTATGGAACCAGAGGAATTAAAGTTCCCTTTACACACCCTTGTTTGCATTTCCACTGCATCTGCAGAACATTTAGACAAATTAGTCCAATAAAAAGAAATGACAGTATTTGGGATGCAACTTTCACACAAAAGGAAACAACAGTCAGTATTCTGTGTTGTACTGTTGTGCGAGTGGATTGAATGCAAAGAAAGCATGCAGAGCTGGAAAAGGAGAGTGTCTGATACAAAGTGGACAATCTGCTGAGTGACTTGAGGTTATTTATCTGCTTTAGTAAATACCTGACTTTATTCTGTTTTTTTTTTTTCCCCCCCCAACTACTTATATTTCTTACTTCTTAAATGAATTTTTAGCTACTTTCACCCCCTCCACATCACCTGACATTTTGACTGCTTCCATCTCTTTGTCTTCAGCTGACATTTGAACTAATTTCAGTTCTAACACTTCAGCTGACACTTCAAACTCTCTCAGATCTCTGATCTTCACCTTTGAACTACAAAAAAAAATGTCTTCAGCTCTTCTAACTCACAAATTTCACGGTTCCTACACTGTGAACATCTGCTTTCAGTCGACATCATTTTTCAGTTTATAAATCTTATAGGTCTTTTAGCACTTCCACCAACATTTCATCTTAATTTATCACATACACTTAAATTGATGTCAACTTCTTTCAGCATTTTAATCACTGTAAGTGCCATTTCAGCTGGCTTTAGTATTTGTAATTGAATTTCAACTATTCCAAAAGTCCCAACTACAAAATTTCAGCATAAATTGTTTTCAGAAAATGTAGCTTCTTTTAGTTTCTTTCCTCTTTCATATGTAACTGCAATGAAACAATCAGCAAATTTGTTTCTCTGGTTCACTCACACTCGCAACACATTCTCACATACACTCTCTCTTTATCTCTCTGCGAAGCTGAGAACATAAATTTGTTTTTAACAAACTAGTTGACACAATACGGTAGTACATAGTGCTACCGTATTGTGTGAATAAAGCTGTACACAGCTTGTAGCAGCCATGGGTTTGTTTTTTAACCAATCAGCGAAATTCAGCACCACAGTCTCCGACCTAATAGTTTGTGGGTCATCAGAAAGTACTGCCTCAGAGCAGGACGTGGTTCCCAAATTTCTAAAAATGCAACCGAGTCCCAGGTAAAGTTCCTGGAGTGGAGACTGACTGCTATCTGTGTTTTAATCTGGTTTGTCTATTTTTCATCTTAACAAGCACTTTTCTGTTGACCTCTCAACTATTATCCAAACTATTAGCATATGACTTCTATTACACTTCAACAACAAAGAACTAAACTCTCAAGGACTTTGAAACTGAAACATCTACCCTACCAAGCTTATTTGATGTAAGTAATATGTCCAGTGGCTTATTGGCCCACTGATCTCCATCTGGACATCTTTGTCCTCACCTGGAGCTGCAGGGTGACCTTGCCTGCCTCACTGTTAGTGTGTCCGTGAGGAAGGAGTCCGTTGTGCTCTGGTTGCTGCTGCGGGGGCTCTTGGTTGTACGGCTGCTGGCCTGTTCTCTGAAGCATGTCCTTCACCACCTTCACCTTCAGACGACTGCGCAGAGTGATGGCTGCGTTACCTGAAAACCCACATGCAGATGGACAAGTTAACACAAAAGTGAAGATGATGTTTCTAGGTCTAACCTCTCAGGAGAGAATGAGTTTGAAGATTACACAGATTTAGTTTTTACATTCACACACAAATGACAACAACAGGAAACATTAAACCAGTATTTCATATAAAGCTGCAATCTACCTTCAAATACTTTGGCCACTTCAGTCTTGTATGACTCAAACTTGAAGGGCGTCAGGAAACCCAGAGAACCGAGGTGAAACGCCATAACTGGAGGAACGCTGCCCTACAGAAGAGAACAAACCTCAGTGTGACTGGCTCTGCTGGATTCACCCTTCACAAAACCATCAGCATCTCAACACCTGAAATCATCTGTTTACCAAACTATATAAAGCACATGATATACATTTGGTCTTATTAAAAGACTTCGAATAACATACTTTTCTTTAAAATCTGTGATGGTACATCTTATAGAAATTCATTTATGAGAGAGCTTATTAACAACAATAATACAGTAAACAAAATATTCAGGATACAGAGTCACAGAAAGTGTCATTTAAAAGTTCAGCAATCTGACAACGTCACATAGGTGACAATAGTTTTATTACCACTACAAAACACAAAATATTCTGATGAGTTTCACAGAATTTCCTGTCTCGAAACATCATCTGACTGCCTGTAACTCCACCTGCTTCACAAGACCAGGGTTCTCGTAAAAGTTAAAATGAGAAACTGAAAAATACGATTTCCATTTTACTTTTTTCGAAAAGAAAAAGGTAAAAGCAAGAAAGTAAACCTACACCACATTAAAATCAAAATACAGTGCATCCAGAAAGTATTCACACCCCTTCCCTTTCCCCACATTTTGTTATGTTAAAGCCTTATTCCAGATCTGTGCCTCGATACAATCCTGTCTCAGCGATCTACAGACAATTCCTTTGACTTCATGGCTTGGTTTCTACTCTGACATGCACTGTAGACAGGTGTGTGCCTTCCCAAATCATGTCCAATCAACTGAATTTACTACAGGTGGACTCCAATCTAGTTGTAGAAACATCTCAAGGATGATCAGTGGAAACAGGATGCACCTGAGTTCACTTTTGAGTGTCATAGCAAAGGGTGTGAATACTTATGTACATGCAATATTTCAGTTTTTTATTTTTAATAAATTTGCAAGAATTTCTAAAAAAGCTTTTTCGCTTTGTCATTAAGGGGTATTGTGTGTAGATTGATGAGGAAAAAAAAGGAATTTAATCCATTTTGGATTAAGGCTGTAACATAACAAAATGTGGGGAAAGTATTAATACTTTCCGGATGCACTGTACATGTTAATCGCAGATTTGACAGTATAAAAAATCTAGTATAAAATGTTCTCAAGAAAATCTGAGATCAGCTTGGGCGTAGTGATGAACCAACAGCAGTGTGATCTGTACCTGGAAAAGAGAGGAGGCATAGAGCAGAGTCCCATCTCCACCAAGACAGATGATCAGGTCTATGCAGTCAGAGATATCATCATAACCTGCAGGTGGACAAAAAACATTGCTATTACACCACTTACAAAATTCAATAACTTAATTCAAACCGTAGCAGTAAAACAGCCACTTTTTTCCTCTGTCAAAAGCCAAAAGAGAGAAAATGTCCTGAAAGCTCTCTGTGGGAACACCTGATGACTTGGCCAACTTTGAAGATTGCTGAGAAAACAGTCACCATATGTGGCCACTAATTCATCCAAAAAGATCAAATATACCAGGAGACAGGAAAATAGGTTTTGAAGAAACTTGTTCTCTCTCCAGGAGCATTTTTTTGTTTCACTCTTCAAGCTATTATTTGAAAACAACTTCAAATACGGTTATTTTGCAAAACAATGGATACTACATAAGAAAAGACAGTTTTAACATATTTTCCTTTTTTAATGTGATCTAAACTGAATTTTGGCAGAAGAAATGAAAAATAATAAGGTACATTTATTTCAGGACTGTAATCAAGTACAAGAAAGGATGTACTGGTATCTTTCTTCAGCATTCTCTTTTTGTGAGACCTTGTTTTACTCCTTTCTGGCAACACTACATTCCCCTCACAGATTTTGTGACCGGTTATTTTGCAAAATAAGTTATATATGTAAAACTATGATCTTTTAAAGAATTAAATAATGCTGTTCTTTGCTGACAAGTTGCCAATTTCACAATATCAATTTGAAAGGTAATGATATGTCACTGCTGAGCTCCCCAAAAAATATTTATTATTGGTGGTTTAAAGGTAGAGTGAGCGATTCTAATTCAACATACTTTTTGTGAAATTCAGTGAATATCTCGTGGTCTGCTAGTTGTTCGTTCTGTGTGTGAGCTGAAAAAAATCCAGTGTTCCCACGCAGCCCTGGCTCTGTAAATGTTTTATGTCATATTTGTCCATACAACATGCAAAAGATTTTATAGTCAGACATAAAAACACAAGTTTGCAAACACAGTGGATTTTTTTAAAATTAATGCACAATTCAAAATGCTATGCTAGGTAATGTTACCTTTCTTGTTACCTTAGCTACAAAACTCTCTGTCCTCTCTTTAGTCACTGTAGTTTTGTAAAAAACAATCTAAACAACCGACTCTCTTTGTGATGCGTTTGGGATGCTGAGTTTGTGTGCATGTCGCATGTTTGGTGAAATTTTATATTATATGGTTTGTTTTGCTTCAGCTATGAGAAAGAGTATCCACTTCCACGCCATATAAGATGCTCTGGATTCTGCCACTGTGTTGTTGCCTTGGCAATGCACATCCATGAATTTGGGGGCAGAGCTTCTGAAAGACCACTGTCTTTCTCAAGATTCACTTACTCCACATGAAAGTAAAACTGTGTACATAACAGCATATTTTACATCATAGTATCATAGTATTTTTATTTTCATCCAAGTAAAGGATAATATTGCTTGTTCCTCTACTGATCGAGTTTATGTAACTTATATTTTTGTCTTTATTGTGAAAGAGATGGTAGGACACACAGGACTCTCACCCTCCCTGAAGGTGCAGAGCTGATTGCGTATGGAGCCAAAGGCCTCATCCTTTGACAGCGTTGCATCATCTGCAACCCTGCGTTCCACGTACACCATCATCTGCTTCTCCTGATACACAAAGACATGCTTTAGTGACTTCAGCCAAAACACACACAGACAACTCTCAAAGGAGTGCTTTCCAAAATAAAGTTGAGCATATGCCAAACATGTGTAGTTTAAAATGACAGTTTTTGTATAGAATGCAAATATGAGTGTTTATTGGCCACATGTGGTTGTCATAACTGCATTTTACCAGACTGTAACTTTCACCGACATGTCTGGGCCATTTCCTGCGTTCTACCACAGTGCACAATCTGTTCTTTGACACAGAATAGGGTTAATGTAAGAAGGTGCATTATGAAAGGTACAAAATGTTCACCGAATGTAAACCAAGAGTTGTGCCTGGTATTGCCCTCAAATTGACGGAGACGGTAGAAGAACACAGGAAAAAAACAAAATCTAAATCTGTAATGTTTTCTGATGCAGTAAAAAGCTTGTAAACATCAGTTATGAGTGTAAACATGTAAACATGGGAAGAGACAGACCTATATTTTGAATGATGATTGAGAAACACAAAACGCACTTTTTCCATCAACAACTCAAACTTAAATTATCTATGTGAATACACCTCATATTTACATTATTAAAAAATCAGATTTCAATCAGATTTGGCCTTTGAGTGGAAAATTTTAAGTAACGTTTCACAAGTTAAACTGAAAAGTCTGCACACCATGACTTATGCAAAAAATATTATTAACGCACACATATTCAGGCCAAACCCTCTGCCAAACCCTCGGTGTGATAATTGTTAGATATCAGACCACACACAGCTGGCGGTAACATATAGGCATTAGACTGATTAGTCAACAAGATACATCTGCCTCCTCACACAATAACTTCAGAAAACCTTCATATTCTAAAACATTTAAAATATCAACCGTACAGTAAATCAAATACTGTACCTCCACTAGAAACCTGCAGAGCTCTTTGAAAGGTTCAACCAAGCTCTCATCTCTAATTTTCCTGATGACAAGCACATTGACTGGAGGTTTATTCCAGGTGAGCCGCTGGCTGGCTGGGTCCTGGATGTGCCTGGAAGAAACAAACAAACACAAAATGAATAAATAAACAAATACAAGCACATAAATGTAGATACATACACCATCACTGTCTGAAAAAGACACGTTAGATACACTGAGATAGAGAGAACAGAATAGGTCAAAAAGGTGGAACAGACATTATGTAGACTGTGTAGACTAACTGTTACATAAACACAATGTCTTGGGACTTTAGCTTAGTTTGTTGGATCCTGACAGTTAAGTCAAATGCCACCATGATACCATGTCTTACCTCTCAACCATGTCTTGTGTCTTCTCAATAAAATGAAGCTTACCCTACACTGTACTAACAGCTGAAGTCATTCATTAACTGTTATGACACTTTGATGCAACCTCTGTGTGAGTGAGGTCCAAATTTCAAACATGATAATACAAAAAAAAACAATCTCCCTTTCTCTACTTTACCATTTGTCTCTCTCCTTTGTGTGGTGGATGACAGGCATTTTGTAGATAGTTTTGTCGGTGGATGTTTTCAGATCAAGCTCAAGCTCAGAAATCAGCTGAAAATAAGCATCTGTGGTCTGTTCAGTGAGCCGTCCCATTGCATGTAACATCCAATAACAGCTTTCGTATTTTATCTTATCTCAAGATAACAAGGTTACACAAGCTATTCTGTGTCAATATCCCCAAAAAACTGAGTATACTCTCACCAGTTTGTACACACAAAGTTCGACTCATTCAGCACCCTCATGCTTACATGACTGAAGTTGGGTTGGGAAGAATACAAGCTTTGGGTCCGAAGTGAGTGGCTGGATATGGTCCATGTAGAAAGTGTGCTCTCCTGTGAGGAGGGGAAAAAAAGAGGAGTCAAGACTCTATCACTTCAGGTCCTAGGCAGCAGAGTTGTGCCAGTGGCATGGCAGACCACCTGGCAACCTGCAGTGCAAACCTTTTAGGTGAGCTTTCCGCTGTGTCGCTCGTTGACCCAGAGGGCTCCAAGTGCTCGTGTTGGCCTGGCAACCTCCGCCGCTCGATCTCCCAGAGCAGCTGTTCATGACCATCCCCCCGTCGCTGCGACCTCTTCCCTTCCCGCCGTCTCCTTGGTGACTTAGATGGGTGCCCCCTGTGCTTGGAGGGCCTGGCTGACTCTGACAGCTGACCAGGGGGGCCTGAGGGTCGTGCCATACCAATGTCCGGCACTGCAAGGGGCCCCATGGATGGACTGGTCTCTGAATTGTCCATTCTGCAAGGAAGCAAAGCAGAAACACCTATTAAAGACTTTTAACCAATTTAAGAAAAAGAAAAAATCTACAGGATGATTCTATGCATAATTGAAAAAAAACTACAGCAAACAGGCTATATTGTTCTCACTATATGGTATGTTACAAAACACTGTAACTCAAACAGGGCTGCAACTAATGATTATTTTCATTATTGATTAATCTGTCACTATTAATTAAGATTAGATTAATTGACTAGTCATTTGGACTACAATATGTAAGAAAATGGCAAAAATGTGAAAAATGCCCTTTACAATTTCCTAAAGGAGATGACTTCTTTAGATGTCATGTCTTGTCAGACTAACATTCAAAACCCCAGAAATATTCAGTTTACTGTCACAGACGACTAAAGAGACCAGAAAATTTAAGAAGCTGAAACCAGAGCATCTTGACTCAATTATCTAAATAGTGGCCGATTAACTTTCTGTTGACCGACAAATCATTGCAGCTGTATACAAATTTGAAATTAACTAAGTAATCTAACCTGAATCAATCAGCAACCTGACCTACACTCACTTGTCAGTTTACTACCAACAAATGTTTAAAACTCACGCAGTCTAATACAACAGTCCTGCAATAAATCCTCCTTCATAAAGGTTGTAATGTTCTGTTTTTATTTGAGATTATACTGTACTGTTTTATTAGACTGTACTAGTTTGCTTTGTATTAGCTAGGTGAACCTTATGACCCTAACTAAATTAGAGTAAATCATGCCAATGTAACGGCTGAAGTTTCAAAGTTAAGGTCAAATTCATTTTTTCTGCCTTGTAATGATCAGCAGTGACATGGAGTGAGATAAGTGTCTTTGTATAACACATTACTCGTAGGTAAGAAGGAGCTAAATGACCTAAAAACGAGAGAATAACAGAAGTGATTTTATCAGTCTGTCAGTCCCAGCTCTGAAAACCGTTCATTTGTTGACAGCTAATGTTACCTAGCAATAGCTAAAGAGCTAACCGCTGTGAATTCACTGTGAACTGAACGAAACGAAGCCTTACTGTATTACAAAGACGTAAACATGCTCATATCGGCACTAGACGTTGTCAACACCGTGTTTAAAGACAAACACTGTCGTTAAAGTGAACTATTACAAAACCATACATGACCGGGGGAGGTGATGTTTCCGTTGTGTTGGTTCAGGGGTGTCACTGTGCGCAGATCTCTGCGCAGGACCGGTGCTCAGCTAAAGGCACAGCACCATGTTTGACCCCGGTGGTCAGATACAGAATTACACCCAGAGTGTGACCAGCATTCCGGGATGAAAGCAGTGGTGAAAAAGTCAAAACAACACTTTCTAGGCACTATAGTTTTGCTGAATAAGGTGAAATACTAAATTACTAAATATTAAAATACTAACCAGTTCCAATTGGTACTTAGGTGTAGTGGAAAAAAAAACTATGGTCAGATTAGGCCCCTTTTCACACTAACATTAACTCATTGTGTAAAAACGCAGGGAAAACAAAATGCAAACATACAATGTATAGTATGGTAAATATCGTTTATCTCTAACACCCTAACTTGCTTAACTAGCACTTACACTTTTGGTAAGTGAGTACAGTATACAGTAGTATACACAGAACATAATATGCATACATGACACAATAAAATCTACTATACAGTATGTACATAGTAAAATAAAATACAACAAAAAATATACATGTAGAATACAGTTAGGATGGTGCAATGCTGGAGTGAAATCTAATATTATTACAGTATAGGAATACTGTACGGCTGCAACCAACAAGTATTTCATCATCAATACAGTATATCTGTCATGTTACCATATAGGAAGTGCTCTGCTTAACTAACAAGTGTTGTTTCTATTATTTTGTCTACCCCATTTTTATCAGTGAGGGTATAACAGACATACCTCTTTGTATAATGTAATAGAGTTCAACAACATCACAAACCACATCCTCCAGAACAATCACAAAGTTGAATCAACACCTCTCTGAAATAAAAACCTTCATGAAAGAAGATTTACTGCAGGACTGTTGTCTTAGACTGCATTATTTATTGCTCAGTGTTCCTAATAAACTGACAATTGAGTGTATGTCTGAACTACAATTACTGCACACATTTACATTGAATATAAATACCAACAATGAAACCAAAGCTTGTCTGCACTTGTTTAAACCCATCTCCATGTTGCAAGCCGTTGGGGAAAGTTTACCTTCATACCTCACTGACACAAAGGCAGTTTTCAGATGGAGTTTTGTAAAGTTTAGGCAGCAAAATTAGCTGGTTAGGTTTTAGTAAAAGATCATAGTTTACATGGCATCAACCTGGCAGAAAGCCCTGAGGGAAAACTGCTCCCATGTGCAAACAGCAACATATCAACTTCCTTGTTCAGAGCTGATGCATTCAACTTATTAACCTTGGTCAAACCATGACTTCTAAACAAAAGCTTTTTGTTTCACTGAAGCTGGAGCCAGCAGTAACTTCCAAGAGGGAACAGATAATATCAGATGACTACATTCATACAGGTAATTTATCCAAAGCTAACTAATTGTTGCATGTGTTTTCTTAGTACTGCCTGTCTTATGTTGTTAAGTTTTGTACTCAAAATGTTGCAAAAGTCTTTGCTGCACTGCAACACATTCTTAATTCATTTTCTTTAAGTAACTGCATAATTCTGTCTGTGATAATTCCACTTTAACAGTTTGTAATCTGAGACTTTTCTTTTGTTAATATTTGGTCAGTGTCAACTTCCTGGTGAGCCCAGGCAGCTCTAAGAGCCTCTGTTAACGGTTTGTTGATAATAGAGCAGCAGAATCTGCAGCAGAGGCAGAGGTGTAGTGCACTATGACTTAAACATCAATCCAATTAGGAAACAGAAAAAGAGTGAATTAATAATAACAGCTCAGAACAGCTCAGTTATTAATGCATCAGACACAGACAATGATCTCCTATCTGCTATAGAGAGAGAGAGAGAGAGAGAGTACAACAGTACTGGGACTTTTAACTACATGTATCACTCCGCTTCACAGGTGTTCTGTTAACCATTAATCAGCTTAACATTAATGGCCGTTATTGCCAGTCCAGTTGCGGAACTATTTGTGCAAAACAAATCAAACAAATCATAATCTGTTGTTTCTTATTCAACTAATATGGCGCTCGTAGAACTGTTGTATAAAAGCAATATCACACGAGAGGGAGTGATGTTGTACTGAATATCAGTACAGCTGCGAATCGGTCATAGATACGAGGCTGCACCTTGTCATTATAAATCTGTCCCCCTGTTGCATTAACCTTATCTTAACCTGACTTCTATACGCCCCTCCCATATTTAAAAGCTGGGTGTGTAGCAGGGTAAGTCGTTTTGGCAGCAAATTCCCAACATAGTGACTCTATCACTGTCACTGTGTTGACCTGTGAATCAGTCTGTTCTGTGGGTCAGAGCTCACAGTCAAATCACTTGCAAACTGAATGACAGTATGAAAAAGCTGAAGTCAAACGTTTATGGAGAAATTCTACATAACCGCCCTGAGGCAAGAAAGATGACTGTGCAAGTTTGACCTTCGTGGACTCAAGGCACTCCCCAAATACTCAGCTCAGCTTTAGGTAAGGTTATTTCAGCTGCTTTCACCTCAAACACAGAATGAGACGGTTGAGTTTTCTGTCGGAAGCATTAACTAGAAAAAGGGTTCAAAAAGGGAACAAAAACCTGGTTACTATGGGAAACTGTCTCCATGCAGACACAGGAAATGTTGAAACACGGTATGAGCACTAAAAAAAAGTGTTTTTTCATTATTTTTTGTCAGTGTCACTGTGAGTTTATGTTTGTATTATTTTTCATACAGTTTAAGATGTAGAAACATGGCTGAGCTTAAAATCACTGAGCCAAAAGCACTGGTTTTAGACTAGAACTGCAACAATTAATTGATTAATCAGCTATTCATTTGATAGTAAATTTTTTTGACTATTTATAAAATATGATATATAATCGACATATTCAGGAAAGATTTCGCAGTTTCAGATCAGTTATATAAAGATTGATCACATTAACTATCATATAATAATTGTAATTATTAATAAATAAATGATAAATATTAAATTAGTATTATATAACAATGGTATAAAAATGTCATAGTATATTAACGTAAAAAACATCGTATATTAAGGTATAAACCATATTTTGGTATGAAGATGTCATAAAAATTTCATAGTATAGTAAGGTATAAAACATCATAGTATATTGAGGTATAAAAACATCATAGTATATTTAGGTATAAAAATGTCATAGTATATTAAGGCATAAAAAAGTTATAGTATAGTAAAGTATCTAAATGTCATAAGTTAGAGCAACATGTCTGATTTGAATCTGGTTTGATTTCCCATCATCCACTGTCACTGTATAGATGTCATACTCCAACAGAGGTCCTTCAGTTTAACTGGATGGTGACACACAGCTAACAAGTCACCATAGATTCCTTTATTTTGGACTCTCCAGCACTCTGTCCACTCCGTTGTCAGCCCTGCCAGAATGATTTGTTCCGACCAGCTCCTTAAGATATTTCACAGTGAGTCAACGTGAGTTTGTTTCTTTGTTCTGGAGTGTTTATTACAAAGGGAATACAAAAAACAACCTGTAGAAATCTACAGTGCAGCTACGGACCTCCTCAGTCTGAGGTCAAAGGTCACCTGTGGTTTCCTACAGAGGTGACGAAACAGCAGCAGGATCACGCCGCAAGAAAGTGAAGAAGATTTTGTGTCTTTTTGTTTGAAGGAAGATGAGGATTTGTCCACTGCATGAAAAACATTCACAGGAACAGCAGAAAAAAAAACAATAATATACAGGTGACCATTTGCTTGTATTGCTCACGTCCTATTGGACAGCTAACTATTAGTGGAGTACCCTGATTGGATAAAGGAGAACCGCAAGGACACAAATTCAGCCTCCGGTAGAGAACTACAGAAGAGGATTTAACGTGTGACAGAATGAGATTCATCTTAATTTTCTGAGATTTGATCCAAAAATACAAACTTTAAGATTAACCTCAGAATTTTTTCATGTGGCCCACATCCTCCACCAAAAAGAAAAAAAAATCTAAAAACAAAAAACAAGATTAAAGCATGCTAAATATAAATATGTAACCATGTGATGCATATATTATAATCAACCACATCTGGAATCATCCATCCATCCATTGTCTGTACCACTTATCCTTGTAGGGTAGGTAGGTAGGTTCTCCTTGCTTTTATTCCATAAAGCACTATGTTATACTGTTTGTATGAAAAGTGCTATACAAATAAAGTCTGATTGATAAACTGGCAGACAGATAAATTCACAAGATTTGTATTAAGTTTATTTTAACACTGGCTTTAACACTTTTATCTAAAAATACTGTTTCTCCCTCCAGCAGCATCGACAGAGTCTTCATAATGGTCCGCAGTCGACAGTGCACTTCTGGTTAAAAACACACCATGAACATCTCCATCCCCTCCATCCTGCTCGGTCTGGGATGGAAATGTCTGCTCAACTGGGCGCTGGTGATTCTCCAGAGGAGCCACATCTGCAGAAGCTTTTTGGGGGTTTTCAGTGTGTCCCTGGCGGTCGTAGACACGGCCCTGACCCTCATTTTCACCATCATTCACATCCACAGTGATGGACACCTCGTCCTCTTGGACATGCAGCTGACCAGATATCACATGTGTTTGCTGGTTCAAATCCTCGGACACGTGTACAGCGCTCTGCAGTGGCCCGTTGTGGTCGTGGCTAGTTTGGAGCATTTCTACACCATTTCTCTGCAACCTGCCGCCTCCTGGACAAAATGGATGGTCTGCTCACTTGTAACCATCCTGCTGTGGAACCTGTGCGCTCTCTATGTCTTCCTGTGGTCTGACTTCATTCCTGTCTTGGAGGATGTGTCTCACCAGCAGATGCATCAGTGCTGGGTCTCCCATACCACTGAGATCCCGCAGGTTGTCACGCTGCTCTTCTTGACTCTGGGCTGTGCAGCGTTACATGCTGTTTGCAGCACACGTTTATTAAAAAATCATCCTCTGAAAGACCCAATCACTGACCAAAGTAGAAGTCACTCCAGGAGACGTTTTGTTTACCAAGTCCTGCGTATATTTCTGAACACTTGGGCCCTTTTGCTGATTTTTCTGGCTGTGCTCCTCCTGCTACCTGTGGGAATACCCTCATACCTGGGTCTGAATGTTGCCTGGCTCTGCTTCCTCAACAGCTTTCTGATAGCAGTTGTTTTGTGTGTAGTCTGTCCCGCCTCACCGTCAGCGCAGGGCTTGGCAGCAGCTCCCCCTGACAGCTTCTGTGAGTGGAGGTTTAAATTTAGCTTGGCTGCAGAGGAAACATGACTGCACGAAGCAAATCTAATGTGGGAAACACGTAAGAAGAAATCAAATTAGATGATGAAACATGAATGTCTTGTAGTGAGAAAACAATTTTATTGTGATGATAGCAGTGTGGTTCTGTGGATGGCTGTGTTGGTCGGTCAGTCCACAACTTTGGCCCAGACTGAAATATCTCAACAACTATTGGATGGATTGCCATGAAATTTTCTACAAACATTCTTGATTCCGAGAGAATTAATCCCTCTGACTTTGGTGATCCCTCAATCTTTCCTCTAGCCAGGTCAAGGTTTTCACTTATCTAAGGAAATATCTCTACATTCATGGTTCCCAGACCATGTATCAAAAACTACTGATGAGATTAATTGTAATAAATTTGGCGATCCGTTAAGTTGGATTCAGATTCATTTTTGGCCAGAGAACAGGGCACACTCAAAATGTACAATTATAACAGAATGATGAATGTAGGCATGAAGTAAACCATAAATTACTTTAACAAAGGTCGAATGTTCAGCAAGAACGCAGACACTAGAGTGGGTATTGAGAATCCCAGGTCATCTACTGCTGTTCTAGCAGTATTTTTAAGAATCACCAAAGACGCTTCAAATCATCTGGATGACTGACTTTGTCTGATGAATGGTAAAAAAAATAATTAAAAGAAAGATTTTTAATTCCCCCCCCCCAATACAAAAAGGGGTGTGTCTTCACTTATAAAGATGAAACAGGAGGTATTGTGCTGCCGTGGATACGGTTAAGTTATGCTGTGGGCAACAACTTGAACTCCGAAATATAAAAAAAATATATAAACTGACTAAAGCGTTATTTACCTTATATATTTTCTTTTATATTTTGGAGTATTAAGTATGCAGAAATTGCCTTTAGCAGTTCCTGATTGTTCTGTATCAGTGGATGCACAGATTACTGTCAATGGATTACTTTGATTCTGAACTTAAAAACGTGATGATTCTCAGGCAGGCTCTGCAGTTATGAGCAGTGACTTTTTAATGTTTTATAAGCAGGTTTATTTGCGATGGACATTGGAAATAATGACGTCCTGAGAAAGAATAAGTCACACTGAATGTAAAACTAAGTGGACCATATATGTGTTCAGATTTGCACAGTTAGGTGCAGCCTGCAGAATGTTAAATGTTAAATGTGAAATTAAAAGACAATTTTTATGCTCTGATATTGCAGAATTGTAGAAAACCTATATGGATAAAAAAAAAAAAAAAAATCTATTTTGCAGCAGCAATAGGAAAGACGGAGGGGACACAGAAGACGCAAATTTAGAGCTGCAACTAACAATTATTATTATTGATCCTTATTGATTAATCTGCAGAACAACCTTGTTGGTGCATTAAACTTCAGAAAATAGCTAAAGATACCTGGAAAAGGTTCCCAGATGACTTCTCTAAAAATCTTGTTTAGTGCAGACAATTTAAAAATCCATAAATATTCAGTGGACCCTTATGTAAGAGATAGAAATATGGTAAATAGGCTGGAACCAGAAACTCTTTTTACCCCTGCCCCTGTAATGTGTGGGATTTCATATCACACTGCTGCAAAAGTGTGAATAAGGAAGTTCTAAGGACAATATTAGCATGAGAAGCAGATGAGAAAGGCAAAAGACAACACTGGTTTGACACTACAGAACTTTACTTGAATTTGATCCAAGTTCATTGTCTATACAGGGCATATTTACAAGATCTGAAATCAGGGAAGGGCAAAAACAGAAAAAAAAACAAACACTAGATACAACTGAGGTATTAGCTAAAAGCATTTACAGGTATGTCATTTACTAGTAAATATCAATGATGATAAACAGTTAGAGATGCAGTGTCTTCTGCTTAAAAAACATCTTTTTATATCACAACATGAGGTAGGAGAACAGTGTCTCGATTCATGCAAGAACAAAAGTCTCATCACACTGTAGTATTGGCAACGTAGTATGCAATGGTCATACACAGACACTGCGTTTCATTTTCCAGAACAGCATCGAGGGGGAAGGAGGGTTCTTTTTAGCAAAGCCACAAATATTTTCTTTTCATCTATGACAGGATGTGTAGAAATTAAAACATTATATTCTTAGTAACCAGTGATCTGTGCGATGCAGCCCTACTTCCAACTTCTCCCACACCGGCATAGAATAATTACTGGCTGAAAATTATACACCCAACTACAAAGCAGACCACCTGCAACAGTTCAAAAGTCACCTTGGATTTGTTTACTGGTTTTCTTCAAGTATGGGTCAGTAAATCCTGTATTCAAATGTATTCCTGTGGTAAAGCCCAGCTCCTTTCGCCTTGTTTTACTTGGTTGGGCAAACTGCACACCTGTAAAAATTCTGTACAAAGCATATCCAAGTTCTCATAACACTGCAAAATGCAAAAAGGCCCAGCACGCCATGTTACAAGGGATTTTCTCTCCCCTATCGTTTAGTCCTTTTTTCATTAAGGTGAATGCACAATTAAAGAAGCTAAACATCGCCCCCTTGTGTATAAAATGCAAATTACACAAAGTAAAATTACAGATTTTCATTAGGTCTATCTGCTAATGTGATGAATTAAAATGATTCTTTTTTGTTCTGCTGAAGAGGTAATTAAGTCAATAAAAACTAATACTGATCATCTTTTGAGTGATGTTAACACATCCAGACGAGGATATATATGATCTCAAATCAGAAAACATACAACTACACATCCAGAGCTACATGAGCAAGTTTTTCTCTTTCCCTTTTCAAAGCTGCTGTGCTTCAGTCAGACGTGGGAGGTCAACACACTCTCTCTCTCTCTTTCTCTCTCTCTCTCTCTCACACACAAATTCACATTATTTCCAAATCAAATTGGGCTACATTTTATGTTTATAATCTGACTCTGACTTTATATTTATCCTCTGAACCAATAATGACATAAAACTTGCACATGTTCAATGTTCATGCATCTCAATAGTTTGTGTTACATGGGGGGAAACTTTTTTTTTTCACAATAAACTGATTGGTAGAGTGGCCCGGTGACACTAAACATAAGGGGCAGAAAACATGCAAAAAAATCATTTTTTTTTCTTTTTTTCCTTTTTGTTCCCAAAATGCATTTTCTTAAACAAATGTTTTCAATTTAGCTCGGGGGGGGGGGGGGTTAACAAAGAGGAAAGCTCATTACATTACAAGTTAAACAGTTCGTCAGGATGAAATCCACAAAAAAAACCAAAAAAACGAATGCATCAGTTCAGAAAGGGGGAAAGTGTGTAACAAAGTATTATTTTCCTATTTTGCCTTTGTCCTGCATCATGTCTCAGTAAACCATGCATTTCACTCCCCCACATCCACTCGACAAAAGTCAAGTTCTGATATCTGCAAAGATAACTTTTTTAAAAAAGAAAGCAAAAAACATTTAGGCCGTCTGAAGCCTTAGTTCTGGTCCAATTTATATAACCTTTTGAAGATTATTCATATAAGAACAGTTAATATATTAATGACTACTGTATTTACAAAGTGAATATAAATCTTTAGTTAATACGTTAAATATTTTCTTTCATAATTTCAATAAAGGTTTAAATGGAACAACAGTAGAGTGTACATTTGCGGCATGGGTTTGATTTAACTGGCTTGCACCTGCACCTGCTTTTATGACTATCAACAAACCACAACTGTACCCTGCCCGGTCTTTAAGGTCTGTTATTGTAAAGGGAAGCTGTGTAAGAAAATCTGCATTGAACAGGATGGAGCACAGTGGAATGTCTATCAATTTGCATTTAGAGCAGATGCATAAAAAAAGCTCAGAGTTTAGCCGAGGCCGATCCCCTACTCTTTTTAAACAATTATTTACACACATACACTCGCTTACAGGGATCTCCTTAGTGGCAATAAAAAGCGTTTTGCCTGGCAACTGACACAATAAAAGTCCTATCTTCCTCTGGCTGGACGTCTGCTCGCTCTCCTGGGCATCTACAAAACACTGCACACCCCCAGCTGATCTGGCACTTGAGATGGATGGACGGGTATGTGAGAGTGAGTGAGTGACGGCGGTTCTGTGGGAGAGGAGGGAGGTTGTGTTGAGAGCTGGGGGATCCTGTACAGTCTCACCCCGAGGGCGGGCAGAGGCCCCCAGACAACAACAGCTGCCCCCATTCTGACGGCACAAAACAAAAAACGCTCCCTCTGTACCCCTGGCGTCCGGGCCACCCAGCCTGCCGCAGGGGAGACTGCACCAGTCCCCTGAGCGCTCCCCTCAATCCTCCCCTCTCTTCCTCTCCCCTGCCCGGTGCTGTTTGTTCAGCCAGGCAGAATAACGTGAAGCAGGGCCCAAACCACCCTGGACTAACTGCTTTCACCTGCGACCCACATCCTTTGACGACACTCTGACAAACAGGGTGGGGATAAAACCGTTTGCTAACAATGAAGTCGAACGATACAAAAAGAAGAAGTCCAGAAAACAGGGACAGACTGGTGCTTTGATCATCTGCTGGGAACGCTGGGGCCATTGTTCTGCCCAAAGCCCTGCACTGCACTGACACACTCGAGTGTGCGCGAGCATGTAAGGATGTCGTATGTATTATGGTAACACAGCACAGCTACAGCACATGCGAGACTCTGCCTTTCTTCTTTCTTAGAAAAGCTACACCGGCTCAACCAGCCCCCGTGTCCAGACACATTCCTTTCCCAGGAGACTCTGGGGGAGGAGAGCACATTAAGTGCATAACACTGCTCGTGAGCTTCTTCATGCCAAGCCTGAAAGAGCACAGTGTTTCCTGTCTAGCCCAAAGTGGGTGAAAACCACAGTGTTAAAGAGTTTCCCAGCAGAGGGCAATGGCGCTAGCGTACAGTGATGGAAGGTGTGAGGTCTCCAGTGGGGGGGGTGGGTGTGTGTGTGTGTGTGTGTGTGTGTGTGTGTGTGTGTGTGTGTGTGTGTGTGTGTGTGTGTGTGTGGGGGAGTAGAGGAGACAGTGGGCAGCTGGTGGATCAACCGACAGATCGTTTGGTCTACAACAGGAGAGTCCAGGTGCAGCCCGGCAGAGTGAAGAGGAAGCTAGTCTGTGTTTGGAGCAGCTGGGGTCCAGGCCAGACAGTTTGCTAGTTAGCTACCTTGAGAGGTCACACTCAAAAAAACCCATTTCAAGTTCAGCGTCACTATTGGCATATTTTCATGAGGTTTCACGACATCGGCTAAATGTCTTTTTTTTGTACAGTAAAGGTTTTTCTCCTCCATATAGACTTGATGTTTTAACACATTATACTTTTCTTTCTCAGTATTTTATAAGGAGCGAAAAAAAAAACAAACTGTTTTCAAATGTCCATGCAGTTTCCTGCATTCGCTGGTACTTGAGCATCTGGTCTGTAGATACAGAAAGACAGAGAGGAGGCACACAACCAGGTGCCATTATGTGTCCGTGGGCACCGGCTGCTGTGCCAGGTAGTAGCATGAAGTGACGTCAGTGAGGAGCTGAGACTGTGTGTCTGAGCTAAAGTCTGAAATCTCAAAGTCACTGGCTCCAGGATCCAGAGATAGCGAGATAGCGGGATGTGAGAGGAGGGTGACAATCGTGAAGAGGAAAAAAAAAAAAAATAGTGATAGGTTGAGTTGGTCTCTACTCGACCAAACTCCTGTCTGTGAAGCAGCTGTTTGTTCAGTAAAAACTATAAATTAAATCATACATGCCCAAAAAATCTTTAAATACTGTTTAAAGAGGGGAGAGGGAGCAAAAGAAAGAATAATAAAAAAAAAAAAAAAACACACCATAAAACTTTTCATTTAAGTGATGTTAAATTACAAAAACAAAAGTCAGTCCTACACTGAAATAAGGGGGGAGGAGGGTGAGAGATCGCAACTTAAAAACAGCCCGAGGAGATGTGAAGCTTCTTTCTGCTTCAGGCTGATTTGTTTGTGTCTGTAGAGTTGGTGGGTGATGGGGAGAGGAATGAGAGAGGGGGAGAGGCGCCTGGAGGGGTGGCAGTTACTTTTGGCCAGCCGCTGGGGCCTCTGAGATGGAGGAAGAGGAGGAGGAGGAGGAGGAGGAGGGCGGGGAGTGTGCGTTAGGGGGTCCGGTGGAAGGGGTGGGAGGAGGAGAGGGGCTGCCTCCCATCGTGCCAGACCGGGCCATCTGCTGCTTGAGTTGGGTGATTGTGCGCTCCAGCTTCTCCCGCGCCTCCCGCTCCCTGCGCAGCTCCTCCTGCAGCTCCTGTCGGTCCGCCTCCGCCTGCTCCAGCCTCTGACGGAGCTCCGACAACTGGGAGAAGACACAGACAGGAAGTCAAGTTATTGACTACAGCACATTAGAAGACATTTAGTCTGTCACATTATCACTTATAGCAACAAGTAAGTCGTGGTGTTTATTCTCACAAATCAAATACACATAAAAAAGATTCTGTCAAGACTGAGTAACAAACTAACAATTATTTTCATAAATGATTAATATGCAGATTATTTTCTCAATCAATCCTATAAAATGTCAGGAAATAGTGAATTAAGTTTATGATGACAACGTAAATCAACAAGTCCTCACATTTAAAAAGCTGTAAACATTAAATGTCTGAACACATCTAGACAGAGAGATAGCAGCTGAAAAGCAGCTAGCAAGCAAGCTATCATAACAGACTGTGCAAAGTACAGCAAATATGCTATCTACTTGTGTTGCACTGTATTTTGAGACTGTCAAAATGCAGGAAGAAGCTGAGAAGACCCTAAGCTCTTGCTGCTCTTTCAGTCGCCAGCGGTCACTCTTCAACGGTCAGACATGGAAGCCGACTTAACCTTGTTTACGACAGCTTAATATTACAACCAATAAGCAGGTGTGAGACAGCTTTATGGCAATTATAGTAAAAGTAAGATTAAAATGATGTCACTGGTCATTGTGTCTTTTAAGGCAAGACTAGAAAATAACTGAAAATAATCAGGTCTGAATTTCTCAACAGTGAAGACAACGACTGTGCCACTTGTTACTTTAAAAATGTTCAAAATGTTTAGTGTAGGACTAGCATTAGTTTCATAACCACACAAACACATGCACACCCCCTCTCGTAACTGGCAGACAGCCTGATTTCAGTGCCAAGGGGAGCGGGGCAGGAGGAGCCGGAGCTTCAATAACAGACAGGAGGGGGATACTGCAGCCCTGAGCCCAGACCAACATTACACAATCTATCTCAAGATTAAGTCTAGTGGAAACCAAAACAAAGGCCCCAAATGCCCGAATGTTCATGTTAGTGTGTGTGTGTGTGTGTTCACGCAATTCAACAGCATAGTGCTGCATGCACACGAAATGATTTGAAGCACAGAAACAGCTCGTCCACATCTCTAAAAACATGTGGGCGACAACTATGTGATCTCAGAATTCTTTGCCATTATCTGATCAGCAAATTTAAAAAACAGAGAGCTCAAAATATTTTTTTCATTTAGTCAAAATCCACTGGTCAAAGCAATCTGCTGGTGCTCACCGAGTGTTGACCTGCAATTCATGGAACCCAGTGAGGATCAAAGATTCAAGGGCAAATTTGTGTACGTCCATGTTAATAAACTGAAATCAAACCGAGTTAAATAACTAAGTGCTCAGTAAATGCAAGGAAGTATGAATATGTAGAGTGCTGCAGCTGCATCGATGCTTCCTCGGATTGAATTGGATTCCCACAGGAGCATAGCAGTGTAAAATCTGAGATAAAAATGGCTTATGTTAAGCGATGCAAGCCAATGTGCATACTGTATCACTCAGACTGTTTCTGATGCCCGGATCAGCCCTGTGCACGCATGTGTTCCCCCCTTAACCCGTACCTGTGCAGTGTAGTGGGCCTCTTGCTGACGTTGTGCCCCCGGCTCGCAGGCGCAGGCCTGCTGCCGGAGCTGCTCCAGACGGGTCTCCAGCTCCAGCTGTTCCTGGCGGGCCTGGCTGAGCTGCCGCGCCTGCTCGCTGTGCACCGCCTCCAGCTCGCTGCGCAGCTCCCGTTGCTCAGCACTCAGCTCCCGTAGCCTCGCCGCCTCACCCCCACGCAACGCCTCCAGCTCCTGGAAACACAAAGAGTAAGTCAAGGGAAATAATAATAATAATAATATGATACTTCACTGACCTCTGTGGGGAAACTGCTTTACATTTCAGCCCCTCCACAGGGAATCACATATCTAATACCACAAGGGGCTTGAGTACAGGGTTCTGCAGCTTATGGCGCCATGCTGCCCCAATTCAGATAAAATCAAAAACTGTGTAACCTTTGACCTTTAATTCTACACATTTTGTCAGATTATGGATGTAGTCAAGGGCAAAAAAGACGGTAGTGGAAAATGCACCGTGTATATCTTATCTGGTCTTTTTTAAAGACGTACTGTAACCAATATTTTCTAATGGTGGATATCTCATTTTACAATACAAATTAAGTTCTCTCCAAATCCCCCTGGAGGGTTTAATACAGGGGTATAATTCTGCATTAGGTGTGAACGTCTCTATATAATGTAGGTCAACTCCATTTCAATGTGTCTAAACTGAAATTAAGTGTTTTAATAATTATACAATATGTTATACATCAGTGAAAAATTGTGATTTAGATGAAAGGGGGTGCTGACTTGTTTTAAAAACGGCAGAACCATCTGATAACTAAATGTTTCATGCGGTAAGAGGGAGAGATGAAGGGGTCAGTGGGAGGTGAGCATCACCTCCACATCCACATCAAGGACACTTTTAATAGACGAGGACAGTTATGGTTTAGTTTATCTTGGGCTCATTTATCTTGGTCTTTGTTCCTTCCGACCACCGACTCACCATTTCCAGCTGCAGCTGCTTGTGTAGGGTGGAGTTGAGCTTCTCCTGCTGCCTGCTGTACATCTGCATGATCTCCACAACAATCCTGTCCTTGTCATCCTCCAGCCCCCCAACCACCACTGCAGCGCCGCTTGTGACAGAGCCTGTGTCCTTAGCCGCTACTTCCGTTACCGGCGACAACAACGACGCAGGAGGAGGAGGAGGAGGAGGGGTGTGGGCGGGGGTGTGGGTGGCTGTCTTGCAGCTCGGGCTGCTTGTCTCCATGGAAACTGCCTGGGTTTGGCATTCCCGCTCTGCGGCCAAGGCAGCAGCGGCACGTTGGGATTTGGCCTCCTCGGCGCCAGCAGCGACGGGAGGCGACGCGTGAAGATCTGAGGAAGGAGGAAGAGGAGGATGAAGGAAGGAGTTTAAATAAAAAAAAAAGAAAAAAAAAAAAAAGAATAGAAGCTAGTTGAAAGACAGGAAGTGCGAGCCGAGCTGGTGCACACTCCCGCCTACGCTTAGTAACACCCTCGCACAACCTCATAAAAGCTCACACCTCTTTCTCAGCGTGAGCACACACGCAAGCACAAGCACGGCATGGCAACAGCCGAGGAACCCAACACTTGCCCACAGATTCTCTGCGTGTGTGCCCTCAGACACAGTCACAGAAAAGAGAGGGGAAAAAAGGGTCTTGCGTGGGGGCTGCGCCGCTCTGTATGGGCTCCTTCAAACTCTGGCTTGTTCCCTCACTGTGGCCTTTAAGGTGTACATCGTGGGAAACGGATCAAAGAGGCGGTATCACACACACAGACACATCTGCACAGATGCTGCGGCGGGGCATGTGACGGCTAATAATGACCATGTGTGTGCAGGTATAAGCTCACAGACAGAAAGAGAAGAAGAAATGTGACAGAGAGAGCATGAGAACAGTGGGTTGTTTACCAGGATAATGTATTCATACAGTATGTGTGTGACAGGAAACAGCATGCTCTGTACACAGCCTGTCTGGCACTGGAGAGGACACTCATTTACTGACTCAGGCTGGCTTGAGCATGTGAACACACACACACACAATCAAGCACTCACACAACACACTACACACTCCACCACCACACCTACACAACACACACACACACACACACACACACACACACACACACCATAGTAGAAGCACACAAATAACAGGAGTGAATCATTTGGTGGATCAAAAAGAAATAAGCTGGGGAGAGAGAGAGAGGAAGAGAGGGTCACAACAGAAAGAGTGAAAGGCACACAGACAGACTGAGAGGAAGGCTTTCAATGAAGGGAAAAAAAAGAAGGAGAAGGAGGAGGAGTAGTGGAAAGGGGGGTGGGGGGGACGGGGTGACAGCAGACTGAGAGGGAGGCGGAGATGAAGGGAGCCAGAGAAGAAAGAGGCGAGGATTGATGGATGGATGGACGGATGGAAGAGGAAGTGCGGGAGCAGACGGAGGACAGACTCAGAGAGGATGTGGAGATAGCAGCCAGGAAAAGAGGCGAGGGAAGAGCGAGGGAAGAGAGACGTATTTGGTTGGAGAAGAAAAAGGAGAACAGAACGCCTGAGAGATATGAGAGAGACAGCCTGGCAGTCAGACATGGTGTAATAATGGCAGACGGAAACTACTGCTGTGATTCACCCTCTATCTTTCTCTATATATACATGCCCTCCCCCCCCCACATACACATACTTCTTATTAATGCAGGTTTAATATACACACTTTAATGTGCACATAAAAACACACACACAGTAAAGAGAGGAGGTCAAAGCCATTTCAACCCCTCGTGCAATAGTGAGGTGCCCCCCCGAGTCTTTATGTGAAGGTCAATGCATGATTATGTGCGTCGCTGCAGGCTGCAATGTTAAGTGCGTGTGTGTGTGTGTGTGTGTGTGTGTGTGTGTTGGATGGTAGTAACTGTAGGTTGTATGTTTACAGTAGGCACGTGTCTGCTCTTTGACTGCATGTAATACGTGTACATGATCTACATGTCTCTTCTGCTTATGTTGTATGTATGTAAATGGCTCGTGCTTGCTGTATGTGTGTGATGTATTTATAGCAGACATGTGTCAGCCTTGTTTGTGTGTCTAATGTACATATAGCAGACACAGGAGTATTTATTAAATAATAATTCATATTTAATAATCATCAGAGTCATCTGCTTCTGACTGTTTGTGGAAATCATTTCACCTGGAATTGGTTCTAATACATAGTTTAGACCAGAGTATGTGCATTTTTGACCAAGAATCAAGGTCCACTTAGTAGCTTTTTCTGGAGCTTTCAACCAGAGAAAACAACTAATCCTTCCACAGGAGGGATTAGTTGTTTATAAATACATTAATAAATGTACTGCTAATCACAGGAAGATTTCTAAACATGAAATTTCACTTTACCTGCCATCTCACACTGGATAATGTAGCTAAACAACTACTGTAGTTCTGAAGTCAGTCATTTAATGGATAAATTAGAGGCAACTTCCCGCCTTTCACCCATTTTCAGCTCTACTGTTTTCAGTGTTTCATGAATGAACGTAATTGTACGGTGCAGGTCGCTGCGTTTACTCTCACAAGAAGGTCAAGTAAGAAAGGTTATGATTCTATGCGTAATTCTATTTTAGTATTGTGAGACTTGCATGCGGCGTTTGATTACAACATGCAAATTGAAAGGCTTGTGAAATGGCTAGTACTTCCATGCTCAGAACGTGCCTGACTTGTGTGCTATCTAAAGGGATGACAATTTCGAGCATATCTTTGTAACCTTATATCAAGGAAAGCTGAAAATGAAATTTGATCATATTTTATTTCTAATACATAAAACCCATGCAGCCTTGTGTCTCTTGGGTGGTCTGACTGGTTCAGGCATGTGGCTGCTCCAAGGATTTAAGTTAGTGATTGTTGAGTCTCTGTAATTAATATTACAAAGAGTAATCTGCCCTGCATGAAAAGAGACATCTTCTGATGTGATTTGGCACTAAACAAATAAAACCTGATTTGACTTAATGCTTTTGGTTTTTAATATTCCCGGTCCCCAGAATACTTTGCCAGATTAAATGTGTGTCTCTGTGTAATAATGTGTGTATCATTACTGACCCATGGGTGGCTCGTCGTGGCCCAGCACTCTGCGACTGTAGTGGTGTTTGAGCAGCGCTCCGAGCATCTCCGGACTCATCTCCGCCTCCCTCCGCAGAGACACGTTGGGGGCCACCATCTTATCGTATGTGTACAGGTAGTAACTGGGAGAAAGAAACGAACACAGAGAAGACATTTGAAGATCTCATATGTAGTTAAATCCTTACTATTTTTATTTTATTTTTTTATTTTTTTTTTACATAAAATACCACTGGAAAGTGATTTTATTTCAACTTCTAGTTCCCCTTGATCGCACAAAGGTGGGGGATGCTGTTTTGTCTTGTCTTCTTTATTCTAGTCATAATGGCAGCAGTGTCACTTTTAACATACTTCTGTCTTTGCAGTAAAGACCATAAAGAGTTCTGAGTATACACCTGCAAATGGCCATTTTACCTCTGCAACGGTAACACACAGATGAAACACAGCAATAAAACAAGTCATTTGGTGACTGTTTTAGCCTCGAGTAACTGCACCATCTGAAGACAGGAGCTGAAAACACCGTGTGGAATATTAATATTTCTTATCGGGTGTTTACAGGATCTCAGCCTAAACAGACCTTCAGCTTATCACAAATGTCCAGGTAGTGGGTACAACTGAGAGAGAGATAGTGCCTGGAGATGCACTGAAGCCACTGAGCCAACACTATCTGTCTATTCCTGGCTGCATGGTGGGAAGGGAGGGAAAGAAGGAGAGAGAGAAATAGAAAGAGACAGAGAGGCGAGGAGAGAGGCAAGGAGAAGAGAAGAGAAGAGAAGAGAAGAGAAGAGAAGAGAAGAGAAGAGAAGAGAAGAGAAGAGAAGCTTTGAACCCCTCCCCCACCAACAGTCCCCTCCAGACAGAGCTGAGGCCGGAGCTGTGAACTAGGTTAAGCATGACAGCACAGTGGGGCTCTGCCTGAAAAACTACAGCACTACCAACCAAGCCTTGCTTCCTCTTCTCTGGGTGGAAATGAAGCTCTGCCTGCTCGCCCGAATGAGAATCTCAAACTCCTTCACATGAAACGCCAAAGATGTGATTGAATAATGTAAGCTTGGCTCGTATTTGACAAGTGTACAGCTAATGGATGTTGGTAGTAACCCAAATAGGACGTTAAGTGCTGTGGCTGTCTAGCACGACGTTTGGCTGTAGCAGAGCATTTCATTATTACTAACGCTGCAATGCAACCGACGTGCTCCAAACCGGTCTGTGTGAGTCCTGACTGGTTTGGGAGTGTATCAGTCCAGTAATGCTGACAGGTGACCGGAACCCTAATCCTGCTATAGTTTAGTCTGGCCTGACGTCTGCCGGCCTCGACACAGTCAGTATGTCAGGGCAGTCACGTGTAGCTATGGCGCCATAAACCATCTAATTCCATCTTTTAATCTGGGTCAGATTACTGCGTGAGCTATCGGAGCTCCACATCCAAACACCGGCTGGTGTGCTCTGGGGAGGGATGGAGGGAGGAAAAGAGAACCAGTAGAGAAGAAACAAGGGCTTTAGGAAAGAAAAGAGGAAGAGGAAGGGAGAGGAGGTTCTCTAGGACTAAACAACAAATTTAAACAATTTAGAAGCAAATAATCCTATTCCTACAACAAAATCAGTCACATCCACAGCACTTTTCTGGAAATACACAAGGCAAAAGTGGACTACATAGAGCTGCAATCATTAGTCAATTAATCAATTAAGATTATTCAAAAAACAATTATGATAATCAATTATTTGTTTCATTTATTTTTCAAGCAGAAACGCCATACATTCGCTGGTTTCAACTTTTCACATGTGGGAATTTGTTGCTTTTCTATGTCATATATGACAGTAAATTGAATATCTTTAGGTTTTGGACAGTTGGTCAAACAAAACAAGCAAAGTGCAGACATCATTTTGGGATTAGAGAAATTGTAAATGGCATTTTATCACCATTTTAACAATCTGTAGACTTTGGGACTTTGGGTTATGGACTGAATGTCAGACAACATAAAACGTCAGGTTAGACTCTGATGTGGGGGTCGTTCTTCTTTTTCTTTTTTTAAACAGAATGAAATGAATGAAAAATGAACCTATAGATAAATCCATAATAAAAATAATGCAACCAATAATACAATCATAAAATGGTGTATCAATGCTGTTTCATCAAAATTAATATGATGTAGTACCTGGGATGGACCAGGGTGGGGTGTCCTGGCTCCTCCTTAATGTCCGAGAAAAGGCGGTTGAACATCAGAGTAGGTGGAGATGGTTTCCCCTGTGGAAAACAAAAACACCACACACACATAAATATGACACACCATAGTAACATTGTTTTTTTTATGCCTATTGTGTTACAGAAACAAAGGCACACAATGGCTGCTCCTCCATCCATTCATTGATCTTTGCATTCAATTTTGCTGTTGAATAGGTGAATTATCACCGTGGCAATCAGATGCATGCCCACGCATGCACACACATGCAGAGACATGAATACACGGAGAGAAACAGCAGGTGGAGAGGGGAATGTGCTGTACTACACATGGCACTCTCGCTGTCATAATCTAATAAAGCTAATACATGCATGCATACATGTGGATGAGGGATCATCCATCAGGCGTCAGCTGAGAGTGTGTGAGAGTGTGTGAGAGTGCGTTTGTGTGTGTGCGTTGGAGGAAAAAGACAATCATGATAAAGAGTGTCTTCCCTGCATGTGCATGTAAAGTCAGTGTGTGTGCAGTGACAGGGGGAGGTGGACAGCAGAGCCTTTCAGCAGCTGTATGAATATATCCCTGACAGGTCAGAGAGGAGAAGTGTGCCGCTATGAATGGGTGAACAGGGGGTGTGTCTGTCAGTGGGGGTGGTGACCCTGAGAGCTGACCTGTGTGTAAAGGAGGGGGAGGGGGAAGACAGAAGGGGGATGCTGGGGCGGTAGAGGAAATGATGGAGAGATTGGTGGATGGATGCCAGGGGAGAACCGACGACTGACCTTTCTCGCAGGGTCGGGATCGGCCTGCTTGCCGCTGGGTGAGCAGAGGTCTGCAGAGGGTTTCCTCACCTGGTTCTCCTCCTCCTCCACTGCCTTCTGAAACACATGGAGAAAGAGGCGGCGGTTTAAACACAGAGACAGACAAACACAACCACACACACACACACACACCAAGGTCAAACAGACAAAAGAGAGCACAGAGATAGCACAGAAAACATTTGTTCGAATACTCTGAACAATTAATATGATGCACACTCTTGACAGGGAGCGTGGGAACGAGAGGAAGAAAGTGGAGAGAAAAAAATTACAACTGGCACCGTTGTCACAGAGGGGAACGATAGAGACAAATGACATTTAAATGATAGGAAATAGAGACAAATGACATCTAAGAGATAGAAAATGGAGACAAATGGCATTCAAAGAGAACAGCACAAGTGAGCTACGGCCTGGGCCAGCCGTAATACAGTGTCGGAGAGAAGAAAGGCGGCAGTGAAGTCGATAAGCGTAAGAGTAGAGACTGAATGAGACCACTGAGGAGGGTCTATGAATAAAACACAAGAAAAGCCACGCTGATAGTCAACATGGCTACAACATTGCCTGTCATTATGTGCTTCTGTGCATGTGATTCATTGTTAGACATGCAACATGATTGGAGCCAGCCTCTCTAGTGAAGATGTATATATATGTGTGTGTGTGGTGAATGTTTATGATTCATTGTGTCAGCTCCGTACCCTCTGCGCCATGTGTGTTCAAATAAACACTGCTGGCGCTGCCTGTAGTTGTGCGTCTGTGTGTGTCGGACTGTGTATGTGTGTGTTTTTTGAGCAAATCCAGGACACGCTCAGCGAGAGGCCACAGGCTGATGGAGTTGATGCTTATCTACGGCAGACAGGCCTGACACTACACACAGGCTGCCTGCAGTTCACACACACACACACACACACACACAACCGAACTGACATGTAGCGCAGGCACCAGAGGAACAAGCATCGCAATGTGAACCACTAGGTAGAACCCCGCAACAGAGAGAGAGAGAGAGAGAGAGAGAGAGAGAGAGAGAGAGAGAGAGGATGGAGATGGGAGGTGTAGAGATTGAGAGGAGAAGGTGGGAGGAAAAGGGGATGTAGGAGAAAAAAAAAAGCGGATAGAGGAAGAGTGAGAATCCATGAGGAGAAGTGCAAAGGCGGAGGGCAGGAGGAAGAAAGTAAGAGAGATAGAGGTTGTAGAAAGCATCAATAATTGACTTACTAGCCTTTTAAAGCTAGTAGGAATGCACACACACACACACAGTCGGACACAGTGAATAATAAACAGACAGCCTTTCATCAGCTGTCAGCTGGACTACAGGATTTTCGTCTGAGCGGTATCTGCTAAGAACCACTGTCATTACCAGAGGTAAACAGCCTCAGAACAATACGGGCAAATTACTGTGACAGTCAGGTATCACCCACCCAACATTCATGTCAGCTACAGCTCCAGCAGCAGCATTACAGTACAATACATCTTTTATTTGCTCATTTTCAAATGTACTTATTTAATCATCACATTTCGAAATCACTTGCTGTCTCGTGTACCCAGATACTGCCCTGTTTGCATACCAAAACATGCACATTACACCTCCACACACACAAACTTCTTTTGCTATACAAATTTCTATACTGTTAATGGAACGGTTCAACGTTTTGACAAGTGATTTATTGTTGAAGGCATTTATCAAGCAAAAAAATACCCAATATTGGCTGGTTCCTGCTTCTAAATTGTACGGATTTGACGTTCTCAGAGACTGAAAGATTGTCTGCATCTGCTCCCATTTCAGTAACCCTTCCTGTTTTGTCACGAAAAAGAAACAAAGAAAAAGCAAGTACCAGTAGTACTGTTTTGAGAGCCTGTCAATTCGTGTGTAGTGTATGTAGGGGACAGTCCCTTATTTACAAGGACATGGATGAATGAGCATGTGCATGCAAATGTAAAAGGCTGGAGCCATATGCATAGCCAGGTGTGTCTCTGTGTGTGTGTGTGTGTGTGTGTGTGTGTGTGTGTGTGTGTGTGTGTGTGTACATAGAAGGGGGGCTTGTCCGTTTATGAGCGCTTGTGGTTGGTGTTTTTTCCTTTTTTTTTTTTTCTCCAGAAGGCAGCACTGCAGCACTGAGAGGAAGGGAAGGTGGGAGGGAGGGAGAGAGAGAGTGGGATGATGGGACAGGGCAGAGATAGAGGGAAGGAGGGGACAGAGGGAGGAGAATTGACAGAAACAACAATAAACCCACTGCAGTGGTGTGGAGGTGAGCTGGGCCCCTGTCAGCTGGATTTCCTCCAATATCAAGGTTGTCTGAATGTGTGTGTGTGTGTGTGTGTGTGTGTGTGTGTGTGTGTGTGTGTGTGTGTGTGTGTGTGTGTGTGTGTGTGTGTGTGTGTGTGTTGAAGTTACTTGCTACTATACATAGTATACATCCCTAATCTCAAATCGGTCACTCCCTCTGTGTGTGTGTTTGTTTGTGGAGAGCACGGGGCCAAACTGACATTAACACCAGTTCGTCCAGGGGTCTTTCATTTGCTTGACCCCCACGACAACAGATGCTGTGCTGATGAGACAACTGACAGCTCGTTAAAAGGTGGGACACCGCGCGCGCGTGTGTGCATGCGTGTGTGTGTGTGTGTGTGAGAACTATAAAGAAATTGTGAGACCGTGTTGGTTCATGTGTGTATTTGCCTGCAGGAACCACTTAGACAAAGAGTTAAAGATGCTGTTTGTCAATAGGTGTATTTGTGTGTATGTGCGAGTGTGTGTCCACATACATGTGTGTGTGTTCCATTAATGGTTGCCTGTGTCTCTCCCTGTAATTCCTGCTTACCTGACAGCTTAACGCCCACCACCCACACACCCCTGCTCGTTATTCCTGCTGCTCTGCGCTCTGTATGCCTTAATGAATGTGTGCGGGTGCAAACGTTTGCACGTTTCAACAACACAACTGTTTTCCTCTCCTCCTGTTGCCCATCTCTCTCTCGTCCATTCCACCTTCCCACCCCCCAATGTGCTTTATTAACACACACCATGCTGTGACTTGGGCTTAATCTGCAGTAATGAAGCACCTCTCTAATGTGGTTTGCTTCTGCGACACACATAAACACACACACACACACACACACACACAGCCCCTATCACCACTATGTCTCCAGTCCTTTGTCAGGCTGAAGCTCGCCTTATGACAATGTGGATTAGCATTCCACACACTCGCTCAGCTGAACTCTGCCCTGTTGTTCCTAATCACCAGCAGTCTGCCTGCCACTGCAGCTACACACACACACACACTTCACCCCACCACTACACACAGCTACATGAAACACGCTGCCCTAGACACACACGGCCACGTGAACTTTGTGACCCATTTCTACAGCCTCAGTTTAGTCGCCCCGCCATTAGCACACATGACATTTCTACAACAGACGCATTAATGGAGCAGAAAGTGTTTTCTTTCCTGTGTCTGTGTAGCCTGAGTGCTGCTAAATCCAACAATAACAAGCGCCACTCCACTACACAGACATCTATGACCGTACATTACCATACACAGTCTGGCAAACGCAGGCGGAGAGTAAATGCATTTCAGCGGAAGCTGTATTTCTACCGTGAACTCCATCTGTGCTTCCCACTGCAAAGCACTAACATCCAATTTACACTAGGCATACTTGTTGCCTCTATTCTCATTTTAGCTGGAAAATGAACAACAAAGGGACATTTGAAATGGAGGCAGACATTCTCGTGTAAGCTTGTGTGAACAGTAATCTAAAAAAAATTGTCATTTTAAGCTTGTGCACTTTGCAATTAGATGAGGTTTTTTTTTTTTCAATTTTAAGATAGAAATTAAACTCTGCTCAGAGCATTAGATTTCATAATTGGCTGTGCTAGTGAAAGTGCCACCATATCATTCAAGTAGAGTTTCTGACTGGGGTGAAGACTTTCAAATTCAAAAAAAAGTTGACAGTCACCCAATTTGTTTTTTTTAGCAGAAAACCTCTGAGGATATAAGTGAATCTCTTTCAGTAATTGACAGTCTCTGCTCATCCTAACAGACGACAAAAGGAATTTTCCATCCTAAGTCTACTATTGGAGTCATTTATATGTATCTAAGCTAAAAGGTAGAAATATCAAGACACACACATACAAACACACCCACACACACACAGACACACACAGACTGACACACTGCCACGCAGAGTGCAAACAAGTCCGAGGTCAAGCTCTCCTCCTCCTCCCCCCTCCGTCTCTTCACTTCAGTCACGTGGACACTCCAGATGACTGCCGTCTCAGTGTACACACACACACACACACACACACACACACACACACACACACACACACACACACACACACACACACAGTTACTCTTGGCTATAAATACACATGCTGTCTCCATACATGTATAATAAAACACATACAAGGACCGTCCACCTCAACACACACACACACACACATACACATACATACATACACTGAAGTGATGCATTTTCCATGCAGCAAATCTTACTTTGAAAAATTTAGGAGCAAAAAAAAACAAACAAACAAAAAAACACATTTAGCAGGGAGATCTGTGAACAAACCTTTCCTAAGACCGATGACATGAGAACATTTTGGAGATACAGGTAGAGCTGATTCATTTCTGCTTGGATTTTGAGCCGTTGATAGAACAATACAAGACGTTTCCACGTCTCCTTGGACTTGAAAGGCATTTGTCACTATTTTCTGACATTTTACAAACATAACAATTAAATGATAATCAAAATAATCATTAGCGGCGGCCCTAAATACATTCCCAGGATGGGTAATGCTGTTGTTTTTAAGCTGGCAGCATGAATTGATTCTTGAGAGAGAATTTGTTGCAGAAATTCTAAAACTGTAAAACCCTGCCCAGGATATAAAACACACACTCACAATCACACACAATCACCCACACCCACACCCACACACACACACACACACACACACACACACACATACAAATACAACTAGTCTCAACAAGCCTTATGGAAAATCTTATCTAGGGCACAATAAAGAGTGCGCAAGCTTTAGCCTGACCTTTCATCCCAGAGCAGCAGGCCTGTGTGTTTGTGTGTGAATGTGTGTTTGTGTGTTAGTGCGTTATTAAAATCTATTTGAAATCGTCTCTGCGCCCCAAAACATAAACGCTGTTGGGCCCAATTGTCTTCACATCTGCTGAAACTCAGGCATCAGTGGTCGTGTATGAAAACTGAAACAAACCCCAGGCAACCGCCACAATCTCACTCCTGGGGCAGAAACAGAGAGGGGTTCACAAAAACATAACTGTACCACCCATCCCCCCCCCCCCCCCCGAGCCATTCATGCGCCTGGCATTCAAGAAGGGGAGGGAGAGGGCAGGGGATAGCGGCAGGCAGCAGATGAGGATGGAGTAATGCAGCTCATTCTCCTATTTCCTCTCTCAGGAGGAAGTAAAACAGCCTTTATTTGGGTGCCTTTTCATTCGGCCTCAGACAGTGAGGGAGGAAAATAGGAACACACATACACAGACACTCACAGAGACAGTCAGTCACGCCCTGTCTGTTTCTAAACCACATCCTGTTCTGCTGCAGTCGTCAACTGTGCCAAAGATCGAGCTACAGATACGTGGATATATATACTTCCTGGCCAAACCATGCAACAAGATATTGAAGCTTCTTGATGGAAATTAATTTATGTCTCCTGTCTTCACTTTAAACTCACCCTCCTCTCTTCAAACTTCCCCCAAAAGTTGATCTATGTGTATCCTCAATGTGATTGCTTGCAGTTAAGATCTCACCTATAAATCTTTGGGATCTGGTTATATATGTGTTTTACTAGGACCCAGAGCTCTGGTGGTCACACCTGCCCCCCCCCCAAACACACACACACACACACACACACTAGAGGCCTTTATATGGAGGTCTTAATCCAATAAGCCGCACTTTGTTTCAGAAGCCAAATCAATAACAGCCCACAAGGGAACCAGGCAGCAAAATGGGGTATTTAAAATAATACACTTTTTTTTTTTCTTAACTCATTAACTCAGCACTAAAATGAAACTGTACATGTTCAGTTCATGACTTGCTGGTTGCTGTTGCTGTGTTCAAGTCGTCAGTTATACTTGTGCATCATGGAATAATAGTAAAAAGTCAAGTATATTTTCCATGAAGAGCTCATTATTCGCTAATTTCAAGTCAAGAGGCAACAATAATCTCTTGTCTTCAGCTCACACTGTTCAATGTGTTTGACCCTTCACTTCAGCGCTTAAAAGAAGAAGAAATATATTTCTTACTATATGTGCTGAGAGGGAGATTACTCAACTTATTTTTCTTTCGCTTCAGGCTTGAGCAAATAGATATGTGATAATAAAACAGGGCACAGATGAGGACAGGTCTGACAGGTGGACGGTTAGACAAACAGGTGACAGAGGGAAACAGGAAAGGAAGGAGAAAAAAAAATAAAGGTCCGGCAGACAGCCAAGACAAATGAGGAGACAAAGAGACAACATGTGACTGTCTGTCTGTTTGTGCCTCCACTCAGACGCGCACACACACACCTGTTCCTTCTTTCCAAACACAAACAGCAGAGCTAGACAAGCACAATGATAAGCATCAGCCAGACTAGTCATGCCAGAGTCACACACACACACACACACACACACACACACACAGAGAGATAAGGACAGGTTCATTCCCGACTTGCTTTGGCTTCAGGCCTTGGGCACATTTTTGCGTCACATGGGCAGTTTGTCTAGACAGTCATCACACACACACACACACACACGCACGCACGCACGCACGCACGCACGCACGCACGCACAGCCTTTCCCCTCCCTGCCAACATGTTGAGCTCCTTCCTCTATAGCTACAGCTCCAGTCAGCCATTTTACAATCCACACACCACGGCCTTGATAGCTGGAGCCAATGGGACCCAGCAGAGAAACAGTTACTGGAAGTCTATGGGAGAAAATGAAGTCAGTTATAAAAGTGATGTGAGTGAGGAATCTCCCTCGAATGAATGTACTCACAATCTACTGTCCACCCACTGTAGTTTTACCACAGACAGGAGTTTAATTTGGAAACCAGCTGCAGAATTTCTCTATGATCCTTCCCATAAAACGCAGCCTCTTTAAGCTCTCTCGATCAATTTTTCTATTCATCTCCTCTCTCTCTTTCTCTCCCCACTCATGTTTCTCATGTTTCACAGTCAAATCCCAGGCGGAGGTCTCTAGTCTATATTCACAGCAGTACATGAGGTGGGTTGTAATAATGTTACCTCATGAATGGACAAATTGTCTGACTGAAATACACTAGGCCACACGGGCTAAGGTAACCCCCACCCCCACGTCACACACAAACACCATCTACAACAGAGAGGTTGTGAAGGAAAAAGACTTCTGGATTTATTGATTCATTGTTTAGGCTATGTAATATCACAAAATATTTTAAAAAAAAAATTTCATTCCAAAAAAATTCAGTCCATTAGAGTTCAGCGTGACATCTCCAGATGTCTTGTTTTGTCTGACTAACAGTCCAAAACCCAATTTTATTCACTTTACGATCAAAGAAGATTAAGAAAACCACCAAATGTCGACACTTGAGAGGCTAGAACCCGTGTATTTTTTTTACCCTTTTCCTTAATGAATGTACAAAATTAATTTCCTGGCTAATTATTCTAGCTGTAATACTACATAAAATCCTTCCACCATGATTTAGTCCCTCAGCTGGAACCTAACCTTGTTTTAAAATCTTACTACAGCTACATGACTGAGTATTATTATGCTTCCACTTGCCATAATGATCATGGAGACAATTAGGGCAGATCGATTAACTGGTTGACAGAAAATTAATCCATTGTAACTCTGGTCATTAATCATTTAAGTCATTTATCAAGCTCGAAACTCTGGTTTCTGCAGGAATCTTTTGACTTTATTTCAGGCAAAATAAGCGACTTCAAGACATCACATTGAATGCTGGTAACTTCAAATGGTAATGTGACATATGCTACATGATCAACTGCTCAATAATGACACATGCAACTATTGGAGCCAAAAAGGCAATTTAAAGACATTACTCAAAAGGTGGTGCTGTAATTGTAAATAGTTCAGACACTGCATCAGAAGCATAGAGTACAGCTGAATTGTGTGACGCTTCAAGTCATCAACCTCAGGTTCTGTGATTAACAGCCACGAACAGACAAGTACATCGTAAAATAAGATAATTTTCACCACACTCATGCAGCTATATGAGAAAGGAAATATGATTCAGCCTTGTGAGAGACTCAGTACGGAGGGTGAGAGATTTGTGATATCTGAAATTTCCTGTTTGCCCTCTCAGCTGCTGTAACACAGGGCAAAAAGTGAAAAGTGTGTGCTCTCTGTTACCGACTCACTTCACGCTCAGAGAAATATTATGAGGGAATAATGGTCCTGACTCTTAAAATCCATATGAAATCTGCCCCTCATCTTCTCTTCCACCAAGATGTCATTCAGGTTTAATAATGAAGCTCTACAGGCCTGTTTCAAAATGTGGCGAGCGATGTTCATCCCACACGCACGCACGCACGCGCACACACACACACACACACACACACACACACACACCCGCGCGCACAAGAAAAATGGAGCGTCTTTGAGTCAGTGAAGGGCATTTAAAAATCATCCATGTGCAAGAGAGCGTTCTATATGTATACACATGTGCCGCTAACTGTCTCTAGTACAACAGCTCAGCGTGTGTGTGTGTGTGCTCTACTTTCCTTACCCCCCCCCCCTCCCCCCCTCCCAGAGCGTTAATTACCAAAGCTGCCAGAGCTCACCTATGTGAGTCAACCAGGCCAGGAGACAGACAGACACAGACACAAACACACACACACACACACACACACACACAAGAAACAGATGAACATGCAAGTAAACAGACATCCCATCAAACAACAGCTCCATCAAACAGCAGTGTAGGAGGATGAGGAGAATGACGTAGTCTTCCTGCAAGCAAACTGTCCATGCACAAATACGCACACAGACACGAGCAGACACACTTCATGCTCCCAGGAGGACACATCGGCTGAGAATGAGGCCAGTGGGCCCTTGTCTTGTCTGAGGATGACTCTACTCATCATCTGAGCTTCATCTGGGCCAGTGTGCGTGCGCTTTGCCATCTCTAAAAATCAAAAAGAAGGTCTCTAGAGAAGCTTGCTGCCACGGGACACTGTTTGGAGGTAGGTTACTAGTTCAAATCCGCAATTAGGGATGCACACGCTACCCACCACAAAAAACGCAAATGAGCCGCCTGGGTTTTCTATATAAGGGAACTCGGCTTACTATTCAAATGGATGAAACAACTCGGAGTGCTTGGAGACAGAGGGGAGTGAGAGAGCTGCAGAGAGGACGAGCGTTGCTAAGCAGACTGAAAGCCGAGAGAGGCTGTCAGCAAGCCAGCAATGCACTGCTATCACGAGAGGGAGAGAGAGAGGGAGGGTGGGAGAGGGGGAGAGAGAGAGAGAGGGAGAGAGAGAGAGAGAGAGAGAGAAACACAAAATGGAGACACTGCCCGACCCTCTGTGTTTGCAATAAATTACACAGCATCTACTAAAATGCCTTAAAATGCATGCTGAAGCCTGCCTCTAACAGCCACTCTGTAACTAAATAAGACCCAATAACAGCAACCTCATCATAATTTGGCCTGATTGTCATTTTAGGACGAGTCTTAAAGCAATCAGACGCTAAAATTAGCTAATGTTTCGCGGTGAAAGTTGGAAATAAAAAACTCTCAATTCTTGTGCTGCATCTCTAAAACACAAGTCTAAATAAAAATAAGCATCACACTTTAATAAGTGAGTGCTTTAACGTGTTAATGCAAGAGTTGCCCTGCCTAAAATCCCCTCTTTACTAGACCCAGTATGCAGTCATATATCGATCTGAGGTTTGTTTACTTCTTCCTCAGCACAGGAGGCTGCTCTGCTGTGATGTGGAATACTGCAGTAAATGTCAATGCTTGGTTGGTTGTCACTGTCTGCAACGAGGCAGGAGGTTTTGGGGGGTGGGGGGGTGGGGGGTTTGGCGAGTGTTAAGGCTGACCCATGATACAGTTCCAGCACTACAAAGACAGAGCTCCACCTGGCCAAAATGCCCTGCAGGGTAAAATATATCACAGACACATGGAAAGAGAGACAGTTAAATCCAAACAGGCCCTGGGTCCTCTGCCTGTTCTGCTGGGAGCTCTGGTCTCATCCATATTACATGCAGGAGCTTGTTTGAAGCCTCTACTGCTCGTCTCTGCATGGGCAGCTTGGCTTTGCTGTCCAGGCCCCTCGGGCTCGCCTGTCTCTCCCACACACAAACACAAACACACAGACAGACACACACACACAGCTCCTGTAATGCAAATCCATCGGCTACCTTGCCTCTCCTTCCATCTCTTTTTCTTTCTCTCAGGTTTTCAAAAACAAGTTTCTGAAGACCATTCTCTCTACTTTCACAATGGCTCGTGGACTGAAGAATTCACGAGAGACATTTACTTTTAATCTGCCCAAATCTGAATTATTAAAAAAAAAAAAGAACTTGAATATTGAACACACAGATAAATCTACCAGCGTTTGGCCTGAGGCTGCTATTCACTTCCATCCAGGCTGTACTGATATTAATACACCAAAGCCTATGACAGGTGAACCCACAGTCCACACACTTGATCACCAGACTTCCTTCATTAAAACAGTCACTGTCTGAGGCAAGCTTGACAACAGCCCAAGCAAAGCACGGCTGGGTTTGGTAAATGTCATTACGGTTGAGTCAGAGCTCTAAGTGAACACACCTGGGCGTACATCAAACAGACTGAGTGAGAGACCGGGACGGTGATAAATCTTTGTCCTGGCTCCACAGTGACGCTGATGAGTGGAGCGCAGACCGCAGCACTGATGGAGCACCGTGACTCACGCAGCAGGATAGGGTTGGCGTGGTGACTGGAGGAAGTGGCTGGTGGTGGTGATCGTGGTTGTGTTTCTGACTGTGTTTGACCCTCTGACTTCCTTTAATCATGAACTGTGGACTGTGTCATCTGCGCTGTATCCCGTGCTGCTGTGTGTTATTTGTGTGCGTGTCATCTGTCTGATAAGAGATGTCATCATATGGACACGGTCATGTCACAGTCTGGGGTTTCACCTCAGATGACACAAGCTCAAAAAGTTTGACTTTTGGATTTAAATTTTCAACAGCAACTTTCATCATTTTATGAAGCAAGACGAAGTGAGGCTTTTCAGAATAGAAATGAGGCTGTCGGCCAAAGCAGCTAAAAGAAAAGGCAACCGAAAATGTACCTTCTTCTGTCTGGAGGATAGATTTTTTTTTTCTTCCTCAACATGACTCATTTTTTATTAAGAACTACTGTACATATGGCCTCATCTGGTATCAGGATGCGTCTCAGCCAGTACAATTTCATAGCGATGACAAAGAAAATATCTGGCATAACAAAGTGCACTTGTCACAGGAACTGGTTAAAATGTAGCCAGACTGTGAACCACAAGGCAATGCTTCACTCTTCAAAGGATAAAGTCAAGGGTAATAAGGCTCCATGCTGGCAAAGTCGCCCCAGCAGCAAGGCTGTTTTAATATGAGCAACAGTGAAGCCAGAAAAAGAGCTGGACACGCAAAGAATCAGTACCACATGCTCGACAAGAGCTGCACACACAAGCACACACCGCTCTGCTGCTTGGCCACAGTTATAGAGGACTTGACTATTAGCTTGCATGCAAGGATGCTGAAGTGCACTCACCAGCTTCAACACATGCAGCCCTTAATTAGGCATAGCTGAAGTAGACTCAAATTAAAATAAATAAGATATGTTTTATGAAAGCTTTTATCTAATTAATTGCATCTGGAGGTCAATGACCTAGAGGACTTTCTACTACTTACATTATCTTATGCTGCAAAGACATACAGTGGGACTGTGGAGGCTCCAGAGGGAAAAAGTCCTCTATTTACAGGATCTAGATGAGCTAGTACGGACCCCTGAGGGATATGAGGCAAGGAAGACTGTGTGTTTGCATGTGTGTGTCTGCCCTAAGAAATATCAGGGAGACAGATGATTCCCACGAGCGGCGTCACTGCAGGTGGGAATAGCGGTGAGATAAACACATCAGCATTCAGCATGGCAGAGGCAGAAAGAGGCAGAAAGAGATGAAAGTCTGAGCAAACCGCAAAATGTCACTTGTTTCACCTTCACTAATGCAGTCTGTTTCCCAGTTGCTAACTTTACAGCCCTGTCCTGAGCAACATCCGTCAGGCCCCTGGTGAGATAAGGATTTACAGGGTTCAGCGGCAGCCAACAGACGAAGGGAAAGAAACAGTTGGAGTTTGATGTTAGTGGAGCAAAGGTGAGGCTGCAAAATAAAGGACTAACAGGACAAGCAATCACCTATCCACGCTTGGCAAGTTTGCATCTCACAGTGGATCGCTGTGCTTTCTGCTTTCATCTGGAGCGTAGGCGGAAGGTCAAAACTAGCACGGGCCGCGGCAGCACTTAACCTGGCTGCCATTGTTGTGTGCAATTAAGCACATGGGACCATTTGACAAAAGAACGTGGACACTTAATCGAGAATCGCGAGCAGAATCGCTTCCATATGGAAATGACGATCCATTACCAAAAACGCAAATACATTACTGGCAAAGTGGAGAAATGGGGATTCCTTTAATCATACAGACTGGCTGTTTTCCCCTTATTTCCCAGTATTTGCAACATGCATAATTGATCAGTGTAGTGGCTGAGCTTAATGTGTTGTGGATGTACCGGGTGGCAGCCCAGTGGGACTCATGACACGCCTTTGATATCCTGTGTTTATCTCCCTGTCTGGGAGACTGGAGCTGTGGGAGAAAATATGAGAGAGGGAGTTTAAGTGCCTATATGGTGTGTGTGTGTGTGTGTGTGTGTGTGTGTGTGTGTGTGTGTGTGTGTGTGTGTGTGTCTGCTGTGTATATGGTACTCCTATGGAAAGTGCCGTCTCTGGGTCTCTCCATTTAGATCTTCATTAATCACCGTTCCCACCGGGAAGGCGGCACAGAGGAGTCTTTCAAATGCAAACGCGTTTTCTCTGCTTGCACACAACACGCACAGGCTGGCAGTCTCCCACAGTCCTTTTACAGTATACCTCCCTCGCCTGCGACTCCCTGCCCCCCAACGCACACACGACCTGCTCGTCTGACTGTCTCCCAGGGAGACCAGATAGTGGACAGTTAATCTTCTCATCAACACATCCATTAATTAATACCAAGACTCCTCATTATTCCAGTCTCATGCAAAACAACCCAGGCAAGCTTGTCAGACATGTTACGATCCAAGCTACTTTCTCTTCTTACAGTCTTGTTTGAACTTGTAGCCCATTATATTTCTCTCTCTTTCACTTGTTCTCGCTTTCATTTTCCTTAAAAGAAACAAACTGGTCTGACACCCTGAGCGGGGACAGCCAGAGCACAGTGAACATGCAAACAGGCTGTCAGTCCAGGGCTCTTTTAAAGCCCACAGGGCAATTGGCTGGGAGGGGCTTTACCAGTTTGTTTAGTCTATGAGACTGTTGGCAGATGTGGCACAGGCTCCAGTGTATCTGGACTGACCTATCTCTGCTGCCTGCTGCTGTGGCTAGCCCACATCAGTCCCATAGCAGCACATTATCTTCTTCTTCTTCTGGCGGTGAGGTGGGAAAAAAAAGCCCAAGTCAAGGAAACAGTCAAAAATAACAAGCTGCAGCTGGGGTGGGAAATTACCAGCGGCCAACCAATGATAAATTTTTTAACTGCGGGGTTGTAGTGCACAGGAAAAGCTGTGAGCTGGTGCGCAACTAATTTCAGTGGTGAACTGAACTGTGGCTGAGGCCTGTGACCATTTTGTTCAATGACCAAATGTTCTGAATCCTAAAAAAACTTGAAGATTTTTTATCAATTTAAGAAAGAGACTGAACAGTAATGACTTTGGTGTGCCTCCAATGAGCTCCAATGCCGTTATGGTGCTTTGACACTGGCACTGACCTGATGGTGACATACCAGAGGCCCCTCGGCTAAGCCCCTCCTACCTTGCGGGGCCCCATTTAGCCCTTTACAACAGGCAGCAAACACTGGCCAAAGCACAGCGTGTTGTGTACAGGGAACACAGTCTTCCACATCAAACTACATACAGGCGTGATAGACTGTAGGTTACTCTGGGCCAGTGTTCAAAGAAGCTGCTGTGTATTCAGTATAAATGGATAATTGTTCTTTGGAGAATGCACAAACAGACATAAAATTTTGTGTATGTGTCTTGGGGTGGGGTGGGAGGCAAAGGAGAGTGTTAGCTGGGGAAATGCGAGCTAGCCAGCACGTGATTGGCCAACCAAGAGGGCTGTTCCAGACTAGATTTGTGGTTTAGCTCAGGTCGGGGGGTTAATTTTCAACTCAGGGAAAGAATAGCTGGGGCCCAAGCCCCCTGTACCAACCTGGCTGATACAGCTAGTTTCATGGAAGACAACCAAAGTGTAAAGAAGTTTGTGACGGAGACAACAGCCGGACGAAACCGTCCTTGCCTTCCCCCCTCATTTTCTTACTTTCATACTCTACTTCTCTTCTTACACCCTTACCTTATTTGCTTGTGTTCCTCCCTAAGAAGAGGTATGTTTTCTGACTACACATGCCCTTTTTGTGTCTGTGACTGACGCTACTTCTGTCTGGCAGATGCCTGAGTTACAGAAATTAAGGCAGGCAACAGCAGAGGCAGAGGTGAGGTTAACTTGGGAGACTGGTGCACATGTCTTAACACAGACGGGAACTTATGCAACACCAGCTGTGGTCCCTGAAACTGAGTCTCCTCATTTCACTCTTCTTCCATTTCCTCCTGCCTCCCTGTCGTGGTCCATTTCCTCTTCTATTCAGTGTCCGTGTCACCCGGCAACTCGCCACATCCATCAAGGTCGGAGACCCGATCAATAGCCACTGGCTTTCTTCTCATCCGCCTTGCAGACGCACACAAGTGGTCTTATTGCTTATGTAACGATCGACTTATCGGGTCATTTGGCTGCTTATTTTGTTACTGTCCACTGATTGGGGCCCAGGGGGTATTGACTGTTTACAGACACATGTGGCCAACACAGAACTGTCTGAGTTAAAAGAAAGAGATGATGATGATGATGATGATGATGATGATGAGCAGAGTGAAGAGCAGACTGAAGGCCAAGTTAACTGAAGTCTAAAGTCAAGATGCGTGAGGACATGAACGCAAGAGAAGCAGGCAGATGGAAGACTGACGTCAAGATAGGGGGAGAGGTAGAGGGAGGAGGAAGAGATAGCAAAGGCAGCACAGTGAACGATTAGCATGCCTGCCAAAACCCAATTAGATACAGCCCAAGAGAATGACTGACAAGCAGACAGACAGACAGAGCAGACAGCCCAGGAGACAGCCAGAGAGCGCAGCTGCACTGGTCTGTGGTAATGAAGTCACTGGTTTCCAAATAGCAAATAGAGGAAGCCAGAGAGATGCAGCTGTCTGCCGTCTGTGCCGCAGCCACTGTGTCAGCCCAGCCAGGGAGGCAGACAGAGGAAGGCTGTTCTCTCCGTCTGACACTTCTGACTCTGGGCCAGCACAATGCTACAAACAAGGCTGAGGCAAATAAGCAGCACACAGTTATGTTCACTGTGTCGTTCTATCATGGGATTATGCTCACTAGTCTTCATAAACATAACTAAAATATCAGTTTGAAATGTTTTTTTCTTATTTGGAAATAACAGCTTTTTTTTTTTTAAACTTAGACATATGAATTAAGGGGAATTTATGACTCTGGTCAATCAAACCGAAAGGCACCACCAGTTATATAGCCGTATAATTGTTTACATATTAAACAGTAAAAATAACCTGGTAGTATCTCTGTGTGTCGAAACATGACTTGACCTAATATAACCAGTGACTACTTCTGGCAATTTTGTCATTCAGATGTTTGGTAATACACCGCTGTCTGGTCTGTCATGCACACACGTAAACCCAAACAAACAAAATGTCCCTCCAGCAAGAAAGATATTTCACAAGATGGTGAGTATGATCATCAAGTTGGAATTTCTGTTACTTCCTTTCTTGTCAGGAAAAAAAAAAAAAAAGTAAAAATGACGACACATGATCTTGTCTCAGTGGAAAGTACAAGTGTCCGTCACAGCCCCTGTAGGCAAAATGAACTCATTGTCTGTCAGTTACTAAAGTAACTCTTGAGATAAGGCTTCAGCTTGTTGCTGTCTGTTGGTGGCGTCTGTCTAGCAAACTCTATTTACATAGCAGGGATCAGTAGACATGGTAGCAGTGCCTCAGGGCACAAAGCACCGTTTATAAAGAGCAAGTCCTGGAGTTTTTAACTGCACCTTTTCAAACCAAACACTCCTAACAGGATATGGGAGACTAGTAGCCATTGGAGAAAGTGGGAAAAAAAACTTCCAGAAGGCTCCCCTTGTTTGTGTCTCTTCTCTTCTAGAGGTCCCAGAGCTCTCCGGTAAATCTATGAACTGCTTGTAAATGTGCACACTGACACTGTGTGTAAATAAGGGCCACTGGGAAAGGGGTCTGCAGCCGGGGTTAGACCAACACACCGAGGCGGTCCATCTTTCTAAAAAGCATGTGTGACTATAAGCTGCTTGGCCTGCCTTAACATCCACTGGGATGTGGAAAGTATGAGTCACACAGCCAGTGCAGTGGAGGCGGCTGGACAGAGTCTGGAGGATGTTCAGGGTGAGAGACATGTCCGTCTGCCTCACTTCCTGCTCAGTTAAACACACTTTCATTACACAAACACACACACATAAACAGAGAGTGGTTGGGCTTGGAAGGGAACCTCTGTGCTGCGTGAAGCGGGACACTGCCAGGTCACCTTGTTCTCTGGCCACTGACCTTTCACACACCCGTACATCCGCCTCCTGGGGGGGGGGTAGTGGCATCCTCTTTTTATGCCAAAATCACCTGCTTCCTGTAGACTCACAGGCAACTGTCTTTCCAGGAATTTGTCCATTTGTGCCTGTGCATGTCTGTCTACACAGACTTAACTGTTCATCAGATTTCACTTCTGCAATTAATTTTACAACGTCATTTCTGTCAAGACAAACCTTCAAAAATAAAGAAGAGAAAACCTAGTCACCATCACCAAACATTGGCGGTAAGATAAAAAAAAAAGAAATTACGAAAAAAGAAAAAAAACAGCAACTGAAAAATCACCCCAGAGAGAAGATGGCACCTGAAACTGTGGGGGGACAGAGGCTCCAGAAAGCCTGGCCAAGTGTGAGACAGAGAGAGACAATGACGACGATGATGATGATGATGTGTCATACTAGTCACCAGTTAGCAGCTCATTACACACACTGAGGTTGGCAGTGTCTCACACATAAAAACACACATACACAAAACAAAGACAGTGGGACTCATCATCCACCTTGAGCCTATTTTTTTGTACGCGCGTTTCCTTTGTGGTATCAAAACATCTGTGTCTTTGAGAGAGAGCGTCTACGACTTTCAAGATTCATACCTTAAAGCAAGACAGGAGGAAGAGGAGGAGGAGGACAATTGGAAAGAGGTGGGACAGGAATGCGGTCGGGACGCTAGACGAGACAGCAGACGGTATTTCCGGCACGTTCGCACACCAAGTTAACAAGACAAAGCCAAACATCTCTCCATCTAAGGTACACAAACAGTTCAAAATGTGTGTCTTACGTTCCAGAAATGTGCTTTCCCTCACCTGCACACACTATGAATGCACACTGTGATCTCTCTACTCGACAGGCTCTCACTTGACCTGCTACCTGCTGTACTATAATCACAAATAAATTTTGACAGTGCGGGGTTTGCAGAAGAGTCCCTTTCTTTTCAAAATGAGTGTTTGCTCGTTAAACTGTTTCCTTTTTTAACTTCACTAAAAAACAATCTGAGCTGATGATTTGAGTGTGAACAAACCACACCAAACAGACAAACACAACCACAACTTCACCTAACAAAACAATACAAAAAGGGGCAGTCCACTGTGGTCAGATGGAGGTCATGAGAAAAACCAGCCAACGGCAGGGAAACAATCTGGAGCTTTTCAAGATTCCTGCTGCCCTCATGACTTAGATACTGCATTGACATGATTTTTTTTTTTTTTTTACACAGTAATCTTTGGAAGTCTGTAGGAATCTGGCTTTCAGATAAACACTAAATACTAGATAAATACTAGTAATGCAATAAAGCCATTTCACTTTCAAGTTTGCCTGGAGGTAAATGGCTCACTAATTATGTCTAAGTTCCAGTCCTGTGGCTCATAGTACATCTAGATATTTTATTTCATGGAGCACCTGTATTTTGTCCATGTTGCTAGGAAACAGAATTTATAAAATAATTCTCTAACAGATGTCATATAATGTCTAAGCAGCCAAAAATGTCTTTAGCTTTGGTGTGCACCAGATTTGCTTTCCATTTTCTCCCACTGTGTGGGAATGTGCAAAAAGACAAACTCCAGTTAGCTTGGGCAGACTAGATTTTCTTTTTTTTCCCCAATTAGTTAAAAAGATCTAACTCAAGCAGGAGCCTCTTCCTGAGCCTCGTATATTGGCCTTTTGTTCAGTGACATTCCCGGTGACCTCCAGGTGACCTGAGGGGACAAATGATGTACTTCCCCTTCAGCTGTGGCCAGCTGGCCTCACCTCGTCTGATCAGACCTGGCCAGAGAAAATGACACCACCTGTCCTCTGTCACACATACTAGGTCAACACTGGTTTAAGAAAACATCAGCCGTGAGGTAGACTGGTCAAACCTGCCAAACACACTGAATATGGGACTGAACCATCACAGAAGAGAAGAAGGTTCAACTAGCCAACCAGTTTTGGAGATTTGAAAAGCACATTATCCAACTAATACAAGTTTTAGTTGGCTTCTTTAGCAGAATGATGATTAAAAAAATGAATTAATTTTGCTACACGCAAACAAGCAGAAACAAACCAAAGACATACAGGTATCATTCTGAAGTGCACTTACTTTATCTAGCGACCTCTTGAGCTGGTAGTGGAACTTCTCTTTGACCTCGTCCAGGAGCTGCTTGAGCCTGGGTTCCTCAGGCGTGCCCTGGTACTTCCTGGCAAGCTGCAGGTAGCAGGGCCACTTGGCTGAGTCAAAGCCCCAGTGGCAGGTCCTCTTATCAGGTGACTTGTGTGAATGCATGACAAACTTCTGCGGTGAAAAGAGCAACTGGCACTCAACACACTGGATGCAGGGTGCCTCAGGCTGGGTGTAGAACTGGGGCACAAAGAGACCGTGGCACTTCCCCAGACACTGGTGCTCCACCTGGAAGCTGGCTTCGCTCTCCTTCAGCAGGCCCTGGGTCGACAGCTTACCACTGGGGTCGGCGGGCAAGGCTGCCCCTGGGCGCAGCAGAGCGTTGCACAAACGTTGTGCATCCGTCAGTGTAATGAGGCCACAGGAAGGTGCGTTGAACGGCAAAATGCCCAGCACTTTGAGGATGTGCAGCTGCTCAGCGTCGCAACGTGAACAGTAGACGTAGAGCTCGTCGCACACAGTGTTGATCTGCTGCAGTGAGAAGTCGCGGAGCACAGAGTTGAGCACCTGGGGCAGGCAGAGCCGCTTTTCTCCTCCAACAACGAAGCAGGAGATGGACTCTCCTTCCAGCAGCGAGTGGGTGAGTTCGGTGGAGCTGTCACAGGGAACCAGCAGAGGGCCCCCTCCCAGAACTGGAGGGGAGGGTAGAGGGGGCATGCCGGCTGGGGAATGCTCGTGGCCGGTACGGGCTGAGAAAGCAGCTGGGCCCCCAAGGGAGCTCTGGCTGCTGAGGGTGAACTGGGCCAGTGTGTGTTTGAGCCCAGGGCTCAAGTCCAGGGCTTTAGCAGAGCCCACCACATGTAATTCAGCCCGACCCGCCACATCCATGTCAGAGTCATGGTGCAGATCCTCAGTCTGCTCCCTCTTCACCTTGGGAGTTTTGGGGAGGGAATCGTAGCTGCGACGCTTCAGGTTGATCTCTGCCATTACTCGCTTCTTGATGGGTGCGTCTTCCAGTCGCTCTCTGTACAGCCGTTTCATGTTGCCCTTGAATGAAGTCAAGTCTTTGAAAGGGGTTTTCAAACTGGTCTGGGTGCTGGCCATGTCTAAGCACTGGGTTATTGTCGTTTTTGTCTGCTGACTTAGTTCTTGTATTCCTCTGAGTCTTTTTTTTTCCCCTCCTTAAGTCTTTTCAAATGACACAAATCTTCTGGTAGTTAGACACATGCATGATGGTGATTGAAGTTTTCTATTTTCTGATCCACTTCCTGAGCATGAAAAAACAGGAATTTAGAAAACAGAACAGGCGGGAAAAAAATATCTGTCATTATCTAAACTATAACTAATGAATTCTTTTCCTGTAGAGGAATAAACTAACTGAAAATGATCTCATCAAAAAATGTTGTGGAGCATGAAATATCCATAAGGAGTTTAAATGTTTTATGGCGGCTGTCCTGGCTGGGGGCTGAAGAGGTCAATGGCTGTTTGCATGGACCACTAAACCAAATGGCCATTACCATACTTCACACAAACACATGGCTACTTCAGCCCTTGTAATTGAACCCAAGGGGAAACTTGCATCAAGGTTTTCACTAAAGGTTTTGAAACAAACTTGCTAGCGCAAAAGTGAGAATTTTAACAAGCGAAACCAGTTCACCAGACACAACAACCTGAGTGAAATCCCCCACCACCCTGCCCCGCTCCCATTACATTGTTAATGTAAGGCTGATACACAATGGTCAAAAACATTTCACTTTGCAAATGAAAGTGCCCTTCCCTTCCCATATTGTGCCTTCCCCTGAGTCTGCTTACCCCACGCTGACCCCATCAACTCCATGAAAAACAATTGATAAAAGCGTTAACAGCAGTCGTCCCCTTCTCCCAGTCCTTTCACAGCTTGACATAGAGCGGCATGGAGAGCGGTGTTCCCCCCCCCCCCCTTTTTTTTTTACTACCATACTTTACTGCGGAATTACCAAGTCTACCGTAATAAGGTAAACAACACTTAGCTCCCCAATTTAAAACGCCATGTAGTTGATAATGGCTACTGCTGCAATATGACACTAACTGCAGATTGAATGCACTTCATCTTGAAAATGCAACATATACTGTATCATTTGCGCTTCATTTATAAATCTGCACTGAATGGATATTTTGGTTTGTCAAAAAGGCAAAAAAAATAAAAACCTCAGTGACTAAATTTGCACGCTTTTGCAGATTTCAGCATCCCATCGTTTTTTTCCACCGAGTGAAACGCCGCTGCGGTGCAAACCTTGAGCTCGATTCCGAAACGGGTTGATGTTTGTGGGCGTTTTAATGGCAAATATTACCGTGGGCCGATTAAAAGAAAAAAAAAACACTGCAAAATCAGATCAGCGACCAATAAATGAGGATCTACGAGGAGGCATCTTCCCCCCCACCACTCCCCCACAGCCTGCTCGGTGTATTACAGGACTTCGGTTTGGCTGCTTAAACCTCCAACTAGATCGGTTTATTTCTGACAGAAATCACAACGCCCGCATTGGTTTGCTGAATAACAACGCTGTGGCATTTCTCATAAACAACCTCACAGTCATATATGTCTATTAGACATATTTCTTAATGTCACCCCCTAGGTCTTGTATCCTTTTTGCTGCAAGGACACCGCGTATAATAATGCTCCTGCTCTGCTCCGTCCCCAGCGAGCCCCCCCTCCCCTCCTTCTCCTCCTCTCCAGTCTGCAAACTGTACCTCGCCTCCTCTGCTGGCTCGCCACGACGGCACTGGTATGCAGACAGCGCTGATAATGACATTCACTGTCTACACTACAGTCTGGTCTGGGAAGGCACCGCGGTCGAGCGTTACGCACACACCGATTTGGTGAGGGCACGGCGGGGTTTACAACCGCGGCTCGCCCGTATGACAGTGTCCTTCCGATGTACCCAACGTCCAAATCGCTTGAAACAAGACATCAAATGTTACGCATTTGAGTGTGACATTATTTTAAACCGTAAATAACAAGATGTTTTCACATCAAACATCTACACACACGTATAGAGAAAGCACACAAATATGCGCATCTGTGTGGAAATCAACTGAGAAACAGCTTATCTTGTCTCTCAACGTCCAATACTAATCGCGCTAGCTAGCTTAGCTACTCCGGTACAATCGGCTCTGAAGCAGTCTAACCAGCGTAGTGGGCTATGTATCAGGCTAACCCAGCTCTCAAGAGCAAAGGCAGGCTAACTTAAGCCAGTTCACCCCAGCAATGAGAGCGATAATACAGCATACTGACTTGCCTGGGCTCATCCAGCACACAGAGGGTGATGACCGAAACGCGTTGTCCGTTGCGACGGAGCAGGATAACCCGCTACAAAACTAAGGCTGGCTAGCCCAGCACAGTGACCGATAAAGTGGGCTGCCCGAGCGGATCGAAAGCGCTAACATTACGGCAGGCTAACCCCAGATAGAGAGCGATACAGCAGGCTAAACCAGGTTAGCTTCTCCCCCCTCTCCGTCCGTCCACTGCGACTGAACAATTCAAACTCAAACGTTAATCGTCTCAGGCTGGGATCCACTTTCAACAACCACATCCGCAAACTGTTTAAATACATCCATTTAAAAGCTCCGTCCGTTTTTAAAAACACTTGCCTGAGCGCTGTGTGTGTCTCTGCGCGTGTCGTCCTCGCTCGCCCGGGGTCTTCTCAGTACTGGAAAAGCCTGGCGGACCGTCAACAAGATGCAGCTAGAGGCTCCACTACAGACCCGTAACGTCACGCTGCACACGGGCTGAGAGGCGGAGACGTCACCCGGCTGACGGAAACTATGCGGGGGTGTCTCTCGTCTGTCTATCTGTCTATCTGCCTGTCTGCCGGTCTGTCTGTCTGCCTGTCTGTCTCATACAGTCTGGGACATTGGTTTCCTCCAGGTAAAGCTGCGAGCGGAGCGAAGGGATAGATAGCGGATACCAAAACTAAGATCTGGGGATTTAGAGAAGTCCTTAAATACCTCCGGGGTAAATATATGTTGTTAGGCCTCTCTTGAACCCCACTTTCGTATACATGGTAGTTTCACCCAAGAACTTGATTAATAGATTAATTGATTTTTATTCAGCTGGAACCAGCTTCTTTAATGTGAGTATTTGCTGGTTTCATAGTTTTCTGTTATAGTAAACTCAATATCTATGTATTTTCACCGGTGCCCAGACAACAAAAGCCATTTGAACATGTCAACTTGGTTCTTAGAGGTTAATGATTCACTATTATCTGCCATTTTATACACTGAACAATCAATCAGTTATTCAAGAAAATAACCGTCAGGCATATCGCACATAATTGTTGGTTGCAGCCTTACAGTATTCCTATGATGTAATAATGCTACACATATAATTTAAGGTAAAGAAACGCAATATGAAGTAAAATAATTTAGGTCTTAAAACTAGAACTAACCCTAACCCTTTACAGGGCCACAAGACAGAACATGGGGGATCCAACATAGTTATAAATGTCAGACAAATTAATGATTAATCAAATTATGTGGAGCTTTTGGGGGGCCCCATAGGGATATGGAGCCCCCAGTCAATATCTCCCTCTGGAATGTGTACTTAAGTACAGTACATGAAGAGACTTGTAGAAAATAGTGAAAATGCCTATCACACTACTCTGGAAACCCAAGGTGACATATCTTTAAATATCTTGTTTTGCCTGAGCAACAGTCCATAATTGAAAGATATTCAGTTTACAATTATATGAAACACATAAAAGCAGAAAATCATCACAATTGATTAGCTGAAACAAGCTAATGTTTGGTATTTTTGCTCTATTCTTTTTCTGTCAGTAAACTAATCAATTAATCACCTAATTAACCAATTTTCCAACTGCTTTCTTTGATTTTTAGGTAGTTATAATCCTACTTTCTCTTATAGTCCAAACCTGAATTGTTTTTGGTTTGAATCATGTTGTAGGTCAGGTTTATTGATGTGTCCCTGGATGACATTTGCCACCATGAACTAACATGACAGTTGCTTTATCTATCTCATTGGATTTCCACCAAGTTTGCCAAAGAAAAAAAAAAAAAAAAAGAGGGGATAAGAGGGGACAAACTGTCTGGGCAAAAGGGTGGTTTCTTCTCCCATAGTTCCCCTCCCCCTCTTTTTATGGACCCATCCTCTGCCAAAGGTCAAGAGGTCATTCGGGCAGTCTATTGTGCTTTTAGTGATGATGGGAGTTAATAAAATCTGAGAATGTGGAGGTCAGGAATTAGATTTTATGAATTATAGGTAATACATTTTCATTTGAAGGAGGTTGAATTCCCTTATTGCGACTTTTACTCTTGAGTCTGAATGTGAACTATATTTATAACTCCTGTCAAGTCTTAATCTGAAAAGGTTATCTTGCTCTGTCTACATATGCCGGGGGTTTTTTCAGCTGGAGTACTGCCTGGCCGGCTGACCGACCCACAGTCTGGTGTCACACGTCTGTGAGAGCATAGAGGCTTGATAAAGCTTTGATAAACAACACCGTCGGCCGTTTCACCGCAGCCTCTCTCTGGCTCACTCTCTGACAGCAAGGTCAGCATTTGTATTATGAGAGCAGATGTGCGTACACCCCGTCCAGCCCCAGAGAACAACAAGAGGGACATTGATTTTCCTGTAATAACATCACTCTGTGCACTGCGGGGAGTAAATTAATCTCATATGTGCAATAATGTGACGAACACTGATTGTTCATTAGGGGTATAAAGCAAAAAGCTGAAGGATGAGGTAGCATGGCCAGTGGTGGGGGAGTTGGGATTCACAGACAGACAGCAACAGACTAGCACATTGATAAGCCTCTCCATTAGCCGAGACTCTGTCTAACTGTTATTGGACTCTGTACTAAGTGGACCCTGGGGGCGGACACCTCACAGTCGTTTTCATACATCCTGTCTGGAATCGATGGTGGATATTGAAATATGTCCTGAGTTGTTCAGTGGATGTGTCTGTAATTTGGGGTAATGATGCTTGCTGAAGTGGTGCTATGAGGTCTGAGGTGTCAGTGTCAGGCGGACATTCAGCAAATGTTTTGCTCTCTGGTGTGTGTCAGCAGGTTGCGTCAGGTCTCATCTTGCAGCCACATTAAAACCATGTGTTGTACGTTCAGTGAGTGGCTCTAAAGTATTTTGTTTGTGACTAATTTGAAACAGTAGTCATCATTTGGCTCCTAAAATTCAACAGGAGGTAGACAAAATAATGGAAACTCTGAAATAATCACAGTTACAAACACAGCTATACAAGTGGGTAAGGTTGGATGCCAGTGAGTGTTTAGATGTGCAATAGTATCCTGGTTATGACTGGGATTTTCAAATATCTCAGCTATGTGCTGCACATGTAAAGATCTTATCCTGGTTACATATGCTATCTTGAGTATAGAAACTCCAACAGCAACCAGGATACAGTGTCATTATAACAGCTCATATTGTGAAAAACTAGTATATACTGGTTTTTGCCTTAGATAAAACAAACACCAAGTGATCACAGGTCATCTGGTGGTATTTCATGTGGATCAGTCACATCGTTTTTTTTTTGTTTGTTTGTTTTAGTTATTTGGATTGATTAATTTTGGATATTGGATATTTTATGCATGAGGTATTTACTTATTTATGTTTTTGTATTTTATTTAATTTTCTTTTCTTTTCTTGTTGGATGCCTATAATTTAATTTAATTTACTTCACTCGTCCTAAATTGTTTCCGTACTATCTATTTTGATCAATCAGATTATTATTTTTGTTTGCAACTGAGTCTCACAGAAGGCTGTAAATGGATCATGAAGTAATACAATAAAAAAGAAAAAAAAAAGGGGATCAGTCACTTCATAGCACATACAGTATATAACAGATAAACTGTCAAAAATGCAAAAAGAAAAGGTTCACATTTATTTAAAGTCTGTAGCAATACATTATTCACTCCCCCCTATGTACTTTAAAAGGCTAATTGGTATTCAGAAACAACATGAATGCTGGAGAGAGGGTTGTAAAAAAAAAAAAAAGAAAAAGAAAAAAAAGTTGATTATCATTTTTATCATGTTACACCTGAGCAAAATCTCAGATAAACTCATGGCTCAGAAGAAAGCCATCATAGGTCGTTGTAGTTGCTCCTCATCTCATCACTGACCATGAATTGATCCCCTCCTAGTGCAAGTCCAGTAATAAGAGGTGGACTACAAAATTCATACAAAATGCTTCCTAAGGTTAATATGAGGCTTCAGTAGTCTGTGTTAGACAAATACACTGGATATCAACCAAATGTTACAGTCTTTTCTTTGCACAGAACTTTTGTGTTGCAGCCCAGTCAGAAAACACTGCCCAGGGAGACGCAATGATGGGACTTCCTGCAACTGTGAGTTTAGAAAGTATCTACATGACTTGTCAAACCCAGGCTGCTGAAGCCTTGTATTCACTTCAGCAGAACTTTACACTGCATTTTTACAGAGGAAGAGGACTGTGGAGTAGTCATGTTAGGAAGGGATAGCTTTTTGGGAAGCTCCAATCTGATCTTCTGGACTGATATCGACTTATTAAGAAGATTTGGTATCGCCAGACCCCGACCAAACCAACCCACTTTACGTCACCAGTGGCATCATAAAATTCAGCATAAGGGCCACAGACCCTGATGTATAAATATTATTTTATCTATCCTTAAGACAGATGTAATACAGGTTTAGAAAAAGAGAGTGCTGGTAGCAGAGTTTAGGTCTAAGAATTGGTCTAAAAAGTGAAATGATTATGGGAACCGGTAACTCTCTCAACACATTCAGTATGTGAGTTATGCATTAAGAAAGACTTGACTGGTGTGTTAACAGTCACAACAAAAAAACGAGCTGCGTGTGTGCAGCTGAAACCAGACCGTCTGACAGAAATGAGACAAACATGTACATCATACAGGGGATTTCCAAATGCTGTCACTTGACATTCAGTATGGACCACGTTTGTACCTGTGATCACATTGCTAAATCAAAGTCCTCGCTTTTAAAAAATTCATCATTCATTTGACAGCTTTAGTTACTTTGCAAATGAAGAAAAAAACCTGTGATAAGCTTATAAAATTTAATGCTCCCAATCTTTTGGCTTGTGACCCCTTTAAAAGAGGCAGTTTCTCATATGGGCTCCTTCTTCTAACGTCTATGAGCTGTTGGTGAATGATTTCTCCTCTAAACTCAGATAGTGTCATTTAAATCAAACTGATCACACCTCGAAGAGTAATAAAAGTAGCTGAAACTAGCTCCACCTCAAGCAGCTACAATGGTAAAATGCACTGATGCATCACTATTAATAATGTAACTGTGCCATATGTAATAATATATCAGTCACAGGGAACATTTTATTGCAGAATGAGTATATTTGATTATAATTGTTCTGTACTTATTTAAGACTTTGAATGCAGGACTTCTACTTGTAATGTAGTACTTTTACTTTTGCACCACTGAGATGTACTGTAGCTCCTAAACTGGGATCTTTCTCTTATAAAGCCTGCTGGTTTATGGAACATGTGTAAGCCAAGTATGTGTTTCTCTCCTTTTCTAACCTATGCATTTTACTGGACTACTGGTCTACTTGCAAGTCCCATTCGTTTATATTCAGTGTGTAGGTGTTTTCTGAAGTGGTGATCATGAGGAATCATCTCAAGGGTCTACTGATGGAACAAATGTTTTTTATCACTCAAGATGCCTCCTCTATATTATTACAATCACTGGAGTAGTGCACACCAATTTGTAGCTACCTTACAGGGAGGGTGGAGTGAGTACATTTAACCACTGATGCTGGAAATCACCCAGAACAACTCATTACCTCAGTGCTACAGTCAAGAGCTCCAGTAAATGTAGTGAGATAGTGTGGCCCCCATGCCAAGTAGAACACTAGATGCACCTTAAATTGCAGTGTGTGTTTTACTAAGGGACTGTATTTAGCACCGAGTATGATTCTTCTGCTGCCTAATTAATCCCTTCAGGGATGGAATAAAACACCCAACAAGATAACAGCAATTAAAACAGGATGTTTTTTCAGATCCTCCTCCGTTTTACATCATTAATTATAGAAGGTTAGTCTTCCCTGTGTCTTCCACAGGGTGATGTGGAGCCACAGCGCCTGGGGAGGCGTACCCCCATTCTCCACCAGAGAGGGCACAGAGACAGTGTCAAACATGCCACCATGGGAATACAGAATTATGCAAAGGCATTCGTCCTCGTCCTGCGTGCGGCAATGCTGTATTTGTCTCATGCGGTCGCACAAGGGGAGTAATTTTCCACAAAATCTGGTTCAATTGAGACAATATACAATGGTTTAGTGGAGCAGGGTGTGAAATAAGCCTCACACAATGGGTTTCTATCCACCATTGTCCGAGTTATTGCAGCACACAAATCAATCCTTTTTATTATTTTTGATACATCATCATTTCCATGACCCCTTTTCCCCACCTCTCAGCACTGTGTGAGGGCAGAGTGGAGAGCAATGGTGTCAATGACCTTTTCACCCCTGGGGACGGCGAGAGCCTTTCTAAAAGCCAGGCGGGAGTCACGTGACCAGCGGAGACACAGGCAGCTGGAGTGGAAAAGCTCAAGCTTAACGACTCAAGCCTAATTCCCTTCTCTCCAGACACCCATCTGGGTTTGAGAGCTCAGGTCTGGTCTCAGCAGTAAAACCATCACAGCCTGAAGTTAGCTCAGACAGGCATGTGTTTGCATGAGCCTGACTGTGCAGCGTTGTATTTTTAGTAGGACTGACAGGTAAAACAGCTCCAGTCATTCGTGTCACTTCACATCACATACATTCTTTTGCTTTGGTCACAAATCTTAAGAGGTAGGAGTTTGTGTTTTGTCTAGTTGTGTGTCTCTTTGGTCAGTGCAGATATTCATGAAGCCCAGAGAATGAAGGCTCTGAGTTTTCTTAGTAGTTATGGTGATGATTATTTGTTTTATTGCACATTTTTACATATTTTACTTATCGTTATGTTTTATTGTTACTTAGGTTTGCCAAAGTCAGAGCAGCAGAGGCTGAAATGTCCTGACTTTGTCATTAGCGTGTTTCAAGCTGCAAAAAAACTGGATCATACACTTTGCATGATGCAATTCAGTAACATCTCTCACTGGACCTGCCCTGCCTGTTAACTGTGCTCGTCTTTCAAACTCCATTAAAATTTCTGTCTAAAGTCAAACTAAGAGATATATAAATAATGGAATCATCTGGGTTATTTTCTCCAACTCCAGAGCAACATACGACTTCATACAAATGTTTTCCGGACCGAAGAGTACTCCTCATGACAAGTAAATTGACTAAATTGATGGATTGCTCCTTGAAATGAATGACACAATCACTTATTACCACAAGGAGAGAAATAAAATGTTTATTTTAACATCTGTGTTTTTTCTTTGCACACTAATAATAAAGTTCAGCAGAGTCCTGTGGGCGGTAAACACCCCCAAAACATAACAAATACAACAAGAGTGTTTCCACCGGGTTCACCCCAGTAACATTTTGGAATCATGTAGTGATAAAAAAATTCATAATTAAACCCGATTCACAAAAATGTAACAATAAAGCAGAAGTAACATGTATAACAGATGAATGAATTCCTCCTGTCATCATGTGAGCCCAAAAATATTTTCCAAATAGAGAGAAGCTTCATGCGTCATCACTTAGTGTCATTAGTCGAGGGGTAGAGAGTTGCTCTTCAGAGCTTTTATATGCTTTAAAGCACTTTTACAAAATATCTGATTACTGTGGGTTAGATATGGTAAAAATGGAGCACAGCAGACACAGATTACAGTTCTCAAGCCACGTTTCAGGACCACAACTGCACTGTGTCATGACTCTCTACTGAGCTCTTGTTTCAACCATCACTTGGTATTTTTGATTTACAATAAAAAGACATACATGGAATGGAGAAAGTACAAAAAAGATAACAGACCATAACTTTCAGAAAGGCATAGTATTAAAAATTAGCAAAAAAAAAAATCTGAATATATAAATTCTATGACTTCGGACAGCACATCTTTCATATATATACTGTACCTTCTAATACGTACCAGCAAGACATTTTTCAGAAAAATGTTTTTTTGGTCCTGTGTGAATGTATATTTCATGGATGGTCTGCACAGTAAAATTAAACCTGTGCTCCAGCGTTCAGGTACTATGTGCTACTCTTCCAGCCCATTTCCCGGCATAACAAGCTCTATCATTCACAGTTTTGAGTATTCACTCATTATTAGTGTTGGTTGGATACTGCTGTTTAAATTCCTTCATTCTGGGAGGAGGGACTCGAAGTAGACTCACTCTATTTTCCAGATGTTGAGCATTTGTCTAAACGACAAAGCCTGAACTTTTTTTTTTGGTTCTGTTAACACTCAGAACAACACACATGATGACTGCTATGTTGTTAAATAAAACATGAGAAAAATATATAGATTTTTATCTTTTTCTTTTTTTAAATGCTAGTGTTATGATTCTGTTTCCTCTACAGAAGGGATGTTGGGACAAAACAAAATTCAAAACGACTTTATGATGATTTAAGTTGTCAGTTTTGTCTGACTGTGGCTTGAAGCTAAAAAAAAATGCCTTGTCTAATGTTTATCCTCAATAGTAGTTTCATATATATATATTTATACATATATATATATATGTCCTGCGTATGTGTGTTAGGGAGTGGTTAGTGCAGATCACAGAGCGCTCTAAGACGTTAGCAGCACTACATTTCCTCTGCTGCCGCGCCCTGGGGCCCGCTGGTCACAGATCAGCTTACATGNTATATATACACAAATAAAATATGCATTGAAAACATCCCACCAGCTGGAAGGAGAGGATGCTCAGTTCATCTGTCAGGGGACGTGCCTCATCTCTCGCGCCCCGGTGTACAGCAACCTTGGAAGAACTTTGTAGCCTCGTTGGCTACTGATAAAGAGGCCCCAATGAGAAAAATTGATATCAGTGCAGATTTACATGATATAAAAATAATTAAGAAAGAAGGTAGGCTTAAGGGCAAGTGGTTATAAATGGCAGAGTGTGAGACTGGTTTTGGCAAATAAGCGTTCTACTGTGCATGTGCGGCCCTCGAACAGAAGGTTGATGTCGTCGGGTTGTCTTGTAACCATGCAGCCTGAAGACACTGAGACACCATGTAACACGTGCATGTGTGTGTGTGTGTGTGTGTGTGTGTGTGTGTGTGTGTGTGTGTGTGTGTGTGTGTGTGTGTGTGTGTGTGTGGGGTGGGGTGGGAGGTGGGGGGTGGGGGGGTGGGGTGGGGTGGTGTATATGGGCACAGACGTCACAGCCCTCACACACACTCCTCCGCCGACATCAGGAGTGGATTGATGTACTCGAACCCTTCAAACTCAGACTGGTCAATCTTCTTGACAACGTCACTGTGATGAACAAAGACACATGTAAATTACAAGTATTATATTAGATCATAATAGGACGAAAGAGGGAGCCAGTGAAATGGGAACTCACTCGTCATCAGGCGTAAGCTGGATGGGCTCGTTAGTGAACTGGGCATCAAAGTTGTCCAGTCCAAATTCCCCTGAGATGTTGGGCTTGAACGGAGGGACCACCTGCTTCTGCTCCAGCTGAAATAACAACACAGGCAACAGGTGGGAACATTAAAAACACATGTGATAACTGAGTATGAAGAGTAATACTGAGCTACAACGACGATTAGTCTGATTAGTTGATCATAATCAAAATTAATCTGCAGGTACTTTGATAGGGCTGAACTATGTTAATTTCTAAACAATGTGTGTGTGCAAGTTAGAGAAATCACTTGCTTCTCATTGTTGTTTTTAAAAATCAAAACTAAAGCTGCAATAATTTGTCAATCAAATAGTCACCAATTATTTTGATAATTCATTCATCCTTTGTTATTCTGTTATTTGCTGCTACTTTGGCATTTTATAGACTAAATGATTACATTAGCCAAAATAATCACCAGATTAATTGATGAAGGAAATAGTTGTTCCAGCCCTAGAGTAATAGTCAAACTGTAAACTGGTCTAGAGATAAGTCTATTATTTATCTAAAACGCATTGAAAACAACATAAAAACATAAAGACACTTCAGTCTTTCTTTGGACATCCCTCCTTAGATTTCTATTCAGTTTCATTTTCTTTTACTGGTGCAAAAGGATGAAAAATAAAGTGAAAATTTCACAGATATGACAAAAATAGACAGTAATATAATACAAAGACAGACAAAGGACAAGGATGACACACAACGCATACAACATACACTTGCACAATAGCAAAAACAGACCAGACAGAAAAAGCAAATATAGCTATAATAATATTTTATAAGCCACGAATGTTTATGTGTAGAAGTATCCTAAATACTTCATGTGAGTGACCAACACCTTTGATTAAAGCCTTCATGAGGAACCTGTACTTCAACCCCTCACCTCACACTCAAGCAAGCCAACAACTGCTCCCACTGCAGGTCAACAGGTGCACTGCAGGGCAAACTTTAAGGTTAGTGTGTGTAGCTGTGTGTGCATGTGTTGGGAGAGGGAGAGGGGTGGGGGTGGTGGTGGGGTAGGTGTAAGCTGATCTCCCCAGACACTCTGACCGACTGCTGGGTTTCTGCTCCAGACCAAACAGGGAAAAAGAGGTCATGGTGATCCCTGACAAGCTGCCCTGTCTGTCTGAAGGTCTGAAGGTCTGTCTGTCTGGCTGTCTGTCAGTCTGTCTGTCTGGTCGTCCACCGGTGCATGTGTCTGTCATTTGTTAAAGTCACTTCTGTCTGCCTCTGAAGATGAAACATGCCGAATCATTTACACGTGTGCAGAGTTTCATAACTACACTTCCTGTTCCGGTTTGAACTAAACCAGTTCAACTAAGTTAATTAAGGATCAAATTAAGGATACAACAGCATGTCACGGTTCTGCTGGTTCACCAAGTTCAATTTAAGATTTTTCTTTAACCATTAGAGGATTCATCAATTCATCTATCAACACAGACAGATTGCTAGCTATTTTGATAATTGATTAATTTCACTTTTCAAGCACATATGCCAAAAATTTGTTGATTTATTGTGTTTTATTATTGTAGAGTGAATATCTTTGTGTTTTGGACTTTTTATTCTCATCACCTTGAGTTCTAGCAATGTGCTTTTTTTCCTGACCTTTTATAGACTAATCTTATATTTAAAACAAACAAAAAAAAAAAAATCAACAGACTAATCAATACTGAAAATAATTGTCGTTTTGCAGTCTTGTAAGAAACTATATCTAGATCAGCCTGTTAATCTTTTTAATTTGTTGACAACACACCACAACTAAGACTTAAGTTTCATTCTACGGTTCAAGGTGTCATGTAACAGGAATCTTATTCACTCTGAAATGATGATGATGTTACTCATCTCTGAAACTGAGAACAGGAAGCTTCATAAATAACTCTGAGTGTCATTAGTTCTGGTTTGACTTTCACTGGGATTCTCATAAGTGTTACTTGCTTAATATAGTCAAGTCAAGTCAAGTCAAGTCAAGTCGGTGTTATTTATATTTCCCTTTGAGGCAAATCACAAAAAGTCTTTCAGGTCTTCACCATCTGTGCAGACTAACCGTAAATACATGCCCACATGTTAATTTCCAACACCCTGCTCCACTTGATCATAACAACATTCTCATAGTTTTAAAGCATCGGAAATACACATGGGTTGCACGTGTGAATATATTTCAGTGCTTTGGAAATTTTCTGGTGTCCTGATTGGCACTTTTGTTATGTTACTTCTTGATGTAGTTTCTGACAGTAAATGAACTCACTAACTGTTGATGATTTCAGTGTGCTATAACAATAGTTCAAATTATTATTTGCATTCAATTCAAATCCAACTCTGGAGAGCGAGATTTGTTTTTCTCTTCACATTCAAGTATATTAATTATTAGTTTTTCTTGTACCCATTTTGCCTTGAAGGTTCCAACTTTAATTTCATATTTCTCCTGCTGGATTTTTATTGGACACTGATAAGCTGAAACCTTATGACCATGGACACTCTGACTGCTCTGCAGCTACGCAGCTCCATATGCAGCAGGGTGTGATGCTCTGCATGTTGTGACACAGTCCTCTGATAACCATCATTAAGATTTTGTGAGACTGGTGCCACAGTAGCTGTAGGACCAAACAAGATAACCCGCATTGTGTTTGACCCTCCTCACTCACCACAGCTGACTGGGAGCACCCCACGAGCGTTACCGTTTCGAAGATACATACCACAGCTTGAGAAAAAGTAACACCAACCTCTGAGACTACTGGAATTTGACTGAAGCTTAGTCTATTTCAGTATTTTACTTCACAAGGAACTTAAAATACAATTATTCCTTAACAATGAAGCTGAAATTAGACTTTAATTAATGGCTTCCTTCTGAACATAAATTGTTGTTTCACCATCTGATCGCTCAAATGACTTCCCCGTGTGATATAAGAATAGGAAACATGCATCCAGAATTCAACATTTCAGCTTCGTCGTGAAGACGGTCAGTCAGTGAGTGATGTGTCTCCGCTCATTCCTTTCCATCTTTGGATTCCTGTCTCAGTTAGTCTGTTAGTCAGCCTATCTGCTGTTGTCAGTCTTCTGCCTGGCCTGTTTGTTTCTTATTTCTGTTCCTGTGTGCCTGCTTTGCACAAGGACATGGAGTCTCGTCTCATCTCATCGCTAATAATCCTCAGCTTTGACAGAGCTTCTACGCCTGCAGGGCAGGGGAGAGAGGGTGACCCCATGCACTTAGATTTGACCTTTTGCTGTCAAGTAGCATCTTTCCATTTTTCTTTCTCTGTAGGATCGATACATGGATTGATTTTGACCTATTTGGCAGCCGGCATGCACCAGTACTGATTTCCTTCATTACAAATTAGGATGAAATTCGTGATTAAAGTGATGCATGAGGTGATTCAGGAAAAGGAGAAGGTGGAGAGAGAGAGGAAATGAAAGTGAATGACTCACAAGGTCCCAGTCGACATTGCGGAAGAATGGATGGCCCATGATGTCCGCAAAGCCTGTCTGAGGGTGGCAGCCTAGACGCTCCTTGGGATCCTGTGGGAGAGAGGGTGAGAGGAGGTTGAAAGACAGCAGACATGATGGTGTTGGAGACAGACAAAGAGTCAGACAACAGGAAAGAAAAGGTGGAGAAGGTGAGAAAGGAGAGAATTTGCAAGAAAGGTGGAAAAGAGGAGTTTGGTGAGCAAAAAAGTTTAAAAAGTGTATTAAGTGTAGATGAAAAGGGACGAGAGCCACATTGAGACACAGAGAGGAAGGGGAAGTAGAGAAATGCAAGACAGTGAGAGAGGGCACTTTCGACTTTAACAGAGGCCATAATAATATCTTTGTCAAGGGCTAGCAGGAGCAAACACTGTATAAGATTGATCCAGGCCTATCTGACCCCTTCTTACCTTGTTGAGAAATCCCTTGAGGACGCTGGCGGCTTTGACTGACAACGAGCGGGGGATTCTGATTTGTTTTTCCAATATAACTGCAGGAGGTGAGAGGAAAGGGGAGAGGGGAGGGGTGAACAAGAAGAGGAGAGGGTGAGACAGACAGTCCCCTGGGGCTAAAATGACAGAGGACAGAACTGACACTGCTGCACTTATGAGTAAGAGTTCAATCCTGTCAGGTATCGTCATGTTGAACATACATTAAAGAGCCTTTCAATGCGGTGTCAATAGTTTTTGATAGAAGTGTCTTGAAATATGACTTAGTCTGTCAAGTGGAACATTTTAATTCCCAGCTATTCAACAGCCAGGCAGTTATAAGAAAACAGACACATTGTGAGACTGTATTTACAACAAAAACACACATGTATTCACACATTTCCCTGTAACAGATGGTATGTGCCTGGTACCGAGAGAAGGCCCTTAGAAAGGTGTCAATACAAAGGTGTTATATGCTTCCACAGAGCTGTTTTTTCCTCCAGTTCTAAATCTCAGCGGTGAGTGTTTTACCTTGGAAGAGGTAGTCTTCTGTGTTCTGGTCCGGGTTGTCGGAACTCCCGACGATGTCGAAGGGCGACCGGCCCGCCATCATCTCGAACATCAGCACGCCAAGCGCCCACCAGTCCACACTGAACCCTGAAGACACACACACATTGTACGTGACAGATTATATTTATGACAAGAAGGAAACACAGATAGAAAAAGGATGTTCGAAGCAGCAGAATGAATGGCAGTGTTCAAAACAACCATTGAATCTCTTTAGCAGGCTGAGAGGGCAGAAATACAACAGCTTTTGTGGGCAGCCTCATCAGTGTTCACAACCTGTGCCTACAACCAGGACATAAGATGAGCAGCATATATATCTAATGTTTAAAAAGGCTGAGGGGAGATAAAAGGTTTGATGAGAGATTTGTTAAAGTCAGGGAACAGGATCCAAAATGAAATCCCCTATCTGAACCAATTCCTGATAGCATACAAAGACTTTCCCGGGTAATTCCTTTTTTGATAGTTTCTCACACCTCCCGCACTTTTTAAAGTCTGAGGCAAAATCATTTGTCAGATCAACTCAACAACTTAACTGTTTGTCTTCAAGATCAAAATAAGCAAACTTAGCTGGTTTCTATTTTCTGCACAGGGGACTATTGTGGGTCTAAAGATTATAGTGCATTGCACATGCCTGTATTGGTATTTTCATGACATTGTGAAAATTGGCCAGCATATACAATAGCAGGACTCTGACACTGAAGCAGCTGAATGGAGTTCAGGCTTCGTTTATTATATCATTCACTCATGTGCTTTCCCCCATTGTGACCAGTTAAAATGTTGTTGTGGAAAAAGGCCTATTGTGCTCACATGTAAAAAAATGAGTTAACATGCAAAAACACTGGTATGATCCTTGAACAGTGGAACTTGTTGCTATGATACCACTTTTGGTAACCAGGGAGCTCTTTTTTCTATTTTTATTGTATTGTGTTTGTAGATGCGTGTAAGTGCAGCACACAGTTATGATGTAGAAACTGATGTTTGACTGAACACTTGTAACTACACCTTTGTCCTTAACAGCTGAAAGGTATTAACTGTGACCCATACACATTAGTGAACCTAAAATCCATTTGTTTAAGTCATATATTTATATATTATAAGGAGTTAAGATAAAAGCAGAATTCATTCAGAGGAGGTCACAATTGCTTTAATTATCATCTTATTGTTTCTTTCAAATATATTTGTTCCTTTGTTGCTTCTATTCTATTGATTTAGTTCCTTTGCTCAATTTTAGCCTTTTTTTCTGATTTTCTATTCCTTTAAGGTTTAACCTAATTTTTATTGTTTTTTTTTGCTTGCTTTTCTTCTTTGTTTTTATAGTATGTATATTTATTTGAATAAGACCTTTTAAATAGTGTCGATATCCCAGATACTGCACCACTGCACATCTATAACGCAATCAGCATCTCAGATATTCCTGCACAATGCCTCATATTCTGTATCACACCAAATCATCAGATAGCATGTCTGGTAAGTGCTTGTGTGTTGTAATTCTCACCGTAATCCTCTCCTCTGAGTATTTCTGGGGCGATGTAATTGGGGGTACCACAGAAAGTGCTCGTTGTATCGCCCGGTCTCAAGCCCTCCTGCAAAAACAAAAAATATCATAAGCTGTGAGATCATCTCAGCGGCCTGTAAACTGACACTTCTGCAGCTTCGCAGGTTCTTTTATCCAAAGTCCATTATGATATCACGAGAGCCTGAAAACCACACCTTGCACATGCCGTAGTCTGTAAGTTTGATGTGTCCCTCTGAGTCCAGCAGCACATTGTCTAGTTTCAGATCTCTGTAGATGATTCCTCGTTCGTGGAGGTAGTTAAGCGCAAGACTGATCTCTGCTGAGTAGAATCTGAAAAGGGGAATGAGCAGTTTCTCAAAATCACATACGACTACTAACAGACAATAAATGGCATTAGTCTTATTCTTTTGAATGATTCTACCTGGCGTGTTCTTCTGGGAGTTTCCTTTGTCTCTGCATGTGGAACATGAGATCTCCACCGTTCACATATTCAATAACAAAGAAGAGCCTGTGAAAGAGGGAAATACTGAGTTTATTTTTCACTTCGACACATAATTAGTCATTTGCATGGGACCAGCATCCTGAAAGGAAGAGGATGAGGACCTGAAAACTTAAAAATATGATTCTTAACATCAATGATCAGTAACTAAAAGAAAAAAAAAAAAAGCACATAAGCAGACACACCCACTCCAATTTCTTGGACACAAAATGTCGACAAAAACTAAAATAAAAACAAAAAAGGCAGAGGAGTTGAGAATTTTGTGTGATTTCTAAGGAGTTTAGAAAATGCTGAGTGGAGTTCCTCATTTCCTTCAGCTTGATACAGTTTGGCATTTCCCTCATCTACTTGACGTTTCTTGTGAGCTTTTCTGACAGGTATGAATTTGGAAAAAGGTAATAATACTTGTGGGGGTGTTTCCTTGCTACCAATCAATCAATCAATCAATCAATCAATCAATCAAAACTGTTCATACCAAGGATTTTTTTTCTGGACTTTGCTGGATTTAGTTATTAAGTCATTTGTGTGTTTTGAATGTTTAATGTCATAAAGAAATGCCCAAGATTTGAAATCAAGTTTTCAGGGGCTTTCACCTTGATGGGGATCTTCCTTTAACCTTAACCATAACTGCACTCTTTTCTGACCTCAACAAAGTGGTCTGTTTACATAAACCACAGGACCCATAGGGGAGGAAACACTCACTGAACTCACTCATACATATTGTTTTGTAATTCATTGGCAAGCTACAGTATCTATTTTGACATTTGTTTATGACTTTTTATGACAGAGCAGTTAACCACCATAGTCCAATGAAAAATACATTGTGTCAAAGTGTTGATTGTTCATTTATCTCTTGTGTTCAAAATCATCTTTTGGTATAGTTTATATAAAAATACTTTGCTCTTATCTTCCTGCAAGTATTCTCCAAGTATTATATTATTGGTGACTAATCTTGAACTCAGGGGCAGATACATAAATTTATCCTCTCAAATGTGATGTGGGGTGAACAGCAACCCACAGCTGACTGTTTGCTAGTGGTTGCTCAACAGAGCAGTATTGTAGTAGGATGTGACTGTTTGGATGTCAGCTGACTAAAAGTTTGTTTACATTTACAAAGCATGTGGTTGAGGTCTAACTGATTCATTGAACCATTATGCTCTACCTCCTGATCTAAAAAATGCAAGAAAGGCTGGCGCAGGTCTGGTGGCTTCTCTGTGACTTTAAAGGTTATTTTGTTACATTTTCAAATCAAGACGTCAAACTTGATTGTTTTTCCACATTCTTGCCGACTTTCCCAAGCCGTGAAGTAACCATGTGACACGCACAGGGGAAAATGCCATCACCTGCTTTCTGTCTGGAAACAGGAGTGGAGGCCCACCAAGAAGGGATGATTAGAGGCCTGCTCAAAGACGTGCTTTTCTGTTTGGACCCAGTCAATGTCCTGGAAGAGGAACACACAAAGACACAACCAAATGTCAATCAGAGATCTGTCTGACATAGTACCCTTGAACTTGTAAAAGCTGAATAAGCACAGAGCTCGATCGACCATGCTACAAAGCTCGAGGTTCGCTCATGTATGGTGGCCAGCGACAGAAGAAAATGGCTGAGCCAGTAGAAGCATCACCAGGCCTCCATCGATGGCTGGATGATTATATGTCTGGACACGGATGCTGCTCACGCTGACAAGGCAGGGACAGCAGAACACTTCACCATTGATCGACAGGCACTTGTCAATTTGTCAATCACGCTAAGTGCATCTAATCAAGGCTAACTACTCCAATTGCCGCTGGCTGTGCTGCTACATGTGTTCACCTAGATCAATTTTTGATGACATGATGGTTTATCTAGACCTTCTTAGAAAGACTGATGGCTTCAAAGAAGTCTGTCAACTTGCCTCAAAGTGTTTCAGACAAGACACAATCGAATGAGACAAATGTTCACTGTGTTATGAATAACAGCTCCCATTGATTGTGCTAATTACATTAATTATACATGGCAGTGACATAAGGCTGATGACCACGCTATTAACTAACCTTCTCACATCTCAATAGATAAAGTAAAGTGTTCTGTTATTGTCACACTGTGACAATAACACACCTTTAAACCTCTCAAAGCAGATGGCTGGTCTAACCAAACTAAAAGATGCAGTGTACCGAGTCACTTGTTCTGCTATAAATAAATAAGATAATATGAAAATGTCTAGAGCTGAAAGCAGAAAATTTATTGCAACTATTTTGATAGTTATTAATCACTGAAGCCAGTTTTTTTTTTTTTTTAAACAAATAATAATAATCATCAATTCCTGGTCCTGGATTGTTCATTGTGAGTATTTCTGCTGCTTCTTGAAAATTGTGACGATGTAACTTCGGGTTCTGGGAAGCTGATGGCAATTTTTCACTACTTTTTTCATGACAAACATGAGCATTGTTTACTGCTATTCTTGTTTACCTCATCGTCATTGACCAGCTCCTTCTTGACCACCTTCATGGCGTAGATGCGCTCGGTCTTCTTCAGCTGCACCAACAGCACCTTGGCGTAGCTGCCTCTGCCAATCACCCTCAGCAGATCGAAGTCTGCTAGGCCCAGACTCGAAGGCGATTTCCCCGTGTCTCTACTGCTCCGTGCCTGGGAGGAAGTTATGGAGGGAAAAGCAAGAAAGATAGTTTTTTTTTTCATTGAAGTATTGATCGAACGAATGATTTGGTTTGGGCAAGAGGGTGATTTCCTTTGGGTGATTTTGTAAATGAAGTTTAAACTGCTTCCAGCTCCACTTTTTGAAAATAAATCTTTGTAATGATTTTCTTGTCTTAATTAAACACCATTATGCTGCCTCCGTAAGAGGAGGCACTCGCTGTATCACAGTCCTTCTTCTCTGTGAACCTGAAAACCACCTTCACCATCTCCTCACCTCCTCATCTTCCTCACTCTTCCCTCCTCTCCTATAATCTATTCTGTACTGAACCGTTTCCACTAGCTATCCATCTAACCTCCCTTCCCATGACAACCTGCCTTCCCCAGAGTCATACATGGACCCGTAGATAAGATCATTTGGCTTGCTCTCTGTTATCTACGTCTATCTGTGTCCAACTCGATCCTTTCTTTATCCATCTCCAGCTCTCCTGCTCCGTTCAACAAACCCCCACCCCAAACCCAAACTACATCTTGGGCCATTAATCAGCCTCTGGTGTTAAGAGCTGTGATAAAAGGTTACTTTATTAGCTCCACCAAAGGAAATCAATACCCACAGCACTGCAAAAGTGCCTGCATCTGTATGCTCTCTATATCACATATCCACAGCAGGTGGGAGAAGGATCGCCCAAATGTACGGCCTAGCAAAATAAGTGGACTAAAGCCTGCTTCCAATTACAGGTGATGTTATTCTTTCTCCTTCTCACGCAAACAGTTTTTTCTCTGTCTAAATACACACACACACACACACACACACACACACATCCATCTTGTCAACATGACAGGTTGACAGACTGTGAGTCATACATCAACAGTGTTTGAAAAGATTTCTCTCTCACCTCTTTCTCTTCTCCATCGTAAGTCAAGCTTTCTCTGGAGTCTTTATTCTGAGGGCCTGAGAGAAGAGAGGAGAAAGTGACAGACAGACAGAAGGAGAGGGGGAGGCAGGAGAGGGGAAAGAAATAGGAGAGATGAGAGAAGAAGGAGAGAAAGTAGGTGATAGACTGTCAGATGCTTTGTTCACAGCCTTGCAGTGCCTGAGTAATTTCTCTCTGCCTGGTTAGACAAGAAAATACCCTTTTGTATCCACAATATAACACCACCAGAATATTTAAAATAACAGCAACAAAATAAAGTAACTCTATCTAACTATTCTGTAGATAGATACATAGAAGAAATGCTTGTACATGCATTGTCATACAATATGAGTACTCTCACACTATCAACAATTGAAGTTTAAACATTATTAAGTTTATTTTAGCATATATGCATTTAAAAAGAAGCTCTAGTTAAAAAGAAATTCCATCCAAGTGTCTCCACCACTGTGCCCCACAACTACCCAGGTCGCCTGTGAGCATCTAGAAGGAGCTTCAGATACCTCCCTAACAATAGCAACAATGATCCTAAGCTCTCTCATTCCAGTCAGCCTCTCAACCACCTGACTGGACTTAAGTCTGGTCCTGTAGGTAAAACCCCAAATGCAGCTTCGACCCAGACATGTAGTCTGGGTGAAATAAAGATACACAGATGCCAGCAACCACTTGAGATCTTTATTTATTATTTAAGGATAATACAGGTTATCTATTTTTCACTTAAAGGCAATAAATCCCATGAAAAGACTGGAATTAGCAATGAATTGATTTAAGTAACAAGTGCAGCCTAAAGTCTGATATTCCTCTGTGCCACAGAGCTCCATTGTTGTTTAAAAACTATTAAGAAAACAGTGAGCCACACCTTTGAATCTTCCTGAGTTTTTTTGTGCTTTTTGTTTCTCAATCACACATACACCGTTCTGCTGCCATAAATACCCACTAGCATGCGACATCAACTGAAAATATAGAAAATATAGAATATCGCCAGCCCTGGCTTTGAGGAACAGAAGTTAGGAGCTGCAGGCAATGAGTCAAATTAAAATCTTCATTTGTGTGTGTGTGTGTGTGTGTGTGTGTGTGTGTGTGTGTGTGTGTGTGTGTGTGTGTGTGTGTGTGTGTGTGTGTGTGTGTGTGTGTGTGTGTGTGTGTGTGTGTGTGTGTGTGTGTGTGTGTGTGTGTGTTACCTGGCTGTTCAGTTTGGTCTAATTGACTCGATGGTGGCCCTGGCATGATTGGTTCCTAGACAGAAACATTCACCATTAAGTATAATCAGCACAGAAACAGAGTACAGTATGTATGAGTCATGGATGATAATGAGCCACTTCACACCATCAAGCTAATGAGTATGACATTTGTCACAGCCCTCACCTGGATCATCGGTCTGCCACACTCCACTGTGACCAGTTTGTGGCACTTCTTGTGCACCAGCAGTTTGCAGTTGATGCATTTGTAGCCTTGTCTTCCCAGACCCCAGATCCGGTCTGTACAGATGGCACAATGTGCTCGCTGCTCAGGGGGGGGGATGGAGAAAAATCATCACAAACATGCACACATTACATTCAAGAAGATGCTCCTGCTGGTCTAGAATAAAATCCAACCAAAGCTATTGTTCTGTGTCACCATCAACCGTCTCACTCTATCAGTCCATACAAAGACAAATTACTGAAGGGCAGTGGATGTCTCATTGTCTTTCAAATGCACATAAGCTTGAAATGTTTAGATTTTCACAGCAGATACTTTCCCCATTACAATAATTCAACAATGAAAAAGTCAAATATGAGAAACACATAACTTTTAATATACAGAATGAAAAAATTTAAAGCCAATAAAGCACGAGTGAAAGACCTTCCAGTGCAAAAATATTGTGGAGCAAAACTGAAAGTCATGTCTCACCCTGTTAAAGCGTTTGGCCTGAAAGGCGTGACCGCTGGCGTAGTAAAGCTTCCTCCAGCGCCGGGCTCCACGCCGATATATGGACTCTGTGGAGAGGAAAAAGAGCTTTACCTGTGTGTATGCATGCCAACAAATGAGCAAGACAGAAAATTTTACAGTTGAAAAATCACTTGTTTCTAGTGGACAAACTGTAGAAACAATGTACTTACATGTATATACTCCCTCCTTTACTTTTGAGGATTCTCTATTCATCACTGTATTTGATTCTTTTGATTTGCTTTGTAAAATATATTTCTATGTAATTGTCTGTTATTGAACTGCTTGTTATTTATCGGCTGCCACATACACAATACATCTTTAATGAGATAAAATCAGACCATGTATCCAAGTGGCCAATTTAACAGTTGAGCTCTATTTGTGACTAAAATGTGAGTGTGCGTGTAACAGAGTGTGGGAATTTTGAGCACAGTTTTCTGCTTTGAATCTGTAGCCTAATGTTTAAATGAGTTTTTTCTTGGATGCTGTGTAACCTCATCACTGATACAATTTGTGTGCACATTTTTTTCAGACATTCTCAAACCTTTTCTACACCTACAATAATGTCAAGATGTTCAATTAACACTTCAATTTCTCATGCAGGTTAACAAAGTCTGATATACGACCTCAGGCTTTGAAATTATTTTATCCTTTCACAAACTCAAAAATATACTGACCCTTATTTGAGCACATAAGTTTGACTCACTGCCATTTTGACAATCTATAAAGGATAAATGTATTCGCTGAAATGCATGCAATTTAAAATGTAAATTAAATTCAGGTCTATTTGGGACTGCAGCTGTAAAATCAGGTAAAACGAACAAGTCAAAGGTTAAACTCACTGTCTTCTCCTGGACAGGGCATACCAGGTTTCTCTGGTACACATGGGAACACTGAGAGGAAAAAAAACAGAAGACATCATTACATTTAGAAAGTCTTTATGTTATCCTCATTTCATCTTAGGGTGGGAAGACTGACAACATTCATGTGAGAGTGTTTGTCTGCTGCTGAGTACACTTCACTTCCTCTCATCATGACAGCAGTTAAGAGTACCTGTAGCAAACCTGTCACCTTGAGGGGTTAGTGATGAAATTCACTCATGTTTTTATGACAGTGCAAACATGTTTGTGTGCAACATACAAAGAAAAGGGGGGAAAAACACAATCTTAAAGAAGCCGGCAAAGATTATTTGTGTGTAAAAGACAGAGACATGCTGAGCTAGACTGGGGGCAGTGTGAGTCAGAGGCGAAGCGTGGGCTCCAGCGGACGAGCTCGTTAACGAGCAGACAAGGCGACCCCCCGCGGCACCGTCACATCCTCTCCCCCTCTCCCCCTCCTCCATTCATCCTCTGCCGTCATGCTGGCATCCAGCATCCACTGTACTCTTGACCCCTCACCTCTGATTTGATTAAAACCTTACATTAACCACACAGCCCCTGTCCTCGCTACCCCCAGGTTACATGCTTATACACACATGGCCTGTCAATCAAATGCCCCCCCCCCAGCATCAGAGTTAGCCCTGACCTCTACATTCATGAAGTTGCACAACTATTTGTCAAAAAGGCTAAGCTTAGACAAGGAAGTGAAGTAGCTCAAGGGCACATAGACAGACGTCAACAGGGGAAATTATGTTGTTTTCACAAGTCAGTGCGACATTAGCCATATGTTTTGATGCATCTGTGTTGTGTACAGTATCTAGGCGTCTGTGTTCATGTTAAAGCGGACAGAAATGGAAAAGGAAAAGAACTTCAAAGCAAGCAACAGCAACACAGGCTCACCAATAAACCCAGAGAGTTTTTGGATTGATGGTGAACCAAATCGAAATATGCAATTTGCATATTTGTGGCCTGACATTATGCCAGAAAAAGAGAAGAAAAGTCCCATTCAAACAATTTTCAGACAGATAAACACTTCCAGACTCCAAGTAAACCAAAACTAAATGTCTATTTTGCATTATTGTTGCACGGTCGTCATCAGGTTTTACTTATACTGTACTGTAATACGTATGACAGAGTGACCAGGTGCTCAGTGCTTTATTTAGGTGGCATTGTAAAGCATTGTTTTAGATTACAAGAACACATTTTGCATGATATACAGTACAACTGCCTGAGTGATTATTTCTAATATCACTAGACACTAATTACTCATACTGGCAGGCAGTTAACTGCGAACAAGTCAAGTTGCGTGCCTGGCACAACTGCCTGGATGATCTGTGTTGGCACTGCTCATCAGTTGTGATGTTGAGCCTCAGGTCTGGTGTACTGTAGATCAATGAGCACAGATAAAATGCAGCAAACTTGACTGTCATAAAAGGCTCCACTGAGAGGTGAGTGGAGCAGCAGGAGAGCAAAGAGTCACAGATAACAGGCTTCTCATCTGGACCTCTTAATGTCCAAGCACCTGGACTGAATCAACATCTTACTGGCAACAGTAAACAAGAACATCCTGTGAGTCAAACTGTGAAACTGTATATGTTGTTCTAAATAAACTCTGTGTGAAAAGCAGCAAGGCTCACCATGGATAATGAGCTCTGAGTCTTTGTTGAGTTCGTAGAGACGCAACGCTTCCTCCAGCTCCAGCTGAGACGACACTGTGCAGGGGTCACCTAAGAGTGGAAGACATACCGGATGTCATTCACCATACTTACAGGTTACAGGGAGAAATCGGGTGAGGGACAGAAATTAGAGAATGTTTTACATCCTCTGCACTAATATTATTCCTGCTAAACTTCCAATTAATTGAATTAGATGTTGCTTTAGTGGAGCAAAAGCAGTCACATTTTAAGTATATTAGTGCGACATGACACTGCAGGCAGAAGACAGTATCTTCCTTTTTTGCTTGAGCATTTCAACTGACAGCACAGTGAAAGGACAGACTTTCTATTGAGAGCTTTTTTTTACCTTGGCAACTATTTTGATAATGGCATAATGATTTTATATTCATATTTTCCAACAAAAACATTTGCTAGTTCCAGAGACTAATATGTGAGGACCTGATGCTCTTCTTTGTCATACACAACAACAAATGAAATATCTTTGCACATTGAATTGAAATAACAATAATAATATTTTTTCTGACATTTTATGGACAAAAACATTAATAAACAAATGAATGGATACTAAAAAAAATAATCAGTAGTGGAAGCCAAAATGTTTTTGTTTTGTTTTACCTTCTTTTAATCAAGATTTTGTCCCTTACAAATCTAAGACTCCCTCCTTTTTCTTATCATTTTTTCTTACATATTATCAAGTTTTCAGATTTCACATGCCAATATGTGAAAACCCTATTAGAAACCCAGTAAGGGAAACCAAGCTTCTCATTTACATGGCATTTAAGAGATCAGGTTACTGTAGAAAGCTGACAATGGCCAGGTTACTTTTAAATGCACAGAGCAACAAGACAAGCAATAACAAAGTAGAGACAATTGAGTGGTATGAAAACTGTAATTTCCAGTTCCCAGAGCAAAAGGCTGCAAGTGTAAACGGTGAGTTATGCTGTAGAGACATGACATTTAAAAACACTTCTGTCTAACCACTGCAGGTGTGATATGAATTGTAATGCATGAACTTTAAGTAAACATTGAAAAAAGCGTGTGGGTGTGAGCAGGAGCGTAGGAGACGGCAGTAGTCAATGCTGCCATTTCAAATTCTTTCCTTTTAATTGCCCAGCTGTATTTGTACACTGATCTAAGTCAATAATTAAAATACCACTCAGAGGCAGATCTAATTATTTCCTTATCATTAACAGGAGGAGTCAGGTGTAGTGCAACACGCATGGAGAAGTCGAAGTTGAAGTGTGAGTTAACACTGAGGCCAGAAATTCTATTCTTAGTGTTTCACACAACTAATCACAACGACAAACCTCTGACTTTATAAATAGCTCGAAAACAGAAACTATGACAAACAAAGTATATCTAAAATAATACAAACTTCTGGTTGATATAGAACTTGTGGGTGGACTGTGACAATGATAACATCAAATGTGTCGTCAATTTCTAGGTTTTTTTGTTTTTTTTTAACCAAGATATCCACTTATGGGAGCAAGTAAGGATTATTGACTGTGACTGAAAGGAGCGTCATGTCTGATAAGGGATGCACTTCAGGTGAAAAGTATTTTTGACAATTGACATGTTATGTCAGTCTACCCAAGTCTTCTAATCAAGTTACAGATTAATGTTTTATATTGTTGTTTGTGTTTACATGGAAATTACCTCAACAAGTTTATGATACATGGGGATTCAAAATTCAGTTTCAAAGCTCAGCAGATCACATTTAACACAACCTTTCTGGTGGTTAACTATTTTTATAACTAGGGTTATAAAGGGTATAAAGGTACATTTTCTAATTATTGTAATCATGACTTGAGTTCACATTGCACAGCCGTGTTTGCGGTTTCCATGGATGGGGCAGTAGGAGAGACAGCAACCACTGACAGAGTACTTCATTACACCCATCAAGCAGCTTTTCTGTCTCAGACAGGCTAATGACTGCAATGACTGTATGTGGGTGGCAATCAGTGGGAGCTGATCTGAGTCTAATGAGTTTAGGCAGGCTGACCTTATCCTGAGCAGAGCAATCTGATGGCTCCATCTTTCCTTTGACACTATTACTGCTGCCTGACTAACTGGCTGACAACAAGGAATTGGGGGGGGGGGGGGGCTACACTTTCTTGACAGACAAGAAAAGACTGAGCCTTACAGTCAAGTGAAATGGTAGTGCTTGTGTGTTCATGTTAACACATACCACGGTGGCAAATTCTGGCAAAATCAGCCAGTGGATTCATTGGTTGTTAAATCTATTTGATGATGTGGTGTGTAATCTTCAACTAGACTTTTGTTTAGTTTGTATATTTTTCATGTAAGGTGAATTTTGTAAAAACAGCATTTCTCTCATTCCTCCACATGAAGTACAAGTGGAGAGAAACAGTGAAGGGTCGAGGGTAAGGGAGTCGTACCTTCCTCATCGATCCACTTCATGGTGAAGAGCTGGTCGTTGTCCATGGAGCACATGTCCCTCACTTCCCCGTACAGACCCTCATATGAAATGGATGGCTCAAAATGGGTAATCATGATGTCCCTGCAGAAAAGACAAATAAGTATAATTGACCATTACATAGATGTGATTAAATAGTAAGCTAATAACAGAATAAGAATAAAATCTACCACCACCAATACAGAAACTATTATCTGTAGTAATTCCAAAGCAACCACTGTCAATTTCCTCTTGACCATGTGATTATTTAATTCAAACAATTTAACAAAAGCACAAACAGACATGATTATTAATCATTATCTATTAATCTGTTGATTTTTTTCTTCAATAAAATAACACAGAATAGTGAAAATCTATCAAAGCTTCCCAAAATCCACGACATCTTGCTTGTTTTGACCAAAAGATACACAATTTAAAATCAAGTTAAACAGAGAAAAGCAGCAAATCCTCACATTCGAGAAGCTGGTATCAGAAAAAGGTTGCTATTTTTATTTGATATCTGACCAACTCATTAATCCACTGATCAATAATTAGGGCACTTATCATTATTATTTGTCATTAAATCTTTCCAACTCCCTCCCTCTCACTGATGCGTTCAAAGAAAAACTTGGGAGAGTGGCACACTTTCGATGGAGAGGGAAAAAAAAAAAGAGGTGCGAGAGCGTCATTTTTTTTCCCCAAACACTGCCGTGTGTGAGTCACAGTCTCGCAGTCTGTCACATTTGTGTGTGCATTCATCTGTACAGCATGATTGTGGGTGTGAGAAAGAGAGCAAAAAGAAGCGCGAGAAAGACTGCAAAAGAGTGAGGGAGGCAGAGAGAGGGAGAGAGAGAGGGAGAGACACAAGCTAAAACAGAATGAGTCATAGATGATTGTGATCGCTGTGGTTAAGGCTCACTGTTCACCAATGCACTCCATTACTTCCCTGAGAAGCAGGAAAAAAAACCCTCAACACTTGGCTTACTGCCCGTAATCAACAAGTATATCACACCTTGCCTCTTCAGTTCATACAGATATAAACAAAAACACTCAAACATTACGGTGAGACGTGGGATAAGAAAAACGTAGAGCATCTATCCCTGTGGACAGGATCATCTGTCCGTCATCATTTCATGGCAGCGTTAGGATTGATGTCGCCTGCTCCCAGCCCTGTGGCCAGCCTCAGCTGTGTTTATGACCCAAGGTGGGGGATGGAAATTGTACACATGAGCTTTTACAGGTTTGCAGGCGACAGGAGTCTGAGCTCAGGGGTCAGGATCAGGAGCAAGCGGGGAGGCAAAAACGAGGGGAGCACGGCAAATAGATATAAGGAGGGGGTGATGTATAAAAACCACCATCCAGGGAGTGACCTGCAAGGATAAATTCCTCTTACTCCCTTTACTGCCAACATCAAAGGTGGACCCAGATTTTCATCAACTTGAGAGCTTGATAGCAGGATGATAAAATCCCAGCACATGGGGCAAACAGTGCACACTTTCAAGGACAGCTACTGTAAGTCCAAGGACAGCGTATAGTGTGTAAGGTCACTGTAGGGTCAGTCCTTGCCAGGAGCAAACACATAAATATACACTAGGCTGTGATTTATTGGCTGATATTTCAGTTTCACATTAATGTTGCATGCATCTATAGAGTGCAGCCTCCTCAATGCCAATATTAAACTGTCTAAAAGTCACACATCAAGAATGAATAAAGCTTTCTGAGCAAGAATAAACTAATGCAAAGCTCAGACTGATGCTTACTCCTCCTTCCTCCCTCTATTTTCTCACCCGCTTCCTCCATCCTTGTGGTGTTAATCATTGCCTGTGAGAGGGGGGAGGAATAGACTGGCAACAACACTCCTACAGTCTGATCTCTCCTCTACACCCAGCATGGCAACACAACTTCCTCCTAAACCCCTGATAACATCAGAAGATAGAAAGTGCATGAACTCTATACACACCTCAGTTCCCACACTGTGACTGTCGACAATCCAGGAAGCGTATTAATGGCTGCAGGTGACTTTAACTGTAGCACATGTAACTGGATCTGATCTGTGGGTGTTCATTAAATACTGTTTGTCTACACTGTAATTAAAGTTAAACCACGTCTCAGTTGCCTCAAACAGCATCCACTGTGACACAGATACAGACTCAGCTAATAGCTACAACAGTTACAGGAAGCTGGAAGAGACTATGGAGTTATAAAAATACAACGACAGCAGGGATGCAAAATACTTTCACCCAAGATTTTTCACTTTTTGAGACTGGAGTGTTATCATTTTTAAACTGATGTACAGATTTGATTTGATGCTAAAAACAGGCTACTGGGAGGACAAAAACAAGCAATTTGAATAGTTTGAAATATTCGGCTCTGGGAAATTGTTATAGGTTTAGTTTACCATTTTGTGATATGTTAAATGCAAAGAAATGGATCGAGTGATCGAGAAAATCTTCAGCAGACTATCAGACTAACTAATAAAAAATAATAGACATAGTTTGCTGGTTTTCTGTATTTTATATAATTTTAAATCAAATATCTTCTGGTTTTGGACTGTGGCTCCGACAAAACGTGAAAGCATCACAGAGGACCCTGAGAACTTGTGCATTTTTCATAATTTTCCTTTTTTTTTTGTACATTTAATAGACTAATGAATTGATCAAAAATATGATCAACAGACTACTTGCAATTTAAGAAATATATTATTATTAAATATATTAGTTTCTCTATTGTAATATCACTGAAGCATCACTGAAAATATGGGCAAACTTGCTTAAGAGAGCTGATACAATTAGTCAATTAATACATAAGTTGATCAATGTATTGATAACTAACTGTTATGTAACTTATGTCAACAAGTAAATTAATTAGCATTGAATAATCACTTTTAGTCATTTTTATGGTTTCCTTAGAGTTCTATGATGTTAAACTGAATAACCTTTGGCTTTTAATTGTTGCTTGAACACAACAAGTAATGTGAATGTGTCACCTTGAACTCTGTGATAGGCTTAATGGGTATTTTTCACTATTAAAAAATGACAAATTTTAATATCAATCGGCCGGTAGATAAAAATTATTCTTTGTCGCAGCCCTGGTATTGGCTGAACTGACCTTAACTGAATTGTAGGTGACAGTGTTTTTCCACATAAGCTGTTTTGTGACTTCTGTGCTGCTTCCTTTGATTTTGGAAAATGCATTAGCCAATACTGCCTTTTTAACTCATTAATAACACAACATTAGCCAAAAAGAAACTTCAAAATCAGATCAAAAAGTAGTAGTAGTAGCACCTGTGTTACACAAAGAAGAGTAAGCTGTGGGATTCCTCAGGGTGACTAAGGCAGAAGAATTGTTCTGTGAGCTGCCAGGAGCTTCATCACTGGTGACTAACTGGGAGGAAGTAGCATTCCTTCGCTCAGTACTGTCCTACAGTACAGCTTAATTAAAGAAGGAAGAGGAGGAGGAGGAAGTGGAGGGGAGTGTTGGCCTGTGCCCCTGGCGTCTTAACTGCCGTGAGTAGGACTCTGCAGCCCCATCTGCGCAGCATGAAGCCATTCGTCACTGGTGAGCGCTCAAGCAGGAAGAAGGGTCAGGGTGCCTCTCTGGGCTTCCATGAGCACCTAGGACCATCCATCTCTCTGTCAGCACTGCCACGCTTGGGTATGCCCCCTGCAACACCTTCACACAACCCTCATGCACACGCTCAGAGAACAGCAATCAAATGCTAACAGAGACGCACACTGATGGAAAAACAGAAATGCACCTGCTCAAGTTGAAGTCACCAAAACAGCCACTTATCCCACCCTATCCCCTGAAGAAAAAAAACCTCAACCATCCCACTCCAACCCCAGTAAAGTCAGGGTGAATGAAACACAGATCTACCGGTCCAGACTGTAGGATGCTGTCGTCTCCAAGCAACACCACCTGTGGTGCTTAACAGGAGGGAGCCTTGAGCCTCACAGCACAATAGCACCAACCAAACGTACCCCCGCTGAGCCTGGGTACAAGGTCAGTTGGAACAATAGAGAGACAGACATGTGTACGCAAACACTTGAGCTGTATTACACACACTGTGTAGGATGTGTAGACAATACACCACAGACAATACATTACATGCATCATCAGAAGCCGAGAGTCAGTAATACTCAGACTGGGTAACTACAATCGTAAGTGTGTGTTGGTGGATGGGTGGGGGTGGGGGGTTGTATGACTTTGTGGTTCTGTGCTTGAGGGGTTTTCAGAGTAAAAGTAAACAGCAAGACAAGGAATGCTTCCCATATTCTGAACAAAGCCGAGCCTTCAAGCCCTGATGCAGATGGTGGAGTCTTTGAAAAAGAAGAGCAACTCCTTTCAAAAGGAGGAAAATAACTGAACTGCTTCGTCGAGTCGGTGTAATCCCATTTTCCTGCCAAACAACATGCTTTACACAGGAATCCTGAAGTTGATCTGGCACATAAGAAACCTTATGTTAGTCAGTGTTGGCAACTCTGAAAAACAGTGCTCTTTCTGGCCTGAAATGGTGACACACTGGCAGTGGCATACAGAAATTTGTATTCTTTTCCAGGAAGACCAGTTGCAGAATACACAGCTCAGTCTTGTGTAAGACATAATTTGAGCTGAACGTTAAGACATAGGCTTACAAAAAAGTTTTAAATTTAAATGACAACATTGTCAATATGGGGCTAAGCTAAGCTGACTGGTAAACACACAAAGAACAATGTGTCAGAAGAGTCTTCAAAGAACAAGAAATATATTTTCCACCTCAAAAAAACTCATTGACACAGAAGATGCACTCTTTGTGAAATTCTTGTTCTGGTCCTTCTGACAAAATATAATTCATACAACATATGATAGCTGGAAAAAAAATTTAAAGACACATAAGTATTACTTAGCTTCAATTACTTACAGCTATATAAAGCTATATATAAAATTTTCACTCTTGTTTGACAGCTGTCAAACAAGAAACATTTCACTGTGCTCTGTTTAAATACTTGAAATACATACAAAAGACAATAAAACTATTAAACTGTCAAGCCTACAAGTAGGGCACAGGTGGCCACTGTGCAGCTGTATTACATGAGAAAAAAATGATTCAAAAATATCAAATTATGCAAATATTTGACTTGATATTGAGAGATACCCGGTATCCCAGAGTCAGAGCAGGAGTTGGGCAATAAAAAAAATCTAGCACTCACCAAAACTTAAAAAGCAAACTGTAAGTGTAGTACAATACTGTCTTCACTTTCTATAGACAATGTAAGGTTTATACAGAGTTCTCAACATTGCTACATTTGAGAGCTGAAACAATTAACCGATTAGTCAATAAACAGAAAATAAAATTACTTTTACTATTCTGATAAATCATCAATTTTCAAGCAAAAGTCTAAAATGTTGTTGTTTTATATTGTTGTAAACTTGTTTTGAAATGTTGAGTGGCACAAAGAGTCCTACGACACTATATTCTTCTATGTTTCAGTCCATCCACTACGACCATACAGTATCAACACCACTGTCAGTTTCTTGTCATTTGATCAGTGCCTCTGCAGCCTTGTCTACTGACCATCAGTGTGAATGAGAGCAACATGAAGACAAGCTAGTGACAGGCTGAGACTGCTACAGGCTGACACCAGTCTGCTGATGCTGACTGACACCAGACATGCACATAAATAATGGACTCAAAAAGAACACTGTACTGAAAATGGATAAGCTGAGACTTTACCACAGAGTAAAGCCATTGAAAGAGTCTGATTTAATTTTGTATTTGCATGTTGCTGAGATTTAAAGGAGGTTTTAAAATATCAATATAGATCTAATATCTACTGTTTTGCATCAAGAAACTAAACAGTAAAACAAATCACTCCATCAGGTGATTTCACTGATTGCTACTTTAAAACAAAGAAATGGAGCATAACACGATTACTAGGGCTGCAACTAACAATTGATAAATCTGACGTTTATTTTTTTTATTAGTCAAATACTATCATTAATCATGTCAAAAGATTATGAAAAAACAACTTTGCAGAGCTAACCTTAAACCGATTTGAACCCATCATTACTTTTATTATATATGACAAATAGAAGGGGGAAGCCAGATAATGTCTAAACTCTTTTTCAAGATATTTCCTTGAAAAATGAATAACACGATTAATCAATTACCATAATAGTTGCAGATTTTTTTCTGATGATCAACTAATCAATTAGTTGACTAACTCTTTCAGCTCTAATGTTACATCTCTTAATCACTATGTGTGGAGTTGTTCATACTCAGACACTAGTGACTGCGCACGTTTTAATTACATTGTTGCAGAAAGTTTAAAAAAGGTGGGTTGTTACAACTTTACAACAGTAAGAAAACAGTAAGGATATGAGGCTACGACCTGATCTGTCAGTACTGATCTAATTCATTGATTTGGAGCATTATAACTCATCTAACTCCCACTCCTGATATCTGTAGGGAAACAACAACAACAACAATGATGAAATCTTGGTTTAATGCATCCTGATAATCAAATGACCAGACCATTTTTACTGCATTACCTCTTTGCCAACATTGCTGAGATTCCTCAGCAGCAACCTCATAAATACTTCACATGCTTTGCTCTGCAACATGACATCTGATGATCAACACACATAACAGAGTTCCTGAGGTGAGTCAAAGAGCCAGTGAGACATACAATAGGTCTAGTTGATGTGACTTGCATTACACGTTTTTCAAGTCTTGGCTGGGCTCCAATCACTGGCTCCATCAAACAGAAAAAGTGGAACAGGGAGTGTCACACAACTAGGTGACAAATGATTTCCATCACCGCATCAAGTGCAAAACTAAAATAGCATAACTACCTCAGTCAGGCTGGAGGGTAATCATTGACTCTTATTTGGTATGACAAAAACTCAAAGCACTTGCATTTCCATATTCAATGATCATATATTCAGTATGATCAGGGATGTAAAGTACACTGATATTTCTTGGTTATAATATTTATTGTTTATAACCACATGCTTCTCTTGTGTCCAAGTCTTTCCCTATCAAATAATGCTACTTAATGTAATCACCAGATTATGGTTATATGTTGCATAGATGACTGGTTAGGTTTAGGGCTGGAGCTGAAACAAGTACATAATAAATTGATTAGTCCATCAATGGAACAGAATAGTCAGCAACAACTAATATAATATATATAATTATTCAAGTCTTTTAATGAGGAAAAAACAAATATGCCAACAAATGTTCCAGCTTCTCAAATGTGATAACTTACTTTTCTCAATATTACACTGTAATAAATTCAATCTCTTTGAGTTTTGAACTGTTGGTCGCATAAAACAACAAATTTAAATACATCTCCTTGGTCTGTGGTTCACAGTATTGGGCCATTTTGCTTAGAAAATAAGTAATCCAGAAAATAACAGGTAGATTGATTTGTAGTTTAAAAAACAGTGATCGTTGCAGTTGCAGTAGTTAAATGCGGCATTTAGTTTTGGTGTGTAAAGTATTTCTCGATAATACCAGATGAAAATAAAAGTGAAGCAACACAACTTAAATTGATTTTCTGCAACCCTGTTGCTGTGATAGTATCAACATCAATGCTCTGATTGATGCTCTCAATGCATTGATTTCCTGCCCATCCCTAAACGACATAACATCAATCTTTACACGTATGTTAACTTGCCAAAACTGCCAGCTGGAAAATAATGTGAGTCAATCAATAATAACATTCCAGGCAGTTGTACACCTTATCAAAGTGAGCTAGTTACAGACAGATACCAAAACTAGTAGCCACTGCTAACAACTGTTAGCTCGGTCAACAACTCATCTTTACTGACTTAAAACCACTTGACAAGTTTGCTGTCTAGCTGACACATTAATTAAGTAATACAGAGAATCTGGCTTTAAACTGGCAGCGTGCCTGGACAGTTTCACCTGTCTGACTGCCTGGTCAAGTTTACCTAAACCTGGTACCCAACATTAGCAAGCCGTTAGCTGAGTTAGCTAATATTAGCCAACTGGTTAGCTGCCTTTCCAAGTCGAAACCGTATACTGGTTGGCTTATTAACAACATCGATTACATGCTGGGAGAAACAACGATTTCTTACCCTTTGTAATAGGCTTTCACCCGGACTTGGTGGGAATTCTCGCCGGGGTGGGACATGGTGCTGTCCCGCAACGTCGGCATCATAAGCTCAGCAGCGGTCAGTCCGACTCACCGATGCTTTCCTTCCTTTCCTCTTAAGCTGTGTACTTGTGTACCACGCCCAAAACACTTTGTTATTATGGTCCGTCGACTCACAGAATAAACAACGAAGCAGTTGAAGCTAAAAATGACAAATTTACCCTTTTTACGACAAACAAAAATAACATGTAAAGTAAAGGAAAACTTGCGGGGTCCGCCAAACAACTCCCTACTGCAAAGGCCTAACGACGGACGAATCCACTGTCGGAATGTTTGGGGTGACGAATAACTTATTATCTTACAGACATGTTATACTTGCGTCAAATGAATATCACTTTAAAACATTAACATGTGTCATGTCACATACATGTATAATTAACAAAGTATAACAAACTAATGTAACATGATTTATATCTCAATAAAGTTAAATATGTCCTTGGCCAGCATTCCGACTGTACCAACTCAAGGTTTTCTAGTGTGTACGTGCTGCATTCACGTTCAGACATCTGAGCTCGGACATCATATAACCCAAGCCGTGTCGCGCGTTGAAGTTCTCTGGTTCGGAAATAACGACAGCAACAATAAAACAATAAAAACAAAATGCTTTTTATTCACTGAATTTCAGAAATGGGTGAACTATTTAATTCTGCGAAGAAAGGACAATGTGATTGTTAAAAGAAAGAAAAGAAGAAAAATATGCACCTCACTACACAATAATAGGCTGATTGTTTATGCCACATATAGATTACAAAAATAGCATTGAACAATGATTTTAAATATTTGATATTTGAATTTATTTATTTTTTCTCCTTAATCCTTATTTTTCCGTATTCCGCATTTATCCTAGAGACAGACAGAGAGAGACAGAGAGAGAGAGAGAGAGAGAGAGAGAGAGAGAGAGAGAGACTGCAATGTGAAGAACTTTCTTTCGCTTAACCTATTAATAATATATATATATAGAGAGAGAGGTATTGATTCAACTGCATGGTCATTTCAGAGGATGTAGCCCATTTTGTGTTGCTGTTGAGCTGTATTAATAAATACGGACAGGTGTTTGTATTATTTTGTCTCCCACATTTATATCAAAGCGTTAGTAATGCAAACTTTCAAGTGTTTTAACATCTACAAACTGCTTACCAGACGAATTATGTAATTTACTGGTAACTTTGCAGATTATAATGTTACATATAATAATGATCAGTAGCAATACATTAAAGTAGTTAAAATGACCCCCACCACCTCCCCCTGCAGCTGCGATTCTAAAATGCTTCTTATGTGTTAATGTATCAGTAATAATGATCCAATATGATCCAGTATAACTCTTAAATAGACTACCGAGTGAGTACCTTTACTTTTAATACTTATTTTGATGCAAATACTTCTCCACTCATACGTAGGCCTATAACAAAAATGTTGCTAGCATGACTATTTGTAACATTATTTTCAGAGTGATATTACTCTCCTTATTGACATAAAAATAGTACGTCTTCCACCACTGCACGTGAAATGGCTCCTCTTCTTGTTTTGTATCTTAATAAAATAAAACTAGTTTTTAGAGAACACACCCACAGGAAGAAATATTGTAGCGCTATAGTTGAGGGTGGCTGAAATCAGTGTCTTGTCTTTTTTGAATAGTCTTCTGACACATAATCCTTGTTTAGACAGCCACAGGGGTTTCACCCACAAAGCGTATTCTATGTTCTTTGAAGTGCATATTTGCAGCCTTACACGAATCATTGTCATAATGTTATCTAAAGGAAAAACATTAAAAACGAATGAAAGCACATTTGAGACCGTCAGACATCTCCGGGTCTTTCCATGCAGTGAGCGCAGCAGCGGACTCCCCGGCTGTGGAAGGTCCTCCCGCACTGCGAGCGGTGCTGTGTCAAGGCTGTTTTTATTGCCTGCTGTGTACCGTCTGATTCTTTTTTTTAATCTCCATTTTAGACGGTACTGACGCATCAATAGGCTTCATGACTGGGACAATGTGCCGGGGTATGGTCAGTTCCTGATGGCCCGTGTCTTTCAATACCAGGCAGGTACCGCCGACAAGAGGTGAATGATTGTGCATGCATAAAGCGCTGTCTGAGACAGACAGGGAATGACATCCTGATTTGTTGAATTTATTACCCGAAGGCTCCTAAATTATGGACTGTCCATCTAATATCAGACTGATGTTGTGATCGTTCAGGGTTTATCGAGAAAATCATGCATGCTTTCAATTAGACAGAACCGGCTCTGCAGCAAAAAGCAATCAATATTCAAGGTGTAAGCTATCAGTGTTTATCCCTATAAAATACGGCAGGTATTTTTTACTATTTTAAAGCTATCTCTGAGATTATTTAATTATTATTAGCCTATGGGAATAAATGACTCACAATTAACAGCCTTTATCAGATGGGAAAAAAAACTTGCAGCACTGTATCATCTTTGTCTGATGTTTGTCTCTTAACAGATGTGTGAGGCACAAAATAACCTGAACACCCAGTCAATCAATTATATGAATCATTCACCTTTTTTCATACATTTCATTGGCTCGTAATCACAATGTTTTCACGGGTAACATACAGCTAATACAGCCCTGTATTCTAAATGTTTTTTTTTTTTTTATCTTTTGTTTCTAACTTGTGTATTTAGTTATAATTTGATGATGATTGTTATATTGAAATGACCATGAAGGTCAAAAAAAAGAAAAGAAAGAAAACCTCAAAGTTTAGTGCAGGTATTTAAACAGTTTTTAAACATGCACTTTTATAAAAAACAAATAGGGATAAGGTGGATGACATAAATAGTAGCCTATGATCAGAACATTTACTTATGGCAGATTATTATGAACCAGGATTATTTTATTATCTGTGAGTTCATATTCATTTTTATTTCTATGCTTTCTGGGTGCATTTTGGATGCAAAACTAAACTGAACTGAACTGAAAGTATTTCTCCATTTATAACGAATAAAATCATGATTTGTTCTATACTATATGTATTTAAGTCAAACTTCCTTTCTATAGACAAAATGTTTTTTACTACAGTTTAGGAAACAGCCCGAATAGACGATGCTTTAATTGAAGTATAGATGGGCCGAATTTACGCTTCAGTGAAATCTATCAAATGAATTATTATTTTTTATAATAACATCAGAAAGATATCTGTCAATTATGGCCGAATAGCAGGTTGAATTTAAATCCTGGAACCAAGAGAGCTCGAAGTTTATTTACAGTGTATTTTAGTCAAAGATCCGGGTTTGAGGAAACATATGCCTGCTCAATCCTTATTAAAGTAACGTAGTTTAACCTTAACACTGCAGGTGTTAGCAGAGAGAGAGAAAACTGCTAACCAGTGAAACATCTCATTCAAACGAACCTGATTCTGGTGATGTTGCTATTTAACCACCTCCTGTTAATGGACATCTGTTTTTATCTCCATACAGTTTTCCCATCACTGAATCTGTGTGTGACCTGGGAGATGGAGAGGCAGAGCCCAGGGGAGAAGCAGGCAGATACTAATAGGGCTGTGGCCACCACCACCCCCACCACATCAGCTGCCGTCACCATGGCAACAGTCAGCTCCGGCAGCACCACGTGCACCCAGGCGCCCACCGCTTCCCTCGGCATTATCCCATCAGACAGACAGGCAGTCCAGGTAATAGACAGTACCTGGTATCCCTGCGTACCTAATTTAACAGATGGATAGTTCAGGAAATAGACTGTGCCTCGGACTCCTGCATAATATTCAACAGGCAGTACTGGCAATAGACAGTACCTGGGACCTCTGTATACATGATTTAATTTGACAAGCAAACAATCCAGGTGAAATGTACCATGGATCTCGGCACAGGTAGTGTTATATGACAGGAGGGTAGTCCAGGTATTAGACATTGTCTGAGACCTTTGCATAGAGTTTTTCACTTGATTGACAAGCAGTCCATGCACTAGAAATTACCAGGAACCTCTGCAGTGCTTTGACAGGAATATAATCCAGCTAATAGACAGTACCTGGGACCTTTGCATGCTTTTTGTCATTGGATAGGAAGGTAATTCAGATAATAGATAGCACCTGGGACCTGGGGTATTGTTGGACTTGACTGGTAATATAAACAACAGGGTGTTCAGTATATAGATAGTCCCCTGTATAGTAAATTCATGATTTGGTATTTATGTAATTTATTTTTTAATAGATTGATATGCTGTCTAGATACAGTATGAAATACACACACACACACACACACACACACACACACACAAACACATCTTTGACCTCTGTTCTTATTAGATTATGTTTAGGGAAATAAAATGATCAATATTGAAGAACAATTTCTTTTACAAATTACTTAATTTTTCTATCAATACTGTATTCGCAACATCAGATAATGATAAAAAAAGTAAAGTGTAAATACTTAATTTGGTCAGTTCAATAAGGACAAATGAGATTTCAGAGAATGATAGCATTGTGCTGGATACAGTGGACTGAAAATTTATTTGTAAGGAATATGATAGTTTTATGATATGATCCAACAGGTGATCCAGCACGCTATCCACAGACCTCAGAGCATGGCGGCCCAGTACCTACATCAGATGTACGCAGCCCAGCAGCAGCACCTCATGCTGCAGACAGCAGCCCTGCAGCAGCACCAGCACCAGCACACCCCCCATCTGCAGAGTCTGGCCACCATACAGCAGGTCACTGTCTACGTGTTTGTTGTGTGTGCGCCATGTGTTAGAGCAAGCATGATGAGTCATTTTAACAGGAAAGACAGTGAGTCTAATGTGTTCCCAATACCTTTCAGGCTTCAGTCTGTCAGAGGCAGTCTCCTTCTTCATCTACTGGCAGTTTGGTTCAACCTGCTGGTGTTTCCCAAAACTCGGTGAGTATCTCTGTTCCCACTCCCATCAACCTGACCATAAATATTAACCTCAGACTACATTCTTCATCATGTCTCCCTGAATCCAGATCACTTTACCAGCATCTCCAGTGACAGCCCAGCTGATTGGCCGCACCCAAACATCCAACTCCACTGCTGCTGCAACCACAATATCCCAGCAGGCCATGCTTCTGGGAAACCGACCAGCCAACTGTAACCAAGCTCAAATGTACCTTCGAACTCAGATGGTACAAACGTTTTCAAATATCTCAAGCTCCTGGTGATACTGGTACTTCAAAACTGCATGACTCATTTGCCCTATTTCTATTTTTACTGAATGCGTTTTCCTCTGTCAGCTTATTCTAACTCCTGCAGCCCCAGTGGCTGCAGTTCAGTCAGACCTCCCTGCTGTCACCTCCTGCTCCTCTTTACCTACCTCCTCTCAGGTACAAACTTTGCCAGGCACTGAATTAAAATAAGCCAAGCATGCCTCAAGACCACAACATTATAGACTTCAGGATGTTACAAACCTTGAACATGAGCTACATTACAGAATTAAAGATATTTAGGAAATACTTAAGTGAGAGGTAAAATGCGGCTTGGGATTTTGATGAATGTTAGAGGAACCATTAGTGAAGTTGCATTAAAGGACAACGTAGGGCAGGGCTGTCAAAGCCAAAGTGTAAAAGTGGATATTTGCATGTATTCAGGTGCAGAATCTGGCTCTGCACGCCCACTTGCCTGGAGCTCTGGCTACAGCCCACAGTGTCATCTTAAAGCCATCCACCCAGTCCCAAGCCCTGTCTCCAGCCGCCTCTTTGTCCAAGATGTCAATCTGCGCTCTGAAGACCAACCAGCTGACTGACACCTCAACTGAAACAGGTCAGCCTGGAGCCCAGATTATAACCCCAGGTGAGTTGATGAAATACTGAGGCTGAAAGGAACGTTTACTAAAGAGCCCACGTGTTTCAGGCTGAAGTGATGAGTCACAGTAATGAAGATGAACTATGCCATGTTTGAATCAAGTGACCTTCAACAGCCATTTCATATAACAGATGACAACAACAAGCTTCCATACAGTATATACTCACAAAGAGCAATCTGAAGAAGCAAAGCAATCAACCATTCATTGGCAATAAGGTAGGGGGAAGAAAAAATACCAATACCAACACCCAGTGAAGGTGGAACAGATCATTTGTGATATACAGTATTAGTGCTGGTAGGTATTTTCTCTTGACATGTTATCTCCAAAAGCAGCTTGCTACCTACCCCATCATCTCCCAGTTAAACAATGACAGATCTTTAGAGTATTTTGGAGGAGAAAATTGTGTTCTAGGTGAAATATTGAATACAAAAAGACACCAGGTGCTCTGTCAGTTTCAGATGCAACAGATCCATGGAACTTATATACTTCTCATCTATTTCTTGGCAAGAAAGCAAATAAGTGTATTGCTCAAAATCAAAGTCAAATTATTCTTTTAAGTTTCCTTTGGAGATGGAAAAAAAGAGATACATGTATTGCAGACTACACTATACACATACAGAAAAGAGATGTTACACTGACTCATTCCAAACATATGGAGTCATCGCCACAGCTATAGTGAAAACTGTTGAAAAGATGATGACGTCTGGTACTCTTTATTGTAGTGCTATTCTATGCACTGTTGCCTTTGTTATTACATTTTCTGCACCAGGTAAACTCAAGGTTTCAATTCAAGAACCTTTGTCAGCCTGTGACGAGCACATTTACTGGAAGTTAAGCCTGGAAAAGGAGACACTTGTTATGTGCTTTTGTTAGTTTTTGTTCCTGATGTCTTCCTATTCATCACTCTTCCTGCAGCCTACTCTCCAGTGCAGGCCCACGCTCTGGTCAAGCAGCAGCTGTCCTGTCCATCAGGCCAGCGGGTGGCACACCACCAGCTCATCCTCCAGCAGGCCACAGCAGGCGCTCTCAACCACAGGCAGCTTCAGCCCATCGCCCTCAGAGTGGCACCCCAAGAAACCAACTCCAACAACCCTCTTCCTCTTTCAGTTAAAAGACTGACCACTCCCAGCACCATGTCACAAACCAACGGTGACCCCCAAGCCCCCTCTTCTTCATCTTCTTCTACTTCCTCTTCTTCTTTTTCTTCTTCTTCTCGATCTGTCACCAACGTGTTTGCATCATCAGCTCAGGCCTCAATCCCAGCTGCCACCGTTCAGCCTCAGCCTCCTCCTCTGGTGGCCGCTCCGCAGCGCCGGACCTCATTCCCACAAATGCAGAATCAGCCTCCGCCTCCTCCTCCACCTCTGGTTCTCCCCAGGCTGCCCCAGAACCCCCCAGCTTCCCTCCAGAGGCTGTCTGTGCACTCGGTCCAGGCTTTGGCGGTCCAGTCAGGGCAGGTGCTGCTGACAGAGCAGGAGCTGCCCGTAGCTGAGGCCCTGGTCCAGATGCCCTACCAGAACCTGCCTCCTCCTCAGACGGTGGCTGTTGATCTGAAAGTGCATACGGTCAGACGCAATGAAACTCCATCGGTGAGTCACCATGTCCTCTTTGCAGATCTCTTCTTCTCAGTATGTGTTGGTTTGACTGAGGGTTTTGTTGTCGGGTTGAATTTCAGTCGGGGCAAACGTGCAAAGCGAATGGACTGAGTTCAGACGAGAGGAAAGATGAATGTTCTACAAGTCGACAGAGAGACAGGACCCCTACAGCTCTCATTGTGTCTCCTAAGCAGAATGGTGCAGGTAAATTATAATAAGATGTTACTGCAACACCACAGTAAACAAATCAAAGAAGAAGTCCTGCACAGCATGTTGTAGGTCAACTGGAGCTGAGCCAGAAGTAGAGATGAACTCAGATAAGTTTGCTTGCAACCAGGACACAGTGGGTTCAAACCCTGCGTCAGTGAAATGAACTGTCTTTGTATGATTAGTGCTGAGAAGGACCAGACAATAAGTTAATTTGCATTTTTTATAAACTTGAATTCTGTATTAGTTGGATATTGTGACATAACGACCTCCATATGGTTAAAATGCTGTTTAAATACCTTCAAACTGGCTGTCTGCCATTTTCTGCATTTTTAATGAACAGATTTCTGGGTGTATAATTGACACTTAGAGAAGAAACAGTTCATACTAAAGGCTACAGCCATTCTTGATATACTTCATTTTAACTACAGTGGTTTTAAAAGCCCAGCTGTTGACAGGATACTGTTCAGATATTTCAGATTTTAATCACGCAATTAAGTGCATCCCATGTCAATATGTGATATAATTTGACATGTACTGCAAACAGACTCATGTTCACGGCAGGAAATAGAAACCTTCAGAGAGGAACTTCGGAGACAGCACCGTGTTTCACTGTGTTAGACAGAACACTGGCCCAGCCGGAAGTGATGCTAGAAAACTAGACTGATGAGGACCAGGCTCGTCTGAGGGGATAAACTTTCCATGATAACTTAGGTTATCATGACCAGAGTTATTTATTCAGTTATTTAAACCAGAAAATAAACCTGACTTACTGAAATAATGGTTAACTGTCTGAGAAACACCCCTCAGTTGTGTTATTATTATTTTATGCCTTTTATTCCCCAGCAGTGATGGGTTCATCCCCCGTCATGTCCAGTCACTCAGTGATCAGGTCACCACAGTTAGAGGAGCCCTCCCAGCACGGCAGCAACCTTCCCCCTCCACCTCCTCCTCTACCTCCTCCCATCCTTCCCACCACAGTCAGAGGCCCCAGCCAGCCTCCCTCTGCCCCTACCAGTGTCCCAGGAAGCCCCGACAGGATACTTACAACCCACGTCCTCACACACCTCATAGAGGGCTTCGTCATTAGAGAGGGCCTGGAGCCGTTCCCGGTATGTCCACCAGAGGTGCAGCACAAGCAGTCACTCAGGGCATCAGTGAGCCTCAGGTAGAGGTGGATGCTGTAGTTACAGTCAAAGCTCACGCTAAAAGCTTTAGGGTTTGGGTTTCTTTATGCACACTCAATCATAATGGAGATGCTCTTCAGATGTGGCTGAGATACTGTGCCAAATCAGCCATTCAGTCATTATAGCCTCAGTAAAGCTCAACGCAGTGCAACCACACCACATGATGAAGTAACTTGACTGGAAAATATAGCATGTCTTGTTAACTGGAAACACAACTTTTTTTCTGGTGGTTAATCAAGACAAGTCTGGAAATGTTAAAGGAATATTTTCCTAAATCACAGTGATATCTGTGAATAATAAAAAGTGGATCAAAAAAAGTAATTTGCCGTATTTAGTCTTTTAGACTTTTTAGATATTTAGAACAGCTGAAAGTAGTTTAGCGTGTATTTTAGTATTATCTTTAAAGGCTAACAGTGGTGTTATTCCATATTTTTCTTATTGTCAACAAATCACGATCCTCAATACTTTATGACTTTCCTACCCCTGACCCACATGTTTCTACTGAAGATATAAATCTTTAAAATGTAGCACAAATCTATAGTTTCATTTTTTAGACTCAGCAATCTCTCAGTATTACTTCAGAGTATTTACAGCAGTACGACGGTATATGTAAGATTTACATCCATTCATTGTCAGCTTTGTTCTTTTAAAGGGGTTTGTTGAAAAAAAAAAAAAAAAACGAATATCACCAGCACCACTATTTCTTCATTTACTCCAGACCAAGAAAGTGCCACAGTCAATTAAAACATAATAGAATATTTATTTAATATTATTTAATATTATATTAAATAAAATATATATGTAGTAATTGAATGACATTTGAAAACTACTCCTTATCTATATACATTGCTCATGTCCTTCCATATCATTATGTAAGGCGTTTCCTTTTTTAAATGCTCCTCGAAATGCAGGTGGGTCCTTCCTCACTCTTAGCGGACCAGCAGGCTTCACTTCCAGAGTCCCAGGAGACCCGCAGCAACGGGGATGCAGCAGCAGAGGACAGTCCTCTTGATGCTGACCAGTCAGATTCAACAGACTCTGAGATGGAAAATGATGGCCCTACAGCAGATGGTGAGGACTGTGCGTATGTGGAGTGGGGGTGTGTGTGTGTGCGTGCGTGTGCGTGCGTGTGTGTGTTACTAACAGCTGGTCCTCTGAAGTTACAGAGCTGGGGGAGAGTGTTGCAGGTGTGCTGCAGTGTGAATACTGCGGGAACAGAGGTTATGCTGAGACATTTCTGCGCTCCAAGCGCTTCTGCTCCATGACGTGTGTCAGAAGGTAAATAAACCGCACCAACATCAAGATGTGATTAACATATTTCTAGTTCTCAGATAGTAATGTCAAGCATCAGGCATTATTCTATATTTGTTATTGCCTATAAATTCCAGAGAAGAACAAAACCAACAACTGATTGATTGTAATAACAAGTATTGTGTGTAGATCCAAAGCCTCTGTGCCACAGATATAGTCTAAAAAACAAATTAAAAACACACATTTGAGGTAAAACCAAAATTAGCAGTTAGAATACTTTAAGTTTATGTAGAGTTAATGCCACAAACACTGACATTCTGCCAGGAATACTCATGTATTAATCTGCTGCTGAAAATAGTCCCCAACAAATAGACTGCCTACTTCTGTTGAAGTAACATTTGCATGAAACTACAGTGCCCAGCTGTTTTAGGAAATTACATGATCTTTTGAAACATTAAATTACTGTATTTGTGGCACATTTATATCTCAAGTAGCAACCAGTACAGGTGGGGCTGAAAGTATGAAACACTGAAAAATGCCAGCTTTATCCTTTACAGCAGTTGATAATGTTGGATATTTTATTATGCAGCTCTTATGCAGCATTTTATGTTTGCCCTGTTTCAGTGTTAGTGTGATAAGTCCGCTTACCACACAGTCTGAGAAAAAGATAAAAAAAATTATGTAAGGTTTATTTTGTCTGCCACACGTGACAAGTAAAAATGCTGCCTGTTCCTGTGGTGGTGACAAACGTCATCTGACATGTGGAGTCCATTAAGCTCCATTTGGGTCATAAGAAAAAGTCTCAAGTGCATAATCACTCCCATGTTTCCCTCTGAGTCTCCATCCAGGGCATTAAAGAGAGGACGCAGATGTAGACCATCAGCTCACGAATGGCTAATGCCTGTCTAATTGTCTACATAGTACATACATAGTACAAATCCAATCTAATATTTTGTGACTGACTCTCTATGTTTAGGTTCAGTGTGAGCTGCACCAAGCGTATCACCCTGCTGAGAGCAGGCCGCTGGGGTCACAGGCCAATGGGCCGGAGAGGACGACCCCCCAGCAGAGTCAATGGAGCCTCCAGAGAACATTTCCTGAGACAGGTCAGTTAATATCACTGACCTCATGCATCCAGGAAAATACAGAGGTGCTACAGGGATCACTGGTCCTTAAGACGAGCTGCTCTCTGGGGAACAGCCACATTTGACAGGAACAAAGCTCTGCAGGAGACCCCTGTGATAAAATTTGCAAAATTGTACAGGATAAAACTTCAAAAAGAGCCCTGGGTTCTTTCTGTGAGTTCTGTGTCTTTAGGGACCTAATGTATCTATGGACAGTTTTAATGTCTGTAACAGTGGTTTCCAACCTTTCTGGCTCACGACACTTCAAAAGAAGCAACGACCACTTGTGACCTTCATCACTGGTGGTGTATGGTGTCCAGTTGTGACCAGTTCAACTGAAGAATTCCCTTGTTTTATTTGAGTCATTTTAGGAGGCCGGAGGGGATAGACAAAATTATTCAGTAAACTATGAGAAAAAAGAAAGCAAGGACGAAGGAAAGTCTAAGCCTTTTTTTTCTGCTTTCTGTGTCCTGTTAATCATCAGGGTTATCTTTCAGCCCCCGGTTGGAAACCGTTGGTCTATAAGACTTTATAGACAATGACAACTGTAAAACAGCCATTTTTCAAAACCTACTTTCTTCTGGCCTTAATGATCTCTGAAGAGTCAACCTGGCTCAAAATGTATTGTGTTCACAGATTGAAAAGCTATGAAGTAACTCCGCTACTACTACTACTACTACTACTACTACTATTACTACTACTACTACTACTACTACTATGACTACTACTACAAGTAAAGGCAGGGCAGCAACAAACTATTAATACGGCCCTTCTCTAATCAAAGTTACAAAGTGCTTTACAATCAAACAACACAGTGAAAAAAGACAGGAAAAAGTAGTAAGTGAAAAAGTAGAGAAAAAAATTAATAGAACACAAAATGAAAAAAATAAAATGCTAAAATTTTAATGAAATTTTTTTAAGTAAAAATAAATCCATAAAAATAAAAGAGTTAATGGTCAAAAATAACTAAATAAATAACTAGGGAAAGATGACAGTGAGTCCTTAAAATTTAATTGATATGTGGTAAAGTCGCATCATCCTTAAAATAACTCTGTTCTGTTCCTTTCATGGAGTCAAGAATTTAATATTGAATACATCAATTCAATCAAATAATATTTAGATTTAACTGTACCATGCTTTTGAAGGCTGATGTAGACAAAAGCTGATGTTGCTATAATCTTTAATAATAATTGCAATAGTAACATCTATTTATTCTGAAAACATCATTAAACTGTTGTAAACTGTTTTTAACTGAAATGTAAGTAGTGTAACCCTAAAGAAAAACACAGAATATATCGTCTTTGCGCTCCGCAGGCTCATGGGTCATGTGGCTCAGAGGAGACCCAGCAGTGCTCACTGAGGGAGGAGGAGGAGGAGGCGCAGGAGGAGGAGGAGGAGGAGGAAGAGGAGCCTCCTGTTCCCATGAAGACCAGGCTCCGGAAGCAGGCTGAGAGGGAGCGAGAGAGGGCGAGAGAGCAGGAGAGAGAGCAGAGGATGCCAGAAACGATCAGTGTTTCCGACGGAGAGGAAGACGTCGGCTGTCCATCGCAGTGGAACGTGGAACAAGTGTTTTCTTATATCAACTCTCTGCCAGGTACTGCACGACTGAGGTTAGACAGGATTTGGCCACATGCTGTGTATCAGGATAGAAGTTCTGCTAGAATTCAATTCTATGATCCTACTAGCTATTTACTGTTCTCTCCTGTTGCAATTTCTTCGTTATATTCGGATTAACATGCCAAATGACCATGAGGACAAATACTTTCTAATTAACTGAGCAAGTACTGTATGCATTTGAAAAGCTGCATGAGGAAAAATGACCTCTGTGGCAAAACAGGCAGAATCTAAAGAAGACATACAGCTCATTTTAATAGCTGCATCACTTTAAAGTGGTCATTTGCATGTGTTTTGCACTGCACATCACTGAGAGTTCACTTAGCCACCAGTCAGTGCTCAGTGCTGTGACACCTTAAAAGTGTGTTTTATTTTGGATTAGAAAGTTAGGATTCCCTAAAAAAAAAAAAAAAAAAAAAAAAAATACAGCTGGCATTTAAACTGGTTTTCAGAAGTTCCTTGTTTGCGAGGTACCTGTTCATGATGTGATGTGATGGCAAAACAAAATACATATATTACTTAGTTTGTTTTTTCTGGTTGATTTTCAGCATGATAACAAACATCCAAATATATTAACCTGCTCAAATAAAAAAGGTTTTAGAAAAGGTAAAAAAAAAAGATATAAAAATGAAATAATGAAAATAATCATTAGTTTCAGCCACAATAAATAGTTGCATAAAAATCATAAGTTTGTAAATATCTGCCAACATCAAAATGAGCAGGAGACACTCTCTACCTTCTCTTCTCTCCAGGAGGTCAGGATGTCGCTGAAGACTTTCGCTCCCAGGAAATAGACGGACAGGCTCTGCTGCTTCTCACTGAGGATCACCTGGTCAGCACCATGAACCTTAAACTGGGACCTGCACTGAAACTCTGTGCCCACATTAACTCTCTGAAAGATGCATAAGCAATTAACATTCCTACTCCTCGACTCCAAGAAAGAGTTTTGTGCTGCTCTGGACCGGGATGAAGAAAAACAGAACAATGGTCTTTTCTCTTTCTCTCCAATTCTGCAGAGACAACAAGGAAGCACCACTCGTCTGACTTGTCCGCATGGTCGGTCAGCGCGGATCATGTTGGACCGAAATCATGAACGCACAGACTGCAGTTTTCCTGAGACCACTGCCAAGGATTTCACTGCTGCCACCTCCAGCTGTTCCAGCTGTGGTTTCAGATTGAAGTCCGCTCATTCTCACGGCTGATTTTAACACACAGAAGAATAGTTCTTTCTATGACCTCTGGTTATTCCATTGTAGTGATTGTAGCTCCAGTTATCCATTTGTTTCAAAATGGTTTTAAAAGTTCTTTGTATCATTTGTAAACAAAGAGAACAACTTAACATTTACATTATTACACATACAGGATGCTGTACAATTTCAAAGTTTACAGATTATTGCCTATTATCTTGGGGAAGGAGTTTGATACATTTATCATCAGCGAACAGTTGTGATGAATTCTGAAAGATAACTGATAACAAGCTTATTTATTGTTATTTAATATTGTATTATTGCCATAATTAATATACAAATAAAACCACTTAAAAACAAACATTGTTTTACTTTTATTATATTGTCTATAATGTCTATACAAAACTATTTTTAGTGTGGGGAGTTTATCTTGTTTATCTTATTCATAAACATACTTTTTGATGCTTTCAGCACATGAAAGCAACTATGAAATAATTACAATACACATAATAACATTAAGTACAGATTCTTAGAAATTTTTAATTCTCTGAAAGTACAAGATATAAGATTCAAACTGAAGGCGCCTTTTTAATATATCATGTATTTTGTTACGTCACCACCAGGGGGCCTTCTTGATACTTTTACTCTGGAGTTAAATGCTGTACTGAGCTCAGTTCAAGGTGTTTTACAAGGTGTTGCCTGTGTCATAACAATGAGAAACTTGGAAGATTTGCCAACCTGAATAATAATCTTACCATTAGATAGAGTAAAGAGAGTTCTCATTCACACAATAACAACAGATGAGTGAGACTTAGTTACAGTGATAACTTTGTTTATTTGAAACAAACCCAGACAGTTTCATTTTTCAGCTCTTTCTTACACCTTAGAGACAGATTAAAACATATTTTTGGAACACTGCTATAATCATTTAAGTGCAAACGAGTACATTTCTCTACTGAAAAATACTATTGACTATATCATATACTTTCTATGCTATACATGGGGAATGTGTTGCCTGGATATGAAACGCATCAGTGGAATGTTTTAAGTGTGCAGGGATGGTGTGAATGAAAACAGAAAAACTAACAGAGATACAGTAAGTTTCCATGCACACTATTTGGTTTACAAGGCTGCTGTGCAAAAGTTGTTGCTTTTAAGACATTGAGCGATATCAATGTGATAGAAATGTCATTCAGTAACAGATGAGTGCTTGCAGAGGCAATAAGGTCGATCAGTTTACAGGCACTGCAAAGATGAGTTTCTACATTCTCAAATCTGGCAACGCTTTATTTTACAGGTCCATAAATTCTGATTCTCAATTGCAAATAATTACCTAGGAAGTTTCCTGGAGAGAACCATGTTATTTGGGGGACAGCAAGTGAGCTGAACATGCAAAATGTGAACTGAGTCTACAAATAAAATTCAGCAAATATAAAAAAGATAAAGTAAATGAATGATTAAAGAATATTTACTGGGGTTTAAATGGAGCAATATCTTTCTTTGAAATTTTTCTAATTAACTAACTAATTGAACTAATTGAAATGACAGCGTGTCTATTTTCCCTGTAACAATTACCAAACTGAGGTAATAACAGACCTGTAAAGCAAAGCATTAACCTAAATCTTCTATGCTGAGGGTTTGTGTTTATTGCATCCTTTACAGTCGACACTCTGTCCCAATACATGAGAGAAATTCAATGTCAGCTGCAATCAAATCCGAAATGCACGTAAACGGATAAATAAATACCCCTGACTTCTGTGCAAACCTGATACTTTAAGCTGTATATTGTCACACTTTCTCACATAACTGGCCAATAACCTGAGGCTGGAGTAAATAAGCAGATGTCTATGACTTTTAAAGCACTGGACAGTTCAGACGTAATTTAGTGTCTAAAAAGATAACCACGGTAACAAAAAGAAACAAATGCATTCTCCAACTGCAATACCGACAACGGCAAAAAAAGCCAATGTAGCTTGCAAATAATTTTGTTAACTCTGATGCAGCTGAATTATAGTACGTAAAATCTCTAAAATCATAAATTAATTTATAAAACACAGGAATGAGCCTCTTCATGGGGGAATGGGTTCAGTATATTGCCTCTCTGCTTCTTGCTGGTATTCTCAAGCATGACATAAAAAGGGTGGAACATTTTTCCCGATGGGCAGCAGCATAGCTTATGATGACAACTGACCCACTCCAACTCTGCTGCGTAGCACGCATGCAGAGAAGACGGGCAGGAGGATACTTGAGAATGTAAATGTCATTGTTGGACGTCAGCCCAGCTCAGGGCATGCTGCCGGAGCTGAGCCCGTCCTTCTCTGCAGATATGGACTTGACCAGCTCCTCCACCCAGCGGACCTCAGAGGCCACCTGCTCAGCCAGGACCTCGTAGCGGTTCTCCAGGCGCCCGAACTTGCGCTTGAGGATGTTGGCGGCCTGCATGGTGACCCGGGCGTCCTCCTGACACTTCTTGCGCTGGGCCTGAGAGCGGTGCAGCTCTTGCCGGATATGGCTCAGGTCGCTGGAGATGCTCTGGTTCTCCTCCTTGTACCAACCCTCCTTCTCCTCGTAGATGGACAGCAGCGCCGCCACATCCTCCTGGCACGAGCGCTGATTGCGCTCCAGATCCTTCAGGCCTTCCTCTGCCGCTGCGATCTCCTCAAGCACCTGGGAGAAGCGCTCAAAGTTGACGTAGGTGTTGTTAGGTGGCATGCTGGAGTGGGACTTGATGGTGTACTCCTTCAGACGAGTGGTCTTCAGGCGCCGACGCTCAGGCTTGTGGTCTCTCTCCTCAGGACGCACGTTCCGTCTCTTAATTACCTGGAGAGGAAAAATTCAAAGGTTTGAGGTGATTCGATAACATACCCCGACTGACACTGGCTTTTTGAGGCCAACACTGATACTGATGTTTGATATATTGTTAATAAACTCATTTTGTTACATAAACACACCACATTAATATATTGTTCTAATATAGTCATGTAGACACAAGAGCGTGCATTAATTTCTCAGCACTTTCAGAATATAAAATGAAAGACCTTTGAAATATTTCTTAATTATAAAAATAAAAAAACTGATTAAAAGTTTGTTAATATGAATAGACAGCTCAGCAGTTCAGTTGCAAACATGACTGTGAATATTATACTGTAAAACCAGATATAAATGCTGGATACAACACCCACCTTAATCCAGGGGTGCTCGAGACTGTCATCAATCGTCATTCTCTTCCTACAAGAGAAAATAATCCACCGGTGAGAAAATGGAAGAGTTTACACTTTCATATGTTTACAGAACAGACATTTCTCTCTTTTTCTTGTGGCGTTAAATGAGAAGATATTCTTACTTTGGATCCTTGACCAACAGACGGCGTATGAAGTCTTTGGCCAGCTCGCTGGTGTTGCTGAAATACTCCTCATCAAAGTCATAGTTGACAGCTGAGATGTTAGTCAGGGTCTCCTGCTTGGTCTCGCCAAGAAATGGTGAAGCACCACTCAACCTAACACAGAGAGAGGCTTTGCTTTAGATGACACATGGAGGAGGGGTGAAGTGATTTCTGCTTCTACAAATGACAACAACCAGTCATGATGTGAATTATTACTCACAGAATGTATGTGATTACTCCGATGCTCCTGCAGAGTAGAGAAGAACCAAACATGAGTGGAAACTGTCGCATGAGAACACATCTTCAGAGGGAAAAAAACACAAGTTCACATCTTACCACATGTCCGCCTCCAGTCCAAGTGGCTCATAGTTGACTATTTCTGGCGCTGTAAAGCACAGAGGAATGAACACTTTAATTCAAACCAGATGTGATCCGAAACATCTACTTACAAGGTTTACCTCACTTGCCAGCGTGGGCACAAACCAGCACAAGAACTGAATTAGGATTTTCAAAGTGAAACATTCTAACTGTGTGAAATGGATATGTAGGAGGGGGGGAAAGGATCTCACCAACAAACTCTGGTGTTCCAAAGATGTTCTTGAACTCGTTTCCTGCTTTAATCTGATGAGCAATCCCAAAGTCAATCAGTTTGATCCTGGGGTTGGGGACGTTCTTGTCCAGCAGCATGATATTCTCAGGCTGAAAAAACAGGGCAAGAAGGAGGAAATGTTTGAATTTTGTACACATATACACAGAGCGAAAGTAGAACATGTTACCAGGGCACTTACTTTCCCTTGATCTTAGATTAAGGCTGTATTAATAGATATTTTGGCCACTTGGGATTATATGGCATACAGTTGCTTATTTATACATTCAACAGACACAAGTCTTAATAACTTGTCACGTCCATGTGATTTAAAGAACAATAAGGGAATAATCATCGCCACCATATCATCACATTATTCAACAATCTAGAGCTGCAACTAATGATTATTTTCCTTTTCGCTGCTAATCATTTTCTCGATTATTTTAGTTTGGTCTATAAAAAGAAACTCCCTGCAGCCCAAGGCAACATCTTAAAATTGCCTGATTTGTCTGGTCATTAGTCCAAAAAAACAAAATGTATTTCAAATATGTCGAAGAGAAGCAGCAAATTTTCATGTCTGAGAATCTAAAACAAGAAAATGTTTAACATGTTTGCCTGAACAGTGGCTGAAATGATAAATTATGTAAATAGATGCTACTTTATTTTCTTTCTAACTAATCGATGGACTGATTAATCATTGCAACTTTACAGAAATCATCACCCAAATATATCTTTCTGCTTTTCTGCCCATAGACTGTATACGTTTTTCTCACGCACAGCAGGACAGCGTGTCAGCCTGTCAACAGTCCTGTCCTGCGTTACAGACGGAAAAATCTCTCAGAACACAGAAGTGCCAGATACTTATAGTACAACGTAAGCTTCTACTAACACCTGAACTTCTCGCCAACATGTCATTTACGACTGTTGGCCCAGAGCCTCACATACAAGCGGTCTCAAACATACAGACTGCTGACCTTGAGGTCAAAGTGAGCGATCCGTTTGGAGTGGAGATACTGAACACCGTCCAGGATCTGTTTGAGAAACTGGGTGGCCTCCTCCTCCGTCAGAGATTCCTTCTCAGCCAGGAAGTCGAACAGCTCTCCTCCTGACACCAGCTCCAGGATCAGGATCACGTCCGTCTTGTTTTCAAAGATGTCGTGCAGGGTGATGATGTTGCTGTGCTGAATCTCCCGCAGGATGTTGACCTCGCGCTCGATCTCTTCACGGCTCACTCCTCGTCGGCTGGATGACAGTCGCCGCTTCTTTATGAACTTCGCAGCGTACTCGATACTTGTGCTTTTCTCCTTACACTTGCGAACGATGGCAAACTGTCCACTACAGGAGAGAGAGAACAGAGGTGTGAAAAAAATAAGAGCAATATTATTTCTTACATGCAAGTAATAGGACTTAAATAGTAAATAGGACTTAAATGATTACTTAATTTCTTGGCAATTGAAAGAAAATTGTCTCCAATTTTGATGATAATTGTTAATCCGTGATCTTTATAGTCATTTATCAAGTAAGAATAGCAAAATAGCCAGTTATATCAGCACAGCTACTTAGATTTGCTTTTTGTGTTTTTACAGCTTCATGTTATTCTAATGATTTCATTCTTGGCTGCTGGTCAGAGTACATACAGCCACATACAGCTATATCAAGACATCACTTGGGTGATGATTGTTTTTGACTAAGTCAGTGTGTCCAAACTTTTTTATAGATATAGTTAATGGCGTCGATGTTAAACTGAAGAGTCATTTTTCTTCCGAAGATTTCTTCATATAAGGGATTTTAAGAGGCCCAAAAAAGTGACCAAATCTAATTTCACAAGATAAATCACTGTAACAAAATATAATACCTTATCAAGTCAGTTCTGTTTGTTATTAAATTATAAAAACCTAATTTTCTTAACAAAAATAAAAAGAATCTGCCACTGCAGTGAGAATATTTCAGTTTTTCTTCAGAAATCAACATGTTTGAACTATTACATGTTTGAACTATTACTAATATTTTCATGAATTGTGAGTCTGTATCTTTAAAACAAGAGAGGAGAGGGCATGTTGGTGCACCAGAATGATGAAACTCAATGATTTTGGAAAATACTTGGAAAAAGTTGATCTACACAGGAAACAAATAGAAGTGTTCTCACTGCACTGGCAGACTTTTTCCTCTTCTTTTAGGAAACTTTAAGTTGTATTAATGAGGATGCAGGATACAGATTTATTATGGGGACCCACCACAAGGTCCCGACCCCTGGGTTTGTTAACGTGAGATTAAGTGATGGATTAATGAAAATAATAATTGATACAATAGTTGGTAGTGAAAATGATTCTTCGTTGTCTAAGTAGAAGGTAAACAAACCTAACACATGTGACGTGATGCTGAAGCAACTGGAAGAACAACAGTACATGGTCAGCACAGAGCCATATGTATTACTGTAAGTAAAAATAATGGAAATATTATGTATGTAGTCTATAGCTTTGTGAGGAAATGAATGGCAACCAACAGAATGTAATTTGTGGCAAAGAATAAAAAATCTGCCATCTAACAATGCATGTCTGTGCAGAGAATTTAATTTTCACCCATTTAATGTCTGCATACTTTTCCATCAGAGCACACACACACACAGTGCCCTCTTGAGACACTACACCACAGCAGAGGTGGAAAGGCACATTGAGAAGTAGTGATGTCATGCTTTTGCTGCATTACTGCAGAAAGAAAATAGCTAGGATAGAAAGTTGATTTTAACTTTCTAAAATTTGAAGACTCATTCACAGACTATCAAGCACAGTGTAAAAGTATATTTTTTTATGTGTTGCCGACACATACTTAAATATTTTGGCCCTGTTCAGATGTAAAGTTTTGGAAGGACTGCACTTCACACCTGGCATCAAAATGCATCTAGAGTACATCTCAAGCAATCAAGTGTGATTTTATTACGCTTCATACTAACATTTGCTTTAATTCATGGAAACCTACAAGCACTAATAATCAGAAAAACAGACATATGTGCACTGCCCATGGCTAGAAAAAATATCTGAGGATGCAAATTGGTACCTTGTCATACAAACTTGTCCGATTTGTTTCACATCTGAAAATCTACTGTCATTCTATGTACACACTACGAACTAAAAAAATAATGTTTTCCAACGCGAACAGGTGGCAATTTGTATTCACACAACAAAACAAACAGTGTGTTGATGACACGACTCTCTGATAACCTTCAAACGTGTAAATGAATAGATCCGAAAGCATCATTAATGTGTTTTGCGTTTTGCGTGCACTGAAACTAGTATTTGGAGCAGTCGACCAGCAACTGCGACACCCAAGACATGTTAAGGCCCAGTATGAACAGTGTGTTTGTATGTAGAGGTTTTAGCTGGATGCTTACAGACACAATGTGTTTTGTCAGAGAAGAAATGTCACATACCTGCCCAGTTCCTCTCCCATTTCATAATACAACTCGACATCCTCTTGCCTGAAGCCAGCCATGGTATGATAGGAGTGAAGCCTTGAGATTCACTGCAGTGAAAAAGAAAATAGAGAAAGTTATAAACCCTATAGAGACTGGCAGTGACAGACAGCACAGGGACCAAAACAATGCCATGTGAGTGGGTTTAAAAGTCTTTGGTGTAAGCCAAAATTTTCCATTTTCCACCTACAGGGACATTCACCTCCTATTACCTGCCTTCTTTCCTCCTTATTTGGCCCGAGTCAACACAGCTTTAGTTTTCAGAGACTTTCTGGCTGATGTCAGACCCCTGCATACCAGTCCTACTTACATCATCTCCTCCCTGGACCAGCTATCTCTGACTCAATTAAAGGGACTGGGGTTAAGCTATACTCCCGACTATATGTCAGTTTCCTCCTTGGAAACTATTATTGTGCCTAGTCTATAAAAAAAAAACACGATTAAAATAAAACAATTTCTGATTTTATCTTATAACACACCGCTGGGCGCTGTACAAGATGCTGAGTAGCGACTCTGCTGCTTGTGTTACTAGCAGGAACCAGAGACATTTTCCCCGTGGATTATCATTCATATCAACAGCATAAAGATCGAGCTAATTGCCACAAACACAGTGATAAACGCGGGCCAAAGGTACAACCTATTAACTTTTTCAAGATTAAAGGAGTACAAACTGTTTTAAAGGAAGAATTAAGGGAATCCCGACGACGGAAGACAGCTAACGCTAGCCTAGCTGCGTATCTAGCTAACCTACCGTATAAACACCGGCTCTCGCTGTTTATGACTTCACTTTGGAAAATATACGATTAACGACACTGGAATATTGTCAGAAAGGTACATATTTAACCAAATAAATTGTGAAGGCAATGCAACAACGGGTACTTACAGTATAGTTGGCTACGAGAGCTGCATTCCTCTGTAAAATGTGTGAGGACTGAACGGTGTCAAGTAGCTACTATGACATGTAGAATTTCCGGCCCTGTGATTCAAAATAAAAGCCTCACTAGTTTTTGCTGCCAAATGATATGTTATTTGTGGTAGCCCTACATATGATTGGTATACTTCTTTTTGTAATGCACTGGGACTAATTACTACAGTAAATATTCATTTTGTCCACCACCAATATTTCTGAAGCAACACTGAAAGCATACTCTTTATATTTAAAGGCCCCCTCCACTCAAATTTTTTTGCTTATTGTAACTTCACCTGGGTGTTTGTAGAATGATGTATGTTGATGTAACAAGAGGATGTAACAGTTAGTTTACAGTCAGTCATGGTCCAATATGTAATCTTACATGTGTAATGTGGAAACTTGAACCCTTTAGTTCACAGACACGGAAAATTAAAAGTTTTTAGGTCCATTCAAGTTTATTTGTCATGTACAGTTAATATCAAATATACATACACAGACATGTGCAAAGTAGCAATAACAATACTGTAAGTGACAACTATATGTAAAAATGTTGCTCTTAGGTTAGGTTAGGATTAGGTTTTCAATATAGATGTGGTACCTTTTACACCCTGCACTTTCACCACATTAGATGCACTGATGTATGCTGTAGCACTAATTCACATCTTCTTATAGAAGCAGGTGACAGTTCTACCACCCAATGGCACCCCATTAAATCCATAACGAGGTGAAGGAAAGCATGCCTGTTTGGATGCTCAGTACTTTTCTGCTAAAACTGTGACATTTATCTTCATAAATGCTTACAGACGATATCAGCCAGCCTGTCAGCCAACCAGACAAAAATAAAACAATAGCAAACACACACTGAAATTGGTGCTTTTGTTGTGAAGAAAGAAATCGTTCAAGTTCCGGTGTTGATATGTGACTTGTTGCAGGTAAATATCCAGCAGAAGGACGGACATATGGAATGACATCATGCTGACTGTATCAACCCGCTGCAGTACGTCAATGAATAACAAGATCCAGCATGCAACAGCAAAGATTAAAGACAGACTGGGGTGATTCAGACCACAACAAAACAAATAACATAGGGTGCCATAGATGACATCCATTTTATAAAGAGGATACTCAGACAGAACATATGTATTCACTTTTCTGTTCGACTGATAAGTGGTTTAATGGTTAGGATGTAGTCCAATTAAAACAGCATCTGAATGTCTAAAATGAAATTATGATCACAGGCATATACAAAACACATTAAATACACACTATACAAAATGTCAAGAACATACACTATCCAACCTGAACTTGAATAATTAAATAATACAGATACAGTTCATTCTTTATTAACCTTTCACAATATCTTTTGCTAGTTTGATTCTAAAACAAGTGTACGGTCAAAAAACTTACTGATACTTGTGATGTCTTAGTTTGACAATTTTCCTTGATGACATACCATTAATTTTATTTACACAGAACTCAATTGTAGCTTAAAGTTTCCTAGGTATTAAAATCCCTGCATGGTGTAATTGGCATACAGATTTAGCAACTAGTCCTTTGTGATACAGTGTAATGACATAACGTATGACACAGTAGGTGTCATATGCTATTTTGTATGTGTGTGTATATATATATGTATATATATGTATATATACAGAGGTTTAAATCCAGGGAGAAACTCTGTGTTAAGTGGCAGAGACTAGTCTGCTTTAATGCGAGGATGTACAATGTAGATGACCCAATAACTCTTAAAATGTGTTCCCTGACCGGGAATCGAACCCGGGCCGCGGCGGTGAGAGCGCCGAATCCTAACCACTAGACCACCAGGGACTGCTGATATTTATAAAGAGCTAAAATTCCTTGTTCGACAGCATTGATATTACAACACATAAAAATCATGGAGATTTATAAATGTATGTATACGTTCAATGAGCTCAGGATGTTAGCAGAAGATGCATGTAAGGGAGAAGAAAAATTACCAAAAAATACATAAATAATAGGAAGTTTTAATAAACAAATAAATAAATATAGGAATTAATAAATAAATTAATAAATAATTGAAGCAAATGTCAAACAGCCAAAAATGTCTTTGTCACCAAATTTTCCAAAAGCTTTAAGTTTGACACAGAATATGTATGTAGTTCAAAAACAAAACAACCGACGACCATTATGAAGAGCTGTTGTTCAGGTTGTCCAGGTGAAACCTTTGAAGGAACGCGTTAGATCCAAGGATAAATTTTCGTTGATTTGGATGTGAACTACCGGTCAGAAGATGAAACATTTCCCAACTCATACTTACACTTGAATTACCAACCGCCCTTAAAGTGACCCAACCAAACTGAAAATGTGTTCCCTGACCGGGAATCGAACCCGGGCCGCGGCGGTGAGAGCGCCGAATCCTAACCACTAGACCACCAGGGACTATGTGCAATGTTAAATGTGTAAGAAAGCTGACGGGCTGAATACGGTAGCTTGCTAAATAGATTAAGAAGTATAAGTGTGCAGTATTTCATATTAGCCTCCTTACAAAGTTTACGGTTGAGAAAACAAAACTTTGCATTGATTAGACGTATATTTGAGGCTGTTCAGTAGGCAATCATTTTAGTGAAAATAGAGGTTTATGGATGGAAAGCAGAGCTGTAGCCTTCTTATTCCAAATTGCATGGATTTGGCATGCTGGAAGTAACCTACACTGAAAACCCCAATCCATCCATGACACAAAACTTCGTAAATAAATTAGGCTGAAATGTATTTTGGGTGGGCCAGTAAAAAATTAGTGTGACATCTTTTCCCAGTCAAAGGATCTTATACAAATTTAGAGGCAGAAATAATGATAACTATAGATAAACTGAAAAACAGCAATAATTTTAATTTGAAGCACTCTGCAAATGCAATAACAGCAAAGCACTGCCTAGAAAACATGCTCAATCAACATAGCTCATTCTGTAAAGGCTGTACACAACAGTAGACAGTAAAATAACACATAGAACTTTGCTGTAGCCTTAACTTTTCATCGGCTGAAACGCTAGCCAGCTTAGCTAGCTGGCTGAAGGCTGCCCTGAGACTGTGGGAACCATAGCAGCCGATTACGTTTCTTATAACCAGTTCCGTTTCAATTAAAGGACAAATTGTTCTGATTTGTATGGACAAGATAAATTGAGGATGCCTTTATGAATGCATGATGTTTTGCAGCTGATGGAAAATGTACACCTCAAAGACATTGGCTGCATACTTTCTACTACCTTCGTGAGGAAGCCCAGTAAGCTATATAAAAAAGAAACGTTCATTTTAGGCAAAATATGTGAAACGTTGTGAAAACGAAGATGTTAGTTCGCGGAACGTTCCCAGAACTGAAACTGTTAGCTGGGTAAGTCCCCCAGCAGGTAGCTTGCTTGCTTCACGCATGGCCATGGACGATAGTCTCATAATACATCCATGCGTATGGCCCACTGGCGGCAAGCTAGCCGTCTCTCCCTTGCCGACCATAGGCTGAAATACATAAAAATACATAAAGTAAAATTCCAGTTCAGAGTAATATACACTATATTTTTTTTATTATAATTATTGATAATCACTTGTTGCAGCTGGTAAGGGTGGGGATACCTTATGCGAGTCTGGGTAGCATGTAAATTTCTTTGTCTTAACCTATCACAACACATCATATCAAATCCCGGTTAAAATCAGGCTAAAATGCTTAATTAAATTTCAGTTAAATGTATCATTTAACTTCTGTTCCATATCAATACTTTTACTTTGGCATCATTTTTGACTGACTTTGACTGTAACCAATCAGAGAGGTGCTTACTGGCCTCACGATAACAGCCAATTAAAACAACCGCATACCAAATGGGCGTGTCCTGTTGGAACAGCTGGGCTCTAGCAGAGCCGTTGGACGGTGGTTGATGGGGGAAACAACAACGAGCTAAGCATCATGAGGGTCCCTGAAACACTGATTTGGGCCGCTATTCTCGTCCAAAAGGTGAGAGAGACCGCCCCTTGTTCACCGAAAACTGTTTATCTGTCCGTCTATGTTGGGTAGCGACACGTGGTTGACAGAAACGGATTGTTTTTTTTTCTTTTCTAACCGTGTTCCGGGAGTCGTAGCTGGGATGCTATGAGTATTAGCTTGCGGTGATCACCGTGGGCCCTGGAAACCCACACATCACTCACCTTCAGGTGCACCATTCACGGAGCAGGATAATCGCTGATTCACCACATCACTGAGGCTCCTCAACGTTTATAACATACTGCATTTTAGTATCAATCAACAGACAGAGGATCGATAAATGGTAGCCAACAGCTCACATTAGGCTACAGAAGGAAACGGCAACGCGTCTGAAATTCGCTTCTTGAAGCTAAAACAGTTCACTGATTATAACATCTCTGCATATAATAGTGAAACCAACTGTAGTTTGACCCGCTGAGTCCAAGTAAAACTAATATTTGACGATTAGTCAGCCTTCTTCTGGTCTGAACAACATTAAGTTTGACTCGTTTGTTGTTATAGATTAGACTAAATTAGATTCTTAAAGTCTTTAAAATCCCAATTACTCTAGTCCAGGTTTGAATCGGCCTTCCTTGATATTACTACAACAACTATATATAGTTGTATATAAACGTTTACAAAATACAACCCCTGTATGAAAGTAAATACAACGCCTGTAGCCAAAAATATATTACAATGAGCCTTTCTTCAAATGTTAATGTGCTGTTACAAGTGAAACTGAAAGAGGCTGGCTGCTACAACAGGACATGATCCAAAGCAGACCTCAAAACCACAATAAACTACTTCAAGAAACACAAGCTGAAGCTTTTGGAACGGCGCTCACTGTCCCCTGACCTGAACATCACTGAAAATTTGTGGATAGATTTTGTATCTAATATCTCAGGACATTAAGTAACCTGGGCTATTAGGCACTGCTGCACATGTCACAATTACTGTTTAATGTTTTTATTTAATGAAAAAGAAACAGTAAGCATGCATTAACATTTGAAAGGCTCATCACACTCATGGCTGTAACACAGGAGGTAATGGGTGTTCACGAAATGTACCTTGAGTAAATAATAAAAAATATGGTGGTGACAAAAACAACAGGAACTTTTGGATATCAAATCAGGGCTTATTTATGGAGTAAGATGACAAGTTATTGATGAAATGTATATACATGCACAAGTCATCAATCAATTTTTGTTGTATTTTTTGAGTTCATTATTTGGATATTTGTTATTTGGTTTGTGTACTGATGTAATGTATTTCTGTTTATGATTCTGTTGTTTAAGTTTATATTACATGTTTGTCTGTCCTACCCGAAAAATTGATTAATCAATAAACAGGCAAAAATTAATCAGCATCTATTTTCATAATAGATTCATTGTTTTAAGTAAGTTTTTGAGCAAAAATACCAAATGTTTTCTAGATTCAGCTTCTCAATTTGCTGTTTTTCTCTGTATTACATCACTGTAAAATAAATACCTTCGAGTTTGGAACTGTTTGCCAGACAAAACAAGGCATTTGAAGACATCACCATGGACCTCTAGAGTAAACGATTAATCACGAAAATAATTGTCAGGTTAACCAATAATGAAAATAATCATCAGTTGCAGCCCTACTTGGAGTGTTATATGGATCTATAAACTAGGCACACCACTTTAACAGAACCATACCATATTAGCTGACTTCAGGTGAAACAGCAACAACATTTCCAGTGCTGCTGGAAATAATGTTCACGTCTATGATCTAAAATCAAAGTTTGTGGAGTGATACTAACATTGCTGTTATGTTGACAGGTGGTGGGAGAATATGGCATGGCCCATTTCAGTGACAAGGGCAAGAGCAAAGGAAAGGATTACTGCATATTCTTCAACTCACAGTGGGCACGTCTACCTCAGGACCTTAATAAAGCAGTAAGTCACTTGTGATCAACACGAGTAACATGGGTAACCATGTTAACTTTATAAACTCTTTATAAAGAGTGGAGATAAATTTTATCTCCACTCTCTTTGCCTGTTTGGTCTGAAGATACACGATCTGTCTGACTGATATCAATATTATGAGCTATAGTAATCTACTCAAGAGGAAACAAGTGCACGAATTACAGCATCTAAGTCATCAGAACGTTTGAACACTTAAAACTGGGTTTTATTTTTGGATATAATTGTATCATTCGGGGAACACTTTCTGAAACAGTCTTGTTCAAGTCTCTAACACAAAGCTTTAATAATTCACCAAACATTTCATACATCGATTATCATGAGCCAAACCACATAAATTCTCTGTCATTGGCAAGAAAATGTATATTAAGAGTTGAACCATAAGAGAATATCCTCCAGCTGTTTAACACTGTAAACCTTTTCGTTTTGTAGTCACGTCTCCAGATCTATGACCTGACAACATCAGTCCTGTGCTCACCCTCTGAGGTCCCAGAGGGAGGCTTCCCAAACCGCATCCCCATGGTGATGAGGGGCAACTGCACTTTCTATGAAAAGGTCCGACTGGCCCAGATTAATGGTGCCAAGGGGCTGCTCATTGTCAGCAAGGACAGACTGGTAAGCCTGAAGATAACCTAAAGCATTTTAAGGCCGTTGCTTGTGCTCATTATGCATCGAGACTGGACTGACTTTTGCTTCTCAGAAAACAAAAATGAATGTTTTTTTTTGTTTGTTTTTCACTGCAGACACCACCAGCAGGAAACAAGACTCAGTATGAGGAGATTGACATTCCTGTAGCTTTGCTCAGCTATTCTGACATGCTGGACATAAGCAAGGTGAGAAGTTGGCTAGTTCACACAGAAACCACCGGTTACCGGTGTGATACTACTAATGTATCAGTACAGTATACAGTAGTACAGTATACCTGTCAGGAGAGACAGACAAGTATATGACTGGCAGTCGCCATGGTTTATCATTGCCATGATCATTGCCAGCAACTGAATAATTCTTGCTTGATGGTCTGTGTGTGCTCTGTTTTTATGCCTCTGTGCCAGCGACAGCCAGGACCGGAGGCATTATGTTTTCGGGGTGTCTGTCTGTCCCATTCTCATGAACGCGATAGCTCAGTAACGGCGCGAGGGACTTTGACTCAAGGATGAATTGATTAGATTTTGGCAGTCAAAGACCTCAGAAAACACATGTTTATCCATAACTCAAGAATACACACAGCAATTATGACAAAATTTCGAACAAACAGTTAATATTTTATATTATTCTGGATAAACAGTGATGTAACCTGAAACTACTGTGAGTGGCGAAGGCACTGAATCTGTAGGCTTGTCCAGACCTAATGCTGTTCTGATTCCTACAGACTTTTGGTAAGGGACGACTGGTTGCCATGTATGCACCCAATGAGCCCGTGTTGGACTACAACATGGTGATCATTTTCTTGATGGCAGTAGGAACGGTTGCCATTGGAGGATACTGGGCCGGTAGCAGAGACAGCAAGAAGTAAGTAGACGGGATGGAGGGACAGAGTGGGGAAGTGACATCCAGTGTAGGTTATCACTCCATGATTCTGATTATTCAGGTTTGTTTAAGAGTTTCATATGTACAGAAGTAAATGTACCTAATCTGCATGTAACCACAGTATAATTAGTGAAGTCCCAGATAAGAATAATAATAATAATAATAATAATCAGTTTTTTATTTTCATATAAGAATTTACCACAATTCCTCTAGTGTTTTTAATCTGGATCCCAATTGTGTCCCAATAAGTGATATAAACTTAGTGTCATATAAGTAAATATCTGTCTTTTAAAAACCATGATAATTGCTTGTCTAAAAATTGAACATTATGATATATGTTCTGAAATTTTAGGTTGTATCTTACAATGTTAGCTCAGTATTTTCTATTACACAACTAATTGTGATATTTTATGACAGGACACAGAGTTCCCTCCGCCTGTACATACCACGCTTTTAGTCTGAAGGCTAAATTTAAATAAAAGTTAATTTATCAGGAGAGTCATCCCTGGGGAAAATTAGTCATAGTTTTCTTGGCTAAGTATGTGTGCTCAGTGTTTCTCTTACAAGAGTGTGTGCATGTCTCTTCTTTTCAAACCAAGCAGTCTGCATTGTACCCCTGCAACTCCTCTAAAGGGCAGTGTTGTTTATTTGAGGCCGTATGAGTGACTCATCTGCTTGAGCCAATCAGAGTCTATCTTGTCTATCTCGGGTTGCCAAGGTGACTGGGGCCACTGTCAGACGGGGTCTCTGACGCACAGGACCACAGGCAAAAAAACATTTTGGAATATGAGTGTGTGTGTTTTGAACTTGGGAATGAAGTGAATCACCCAGCCAGCTAAATGATGGTAAATATTGACTGTGGATGGAAGGATGGTCATCCTGGCTGCTTTGGCAAGTCAAAAAGCATCAGTGAATAACGTTTAATGAAACTAATGAAAGAGAAAATCCAAGAGACTGGCAAACAGCATTCCCCTAGACTATTTGCTTTGTGAGGTTGGCACAAGAAGATAAGTCTTTCTATGTACTGATCATTAGGCTTTAGAGTTATGAATGTGCTCCCAACGTCCCAAATGCCGACTTCCGTTTGTCATCCTGCAGGCGTTACATGAAGCACAAGCGGGACGACGGCGCAGAGAAGCAGGACGAGGAGACGGTAGACGTCACCCCCATCATGATCTGCGTGTTCGTGGTCATGTGCTGCAGCATGCTGGTGCTACTCTACTTTTTCTACGACCGCCTGGGTACGACACAGACACTAACACACCACTGATCTGAACACGCACATTATAACACACAATATTCTGTTTCCTCAAAGATACTGCTTCACAATTAAGGGGGGGGGGGCTATTTGGCCTGATCTGCTTCTCTGTGACCAATATATTAATAGTGGTTTGAGTCTTGTCTGCCCAGTAGTTATTACTGTGTTGGGAATGGTTGGCCTCGCAAAGTCAGTCTTTAATTTTTTTTCTTCGCTCATTGTGGGTCTGGCATGGTTAGACAGGCATTTTGGTACAAGCACTGCAGAAGATGACTGAAAGTGTTTTCCTTGTGCGCCAAATAATTTCAACTCGAGGTCCATTTGCTTTCAACCACATCTTGCAGGCTTCCTTGTGTTCCCTGACTGAGAGAAGCTTGAATAAACGCACCAATTACTTGGCTGTCATTTGACTTTTCTAATTTTGAAACTGCATAAATATAGTGGCTGTTTAGGAAACACTGTCAAATGTTTCCTCCCTGGGTTGGAGAGATAGAGAGAGAGAGAGAGAGAGAGAGCACAGAGGAAAAGAACAAGAACGTACAATGATAGCAATATTAATAATAGTGATATAAGCGGCAGTAACAGCAATAGTAATGTAATGGCAACTGTAGTGCTCCTACTGATAAAAGTAGTGTTGACAGGTAATAACATTATTAATAATCATTATTAATTATAGTAAATTTTAGCAGGTTTAGCAGCAGGTGTTAAACAGGATCATGGGGGTAGTAGGTGGTTTGCAGTTGAAGATCCAGACTACAGCTGCAGCTCTGGAGGTGGGAGGACCTGCGGAGAGTAACTGGAAGGAGATAGAGAAGGGGAAGGGAGAGAGAGAGGCACACAGCCTGGACGTTCATGTGCTTGAGGGAAAAAACAAACGGTTAGAATGATGCAGTGATGTAAAGCATGTGTAATATGGTCCTCAGCTGCTAAAACCAAGATTTAAAATTGCTTGTTAAAAGCCCAGACAAGCAGAGCGCATCTTAGAGAACAAAGTGAGATAATAATTCATCCATTTAGCCCCACTGTAAACTCAAAATCCCTCTGAGCTACAGTTGACATTGTATCCTGTAGCAGCTGTAGATGCTGTTTGCAGATCTGGATGTGTGAACCACTTGATTGTAAAGACTGGCAGCACTGCAAAAGAGCTTAATGGCTCAGATAACATTTCTCTGATAAATAGATTAAACTGATCAGTGCTGAAAGACTGCTTAGTGCCTTTGAATCACTGTTGCACATTGACCCAACAGACCGAATACTGCAAACACAGTGGTGAAACTGCTACTTCTATTCAGGTATTAAAGGGCTCACTTTGTCAAAGAGCACACATATATGTATTTCCTTTGTAGAATATGAGTGAGATATCATGTGTTAACGGATGCTAATCTCTCACCTCCCTCACTGTTTAGCCATTTGGGTCATCGCCATCTTCTGTGTGGCCTCCTCTGTCGGCCTGTACAGCTGCCTGTGGCCTTTTGTCAGGAGACTTCCTTTCTGCAAGTGCAGGTGAGACTACACAATATGCTTTCATAATGTGAGCTGCTCAAAAGTCTGTTTTCAGCACCTACCATATTTTTTTTCTGAATCTCCATATAGCTGCGTACGTTCTGTAAGCCTCGTCTACAAATTTGCTTACTCTCAAACCTTAACTAACAGCTGTCAGACTGTTATGATTAACCATGTTTTTTTTAAGTCGTACTCTCCAATTAAATGTTTATTTTACATTTACAATTATAGATATATACACCTGCATCTCATGTGGTTAAAGTTAGAGATTAGGCCTTGAGGTATAATTTTAGGCATATAATTATTGCTTATGACCGGGTCTGGACTCTGGTGATAGTAGATGTTAGGTGGTGACCGTCAGACTGAGTTTTATTCAAAGAAAATGTCCTTGTTGTGGTTATATTTATTGATTTGTGGGCCGTCTTTTGATCACAGGATCCCAGAGAACAACCTTCCATACTTGCACAAGCGGCCACAGATCCGCATGTTGCTGCTGTCAGCCTTCTGCATCGGTGTCAGCATCACCTGGATGGTGTTTCGCAATGAAGACCAGTAAGTGCAAAGAGGGAAAAAAGTGTCAAATTCATTGTTTTACAAACGCATACGTTTAGTAGTTAAATGCAGAGAAAAAAAAAACAGTAGTTGCTGCATTCAACTGAAGATGTTTTTCAGGATATGTTGTTTACATGTTATCATGGTGCTCTGCATTTGAGTATCCTGGTCTCCAGTTAACAGAATATTCCCATCACACACCAGCAAACCTGCCACCTGTGTTCTCTGAGCAAGATGTGTGTTACGCCTGTATTAGACTTCACTTCATGTGTCTTGGGTGGATAAAATAGCTGTCTTGTTTTAAAAGAACGCATCTAAGAAACATTCAAGACTGATTGAAATCCATCTTAAACAGATGTTGAGAAGGTGTAAATGCATCCGTTTCTTCAAGATGCATGTAATCTTTACTCTTTCCATTGTGTAACTATGTCAGCGGTCTGTGGAAACAGTTGCTCACTGTCTGATTTGTTCTGTCTCCTCTGTCTATAACAGCAGCTGAAGTCGCACTAAGACTACAATGAATTTAGCCACTGTTCTGTCTCACTAAAACAACAAAGAAAATCGTTGTTTGTTCAAATTTAAGTGTCGTAAGTCTCATCTGGATTCTATCCATGTATGACACACTCTACAATGTAAGTGCAAAAAAAGTGTTTGACATTGTGGTGTAAATATCCAAACACATTCAGAGACAACAGTGTTAACATTTAGACTGCAAATTCACACAAACTCAAAAAACGCATTTTCAGTTGATTTCAGAATGTGCCGCAGAAGTCTGCCTACACCCAAGAGCTTTAGTTTACAAACGAGTGCACTTCACTGTGGGTGTTGTTTGTTGTGTGTCGGGTGACATAATGGTGGCTTTTTTTCTGTCTGTGTGTGATAACATGTTGGAGGTACATCATATGAAGATGGTGTTTGCTGACTCAAACTCGTGTTGTGTGTCCTCCAGGTGGGCGTGGGCGTTACAGGACGCCCTGGGGATCGCCTTCTGTCTCTACATGCTCAAAACAGTCAGACTGCCCACATTTAAGGTGGGCTATAAACCATCATAGATGTAAACTGTGACAATGTGGAAAGTGGTTTTAAAGATTTTAATGGTGTTTTGCTTTTGTACCATGTTAGTTTTAAACTGATCATGTATTTTTCTATCGTCTACAGGCTTGCACTTTACTACTGACAGTCCTTTTTGTCTACGATGTTTTCTTCGTATTTATTACACCCTTATTTACAAAGGTATGCCAAGACATTTTTCACTCATACCTATTCACATGTCTACAGTCTGTTTTACTCTGCTTATGTTACTCGTGGCCTTTTCTCTTCAGAGTGGGGAAAGTATAATGGTGGAGGTAGCGGCTGGTCCCTCTGACTCCTCCACACATGAAAAGGTGAGCTTGTTTTCAAATTCCACAACTCCCTTTGGGTGTAATGGGGTTAAAGAAACATAACACTTACATTTACCACTGCTCCTTCTGCTCAAAGTGCTCCTCTCAGCTCAGAGGAAAAGTCATTGATAGTTAACACTAATGGTTGTGTTTTCTCCAGCTTCCCATGGTGCTCAAAGTGCCAAGGTTAAACTTCTCCCCCCTGGCTCTTTGTGACCGGCCCTTCTCCCTCCTGGGTTTTGGCGATATCTTAGTACCAGGTAATAAAATGCGTCATCACACCACAAGCCACTCAAACAGCTTAAAGCTCATGAAAAAAATTATTAAACGACAATTGACCACACTCACCCAATTTAGTCTTTTCTTCGAGCATAACACATTAATGTGGTTGCCAACTATGCAAGCGCAGGAAGTCAACAACAATAGCTGCATATTTTAATGCTATATAAGTGCTACATTTAGTTCTCATGAATTAATAACTGCACAATAATGTCCTTTAGTCTAGAAAATTTCCGGTGTTAATATCAGATAATGTAGAGTGCAGTGAAAGACTTCAGTTTCTGATGACTAAGTGTGATGAGATGGGGCTGAATACAGTAGCTGCTCTTGTTCTGAATGATCCTCTGCTGTTTTTTTCTGTCAGGGCTGCTGGTGGCATACTGTCACAGGTTTGACATTTTAACACAGTCCTCCAGGATCTACTTTGTGGCCTGTACGATCGGTAAGTGCCGGGCGGGGCGGGGGGGGGGGGTGAGCAATGTAATTGCATAAAAATATTCACTGTACTCCTCTGTGATTTAAGTATCGTTAATGAAGTAGAAGATCAAGCAGCTCTTCCTTAGATTCTACTTTGAAATACAAGTGTGTCACTCTGGGCAGTATTTTAATTACAGGAGGCCCACCGAGTCTGCTGACAAACAATATGTAAAAAAAAAAAAAGAAAAGTAAAACCAGCATCGTAAGTGTTGGCAGGACATGACTGGACTTTGGAAATGTTGACCCTCTGTGCGTTGTCTCACTTTGTCTCTCTCCTGTCAGCTTACGGCATCGGCCTGCTGATCACCTTCGTGGCCCTGGCCTTGATGCAGATGGGTCAGCCGGCCTTGCTCTACCTGGTGCCTTGCACTCTGCTCACCAGCCTCACTGTAGCGCTGTGGCGCAGGGAGTTGCCCCAGTTCTGGACTGGAAGTGGATTTGTGGTGAATACCAGTTTGATATGACTGCCTACTGCCGAAGAACAAAAAGACTTAAAAAAAAAAAAATGGCAACAAAAGAAAACAAACAAAAAAATCTAGTGTTAAATAACATGCAGAGTAAAGTGAATTTCAAGTTGAGTAACCCCTTTAAATAATTCCATTCGTTCCAACTGCCTCTTTCTGTTGTACTGTCCCCCTCCCCCCCTTCCCTCCCATCGCTGCTCCTTGCCCTTCATTTTACTGTGGGTGTGCTCTAGTCTGCTGCTGAGGGCTCAGCTGTCTGTGAATGTCACTGCAGGTATTCTATCTGGGCTTGCTACTTCACACTCTACCATTAAAACATCCTGATTCTACTTAGGGTTCATTTTTGTTATTGTTTTTCCCTGAAGAGTAGATATGTGTTTTTGTATATGTGTGTGTGTGTGTGTGTGTGACTAGTGATCGCTTAGCAAAGTGGGTAACTACAACAAGAGTAATCATTGGTGGTGCTGACAGTCATGTAGACTAGCTTGTTATTTTTCAAACAGCTTTGTGTATGGTTTCATGGGCTTCAAACCCCCAGTGGGTTTATTTGGATAGGCTTTCCTTTCCATGATGCATATCTGAGACTGTTCAATTTCTGACTACAGGAATGCCTCTGACAACAATATTAAGCACAAATCTCCTTTAATTTGGATAAATTGTTAAAAGGAAAATGTGATGAAAAAATAATCTTGTGGACAGAGGAATGACTGTATACTTTATGATTGTGTTTGTCTTATCCTAGCTCTTTTGTATCTGTAATTATCATAAATAATTTATATTTAGTTTTCAGTTTGATACGTTTCAGTGATCTCAAATGGGCTCTGTTTTTTGTCCTTTGCAGCCTGCCATAGCACTCGCACCGATAAACTGTACACAAACGGCAGCGCCACAGACAGAGGGGCCCTCTACTAAACCAGAGCCACAAACCTCAGAAGCCACCACTCAGAGCGAAGGCTTGCCCCAGCACCCGCCTCAGGAAATGCCCCCGGCTGAGAGAGATGAAGACAAAGACAAATCTAACTGAAAGGACTTCTAGTATGGTATATTCCATTTCACTTCATGTTTTATTTCTTGTTGAGTTTTTTTCTACATTGTGTCTCAGTCAATGGACATTTTAAATACGGACATTTATTTGCACTTGGTGCGAAGGGAAGAGCAGAAGAAATCTGCATTTTCTGAATGGCTGGCTCAGCGGGGACACAGGATTGGACACAAGGTCGAGGCATTGAAACTGACAAACACACCAAGTATAAACCCAGCACAGAAGCCCCACCTTCACCCACACCTTCCTCTAGGAACCTATTGCACAGTCTGGACCAGTGGTGGAAAGTAACTAAGTATTTTTACTCAAGTAAGTACAGTTGTAAAGTACTTGGACTTTACTTGAGTATTTCCATTTATGCTACTTCAGATTTCTACTCTACTACATCTCAGAGACACTCCACTACACTCATCCCACTAAATTTATTCCACTGGTACTTTTACTTAAGTAAAGGATCAGAGTACTTATTCCACCACTGGTCTGTGCCACTGTCCCTATGTAAAGGGAGTGAAAAGCCAAATCTGGAAGCTACTCAAGCTTTTGAACCCTAAATACTACCCTCACACTCAGCTGAGGCTCCTAAAAACCTTAAAGGCACGGTCACACCAGCATTTGAAATGGCAAAATTTTGCAGCAAAAACAATTCATGTCAATGCAGATGCTGTAGTCACTGCAGTCATTCAGAGAGGTGAGGTAAATCCATGATACGTTTTTTCAAACTTTGGGAATTTAAATCAAAATCTATTAGTGATGGATTTAATCTCCTTAAGTATTATAAAATGAGCCATGAAAGAGGAATAATTTGTAAACAGTTAATGTAGAGCTGCAACTATTAGTGGATCAATAGAAAATAATATATAAATAATAATATTGGAGCTTCTCAATTTTGAGGATTGCAAGCTTTACTGTCATGACCCGTGAAGACATCATCTTGGTCTTTAAGAACTTACGACAGGCACTTCTCACAATTTTCTGACATTTCGGAGACAAACTGATCAATCGAGAACTGGCAATCGGGAAATCGGCAGAGAGCAGATAAATTCGGAATGACTGGTGCTAGCATGGTTTGGGCTGGTCGGCACGTTAGCAGTTAGCTCACTAGCTACAGAAGTTCCAACTAGCCCTGCCAGTCGTCACAATGTCACCAAGCCCCTAGAACCAGACATTTCACTGTTCCACTTTTCCTGAGTGACCAGACCTTAAAGGTCTCACTATGCTTACAATGTGTTTGTATGAGATGTGTTGACTGAGCATGTCTAAAGGCAAAGTGTCTAAAGCTGTTACAGCTGCACTTGAAGCGATGAGTTGTACAAAGGCATTTGTGGTATGTCTACATGGATGCACAGTACAGGAACACTACACAGCTGGCCAATCGCTGTCTGAAGCCAGCGTGATTCAGATTGTCTCGGAAAAAGTTAGATTTGAGGGGGCTGCTTCCAACGATTTTTCTGAGGGCTGGAGAATTTGGGTAAAGAAACTTTCAAGCACTTCGTCTGAATCATACTTGGACCCTTCATCTCAAAAGCACACTGATACACACTACATAAGAAGCCATTTTAGCTGTCTTTATCCCTCCAGTACATTATAAAGTAATCCAGTGTCAGAATATAAAGTACAACAGTGATGGCTGAAGAGTGTCATAACCTTTAAAATGTGGTGCTATCATGGTTGTTGACTGAGCCAAAGCTATTAGATTTTTGTTTTTTCAAACTGAAGCATTTGTTGATGTTTCCTCATCTTATTTTTGGTATATTTTGTTTTGCATGCAATAATTTCAATTTTTCCCTTTTATATAAAATGTAGTGTATAATCTATAGTGTAGACTTTGTATACATTATTGGTGGTGCGACACTTTAAAAAACATGGGCCACCACAGTTTTGTTCCCCAAGTAGTTACTCATTTTGTCTTAAGAACTGGTTTTGGCCTTATGGTGTCCATGTTGGGAGGTGCAGTAGAATGTGTCATGGTAAAAAGCTTATGAAAAACACAAGCACTGTGTTTTTGTCGGATTCTACAGTTTAATGTGTGAACTGAGGAGCGAGTGATGGGTTACCAATGTTCCTAGGTTAGTTTATATGAAGCATTTGCACAATATTTTTTAATTCATGTGCTGACAGAAGTTGTTGGTTCATGTCTGTATATGTTCATGTATATTCATAATGCTTTAAAGAAACGGAAGCCAAGGTGTCAGTATATCCTGAAGGAGCCATCTAAAACTCCAGAGCCCAGCAGTCACTTCACTCTGTACACTGTATTACAGATATATTTCTGATTTTCATTCATTTCTGACGCCTGTTACCAAGACCTGTTTAAAAGCCGAGGGTTAAAAGGTAAAAATAACTTGGTCAGAGGTCAAACAACAGCAGCTTGGTTGTCTGGATGTGTGCCCTCGCTGATTCAATAGAGCAGTGTTTTCCAGGACATGAGATTATTCATTCACCAGTATAGTTTGTTGTCACCAAGTGGTTTTTAATGCCTCTGTTGAGGAATACATATAATAAACAAACATTGTATTTGATATTTGGTGTCTTTTGTTCTTATTACACATTAAAAGTGTAGGTTTAAGAAAGGATGCTGCCGTCTACTGCTGCTACTACCTGGATATGTTGATGCCCAACATAATTCAGCCTCTGCCAGCGGTTCTGTGAGTCTGAAAGTGTCTTTTCATCACAGCCCTCCAGCTGTGGAAAGCTACACTCCTGTTCAGGCTCTGCAGAGATGAACAGCACTCTGACAAAGAGGCTCTTTGTAGCGTCAGCTCAGTTACTCAAAGTGGAGGAGTGTGTGAGTTTCTATTTACTCTGGATCACTTATCTGATCAACTAGCATGCTGTTTGTTGGATCGGTTTGTGCGAAGCATCACACAGCGCCATGTGTGCCTGCATATATTTTGTTATTGGCATCCTTTGTCACAAGCAACAATGTATTACGGGACTAATATCATCTTATGACACCTATTTAACAGGAATAGGTGTCATAAGATGATATTAGTATTTTTCTAGTTCAAATGAAGTGAAATTGAACATCAAATGGCCACAACAGCTGTTGAATACTGAACTATTGAAATCCTGTAAGATATTAACTTGTAAGCACAGGATGATGATGTGTGTGCAACAGCAGTGAAGCCTCCAACATCTGAAGCTATCAACCTGATGCCTGATTCACATCTGGTGAGCAGTCAGGAGGCTAATTAACACCTAGTAAGAAAGCTTGAGGGATTGAGGGAAACCAATTCTCACAGTTTAAAAAAAATAACTATTAACAGCTGCAATCATTCCTTCTGTTCATACTAGCCATTTAAAATCCCTTCCAAACACATGGAAGGGATGTGGGACAAAGTCAGGCGAGACTATCAAGAACATTGTTATGTCAGAGATAAACAAAACAGGGACCCACGCAGCAAAAGCAGCTCCATAGCGCATCTAGAGCTCAACAACTCCAAAGGAAACCTTTAATCAAATCATATCTACCAAAGTTACACATGGAGAGTGTTTTCCCTGCTGAGCTTCGGTGGAGAACATAAAAAGAGATTTTGTCCTAAAAAGACTTACTTTGGATTCATCACACTCAGACTGCTGAAGCCTCATATTAGTGACTGATGAATTTAAAAATATAGTTTTGTACAGAATGAAAACCTGTTTAAATGATCACATGGGCACCTGACTATTGTTTTAAAACATTGTGAACATATCCTTTGAATGTCCTTGATGTGTTCGATTTTTCTTTGCTTCTCTCAACCACACAAAGTCAATCCACAAAAAACACAAGGCTCTAAAGTCAACCATCTTTTTATTCCATGACCCATTAGTTGGGGTTTGGAAGATATTTTACATGGATCCAAGAGGTGACGACTGTCAATGTGTCTCTAGCAGAGAAAATCATCAACATTATGTTAAAAGTTAAATTATATCAGGAGATTATTGAACAGGGAATGTCACTCAGAAACCATTCTGTTACATTCTCAAATGTTTCAGCAGCTGTAAACAAACAGTCCTGCTGATACTGTGTCGTGGACTGTCCCTGTGTCCAGCCTTTCTACGAACCCTTTTAATTTACCTCTTGATTAGAACAGATACTGAGGAGCAGGTCAGTACAATTTTCAAAATGATCTGATTCATTCTAAAACAAAATTATGTGCTTTGCACTTTCATATCTAAACAGATGTAAACTTGTCAAATCTATAGCTTCCTCACAATGCATTACTCATTCCTTAAATTAAAAAGAAAGCGTACAAGTTAAAACATGAGTGCTAAATGGTTACAGACAACCTACTTTCATTTAAAATAAAAATGATAAAAGAACTCTTTAGGGAAAAAGCTTTGGGCAACAAAGTTTTAGCAACATTTTAAAAAGTTAAAATATTATCTTTCCCAAATGTACAACTGGGTCTAGCTTTTTTACATTTTTTTCTTATAAACACGTCCATCACTTTGCCTTTTTTTCCCCCCAAGTTCAGCTGGTTTCAACAGCTTGCTTCCTGTGATAGAGAACTATAACAGTGACCGGTCTTCACACTGGATACACCTGGACGTCATGAAGTAATGTGCAGTGTCTCTTCACAGCTCTGTCAGTCTTTCCATGTGTTTAAGTCTTTATGCAGAAAGAGGCCTCGTCCAAACTCCAGTCTGTAGTTTATGACTAAAGGAAGATTACCTTCTCTTTGCCCATTTCCAGAACATCTTTGGGGAATGGAGGTGGTGCTGGTGGAGGAGCCTCGTTGCTGCTCCTCTTGTGTGTGCTGAAGGACTGAGACATTTTCACACTGTGGACAGATCCTGGCAGTTTGAACATATCTGAGGGGAGAATTAATAAAATAAATGAATACCTCTGATCAATATTAAAATTTTTTCATTAATCATTTTTTTCCCACTTAACATCTATGAACAATTTTGCCATGATCATACACAGAGACTCAAGGTGAAAACAATACCAGCCCCACTGTTCAGGCTGTGCCTGAAATGGTCACTTTACTTTGTGTATGAACTGAGCACAGCTGCTGTTTTCTCTGAAGAGGCAGACTGCAGACTGGCGAGTGTTTGACTCTCAAAAGACTTGGATAGATTATCAATTCTGATAATTTGCATGGGTGATATCTTTATGACTGGCTGAGTGAATGGCCATCTCCGGTTTCTCTGTCTGTACCTGAATGGTAGATCCTTTGAGGGCTGCCGTTCCTCTTGGCTCTCAGACTACCGCCTTCTTTCCCCGTCACTCGGATGGGCAGCACCTGGTTCACATCTATAGAGGCTGGATGTAGATTTGGGGCACCAAGTTATTTATTTATGATAATTATGTTTTTGAAACCATTTTAAAGTTGCATTTAAGTTACACACAAACCAAAATCTGAAGGCATTTGAATCTGAGGACTGATTTGAGCTTGCTGTTTGCTAGCTATGGTGCTAAAGCTAAATGTTTGGGACCAACAAATAAGGAAATAAAGTGGTTTCTCTCTCTATATTTAATGTATAGTTCAAATGGATGGATGGCAAAGACCCGTTTTTATTTCTTAAGTAAATTAGGAATAAAAGGAAAAACAAATGGAAAACACACAAAGACTTAAAACCTAACCCTTGTACTGCAACATAAAGATATGGTGTTCACAGGCCTGTGTCCTGACCTGCACTGTGCGTCCTCTGGTGGGACCCCTTCATCTTTAAGGCCTTCTCCTTTCCCTTGGGCAGAGTAGCCAGCTTGGTGGGGATCTTCTGATGCACGGCAGGAGGTTTGTGCACCTGGTTGGTGGTGCTGATCAGGTGGACGGGCAGCTCGGGTTTGGCAGGCTGGGGGCTGATGCTCTCCTTGCGTGGTGGAACTTTTGGAGGAATTTCCATGAGATTGGAGGTGATGGGCTTTGGAGTTAAGGTCTGATTCCCAAATCCATTCACTATGCTTCCCCTGAATGATGGGTAACTGGAGAGATTCCAGCTCTAGGGAGAAAGAGGAAATGTATTACTCAAACTCTTATCTCACTCTTGACTTCAACCTGTGAAGAGTATCTACTGACTCTAGTGCTTCTTTCTGATTCTGTATTTTATGTCATTTTAAGAAGTATCAACATTAAATCAAGGCTCGGGTTAGCTCTGATTATGTTGTTTTAGAGGATGTTAATCCATTACTGTTATATAGACTTTCCTGACCTGCTGTTCTCTGACTGGATTAAACTTTGATGGAAACAAAATGTTGAAAATTGTCAATGTATTTTCAATTTTAGCAAGCATAGCATTAATCTAAAACAGATGGACAGAGAAATACACAGAAATGTCAATAACATTCGTAGATATTCAGTGAGTCAGATTCCTCACTTGTGCAGGATCATCATAGTTGGAGTGTCCTGGGTTTGGGATGTACTTTGACTTTAACTTCTCCAAACGCTCCCTCTCCTGTGCGTTTCGCTCCTGCTCCTTTTCCACTGATTTTGTGGACTCCCTAAGCCTCTCCAGGTCCTGCTGGTAGTTTTCCCGCTGCGTCTCCAGCTCGGCCTTCTCCCCGTTCAGCTTCTCCTCCCATTTCCTGCAGTCCTCCTCCCTCTGTTGCACTTGAGCCTCCAGAGTCTCAATCTGTATCCTCTGCCGCTCCCTCTCCTTCTCCCAGCGCTGCTGTGCTTCTTGATGCTGAGCCTGTAGCTTGTGCAAGTTGGCGAGTTCGGCCTTCTGCTTCTCTAGGTTGCGCTGCTTCTCCTGCTCAAGCAGCACATTGCTGTAATGACGAGCAGGCTGCTGGCTGGCTGTTTGAAAAGCGCGCTGCAGTTCAATCTGGCTGTCCTGCTGGGCGATGACTGCCTGTATATTCAATATGAACAAACCATAAACAATCGCACAACGGCTTACTTTTATTGTCGTAATCGAATTATATTATTCTCATAATCACTCATTTAGCTTCATAAAGATAAACACTTACAGATTTCAGAACAGTTTACAGTGCATTACCTTTAAGCTGTAGAGCATCCTTATGAGCATCATCACCTTGTTATACACCTGCAGAGAAAAATAAGTGGCAGTGGCAGACATCAAAATCAATATGCATGAATGAATACGGAGAGGAAAGTGATTAGCACAATAAGTGTTAGCAGGGTTACCTCTGTCTCAGGGAGATGACTGGAGGCTGAACTGCAGTTTGGCACTGGGAGTGTCTCGTCATCAGCCTTGAAGCAAAATAGATGAAGCTGTGTAAATAGTTTTACTTTTATTTTTATCACCAGATGAAGGTGAGGTTTAGATCCTGTTCATACTTGACTCACAGACTGTTCCAGGCCTTCAGGACAGTTTATTTCTGTGGTGTGGCTGAGGTGCACTTGACTGCCCTCGCTGCTACCTGGCCTCTCAGCTACATGTCCATCTGAGGATTGTAAATCATACACATCCAAAGTCTGTCAACACCATTACAAAATACATATATTTTCTTTATTTTTGCTGATAAGGGTGTACAGAACAGCACTGCTATATGGTACAGATACACACTGCAAGATGACTTGTTTTTCTGCTCAGACAGTTATTAGGTATTAAACAGTTGTCATTAATCAATGACTGTGTGAAACACAGTGTTTTAAGCAGTCCCAGATGTGACTTATATAGTGTATGTAAGCTTGTGGACTGTAGAAAAAAAATAATTCCCTTACTTTCTCTATTGCAGAGGTTGTCAAACTTTTTCACGTTTGACCCCTAAACTGACACAAATTAGACCACAGACCCCAATTTGATAAGATTTTTTCCCAGAGTCTCTAATCCATCAGATAGGGTTTTTACTTTTAGATGTTTTATTACAGAAAGTGTTTGACAGAATATATAACTATTTTGGTCATGGGTTTCATTGTGTTACATTGTATAGTGAAAATAAATGATTCCCCTTTTTGCTGGGAACCCTCTCAAGGACCCCTGGTGGCCCCCGAACCCACTTTGAGAAGCACTGCTCAAATTTGAATAGATGTTGAAAGATACTGTGGCATTCCAGAGAGTTTTAAAAACCGGTGTTGGATCCTTAAATTGCACAAAAATAAGTAAATAAATGAAATATTTTATTAGCTCCTCAAAATATTTACTTAGATTTCACAATCCATGCACCTGAAAAATTGTGAGCAGGATAATTTTACAGTGTTAACAAGCCAACAAAAAGTTTTTTTAAAAACCGTTTGCTACTGTACTTGTTTAGCTGTGTGGCCACAGTATGTTCCAATGTGCACACATTATTAACACGAGAATATAATACAGCTTACTTTTCATGGTGTTTTCATAGGAGTCACTGTCACCCGCTCCAAAGGTCTCGGCCCGCCTGAGCAGCTCCCCCTGCATCTTACTGTCATCCATTACAAGGTCTGGGTCTCTTATCTTTGACAAGAGCAGGTTCAGCAGGTTTTCCACTGCAGACAAAAGAAAAACTGCTTCTTAATCTCCTCCTCAAAAGAGATCATCAGTGCTCTCTGAGTCATGACTGGGCTGTGAGGGAAAACACAATGTTTCACTTTTACTTCAGTGAAACCCTCAGGATTAAAAAACTAGAGTTTTCTCACTGCTACTCACAGCAAAAATAACTGATACTGAAAACTGCCTCATTATTCCTGCTGTAACAAACAAAACCAATTCCTAAAACTGAGTCTAACTCTTTGACACCAGAGTAGAAACTGATGTTATTGTCTTAGCTCTTACCCTCATCTATGGCTCCTTTGAGCAGCGCCCCCCCCTGCTGGAGGTCAGTAGCATCTCCTCGGAGCAGCAGCCCTTTGTGGGGTGTCTCCTGCTCCATCGCGTTCTCGTAGAGAGCAGCAAAGATCTGCTGCTTCTCTGTCAGACTTTGTATTATCTGGTCATCCCTCTCCTTAAGAGCATCTAGAGAGCAACAACATGCTTGTCTTAATAAATACAGTAGAAATGCAGGTTGACTTTGACTCATAAGTGCTGGTATTATCTGGCCTTTATGTTTAGCTTGGTATGAATATGAACAAGTAATCTCGACTGTCTTACCTTGACAATGCTGCAGTTTAGCAATCAGTTCGCGCTGCAGCTCCTTTTGAGGATAGCTGGAGAACACAGACATTTGACTCAGTATTGTCTATTATGATATATTTTAAAAGATACACCCCCCCCAGTTATTTTTTTATTTTTTTTATTTTTTTTTTTTAACATCTCAACTAGTACACTACTGACAAGACTGCCATGAAATGTGGTTTGTATATTCATGGCTCTCACATTACATTGATTCCCATGACAACCTGGGCTTTCATACAGTGCCACTGTCAGGCCAAGAGTCATCTTTTATCCACACTATGGTCAGTGAAAATGTAGTTAAAAAACTAATGCCCAGATTTTTATAACGTTTGTAGAAGAAAGTTTAAATGTAATGGGCAAATTGCCCAATACAACTCATTCTGCTCCCCTCCGAGAACTCATTACTCAGCTTACTGTTCCACAGCTTCTCGTATGAGGGCCGTCCAGGTGATGCGTTCCTCTCTGGAGCCTGTGTGGATCTCGTACATCTCCGGCAAGCTGGTGGTGCAGGCACAGATAAGGAACATGGCTTTGTCTTCATGGGCTACTTCTCTAACTATCAGCCTTTGAAGGGGGATCACTGGTGGTTTGTTGTCCTGCGTGAGTCGCAATGATAAAGCAGGGGTTATTATGCAAGCAATTATCACGATCTGTCCTGGATCACACAAGTTTATGATATTAAGTGTGAACACATCTGTCTTTGGAGCATTCTGGTATTCAGGGAGCTAAAAACACATTATTGACAGAGTCTCTCTACACAGAATAATGTTTTGGCAGAACTCACCACAGCAGCAAATACAAGCTTCTGATCCTTCTCTTGTAAGAGGAGGAGCACATCTGACAGCAGCACAGCATGGATGTCTGCAGGGGAAGATTAATAGTGCTCAGCATCAAACACTTAAGTACAAAACACATCAAGTACTTCATGTTTAGACTCAAGCTGCCATGACTTGAGTCATGTCTGTCCTGTATTTTGTGCAACTATTCATTTTTGACACTCAAGTACTGATATAAAAACACGCTGCCATACTGGTTCTCTGAATCTTCCGACAATCACAAACGCAATTTGCCCCAAAATTGATCCTCCTATTGAACCTCCTATTAAAAAACACAAGGAAACAAGTGCACGTCTTCCTTATTTTAGCACTAATCCACTGAGCTGTCAAGTCACTTGTTACATCATATCAGTAACTTGAGAGTGCAGACCAGTGCAGACAGACACACTCACGGGTTATGTTTTGACCTTTGGTGACCCCATTAATCATTCCTGTAATTTTAAAGGAAATTGTGTGATGTACAGCCAGGTGACAAATTAATGTAAAAACCAGCATGAGAAGGGAAATATATTGAATGCAAATCTCAACCCACATAAACATCTATGGCAGATTTCACACTGAGTCTCTTTGAAGCCTTAATATATAATTTTCGCTTTGGTAAGGAAGTCTAATTTTCCACACATCATTTTTCAAGTTTAAATAATCAACGTTCTGTCAAGATTGGACAAGCAGCATTTCAAATGTCACATTTGAAGATGGATGGACCTCCATAAGACGTGTTCTTCAGACCATGAATGTGCCGGTACTTTTAAACATCCATCTCAAGTTCACTATTGTGACATGGCTCAGGTTTGAACTTAATGCAGTAACATTAACAGAAAGGCTATAGTTAATCATGCACACATTATTATCATCAAGATTTTTTGTTTGCAATTTTGCCTTTATTGGACCACAAATAAATAAATGATACATTTGTTAATAAATTTGTCATTTAATTATCTATTTTCCACAGAAGGAAATGCAATTTTGTTTATTACACTAGGAAATGCTGTGAAAGAGCCATGTTGTTGGGGAGATTTAGATTACCTTATAAAAAATGTTTGTTTTTTTCCTCATGCTGCAGGGAAAAAGTAACAAAACCTTCAGAACATCAGTCTAACTAAATTTTCAATATACACATGAGTAATGGTCACCGGCTGAGCCACAATGTCATTACACTTGCCACAAACCTTTCTGTCTACCGGAGGACTTCCAGGTGACGGCGCCTTCGTGCAGCAGCGTCCTGTTTCCCTGGATTAGATCCTCTCTGCGGAACAGCTGGCCGTCCTTCTGCCGGCCCTGAGATTTTGGCTCCAAACGCAGGCCGATCTCTCTCAGACGAACAAATTTTTCATATTCACTGACCTGATCATTCACCTCGGAAATGGTGTCTTTGATCCGCTCCAAACCCTGAACCAGAGCCTTGTACTCGTCTGTGTCAGCTGTAAGGAGCATGAAATATATTAATCAACCAGACTTTATTTACATTCAATGGAAACATCTCACACGCAGGACCATCCCAGCCAGAATTTGCCTTATCAAAGAAGGTAGCTTATTTGACTGGAGTAATTTCACTTTTACATTGACGACTAATGAATTAAACACTGAAAGGCTGAACAAAGACTGTAACAACTTGTAAAAAGAGGGAGGCACCTTCAGTGTTCTGGATGATTCGTTCCACTAGGACAGGATATTTTGTGATGCGTTGAGTCACCAACAGAAAACATTCAGGGATTCCCAACCTTCGCACTAGAGGCAGCTGACCCAATTTCTGTTAAAAAATAAGAAATTTATCAAATGTATTAGTTAATTGGCTTGTTGTTGAATCATTCAAGTCACAGTTATCTGGCTTTATTCTCGCCAAACAGTTTACTGTTTTGTGTTAAACATCACAGACTAGTTTAGTTTGTAGATTTATCTTTCTTTCTAATAATCACTGTCATTTGTCCTGCCTCTAAGATACTGAACTCATGCTCAAGACATTAACCTTTTTGCCAACTTCAGTGCATTTTCTCTGTAATAAAAAAACCCACAGGCCTCACTGTGTCTTGAAGAACATCACATCCATGAACACAAACTGACCAGCACGTTAGATTGCTTACCCTCATAAGAATCTGCAGCTTCTTGTTGCTCTGCAGCTGCTCCTTGTAGAAGCTGATGGCTTCATTGTGATGCCGACAGAAAACACTGTAACACTCCATCATTCCTTCTCCCAGTGCATCTGAAAACTAAACAAAAAAAAAACAAAAAACAGTGCATTGTGTTTATTTAAGGGAAAAATTGAAGGAAGACGAGAGGATCACAACTGTCACATTGAGGATCACACTCTCAAGCATCATTTGATGCTCATCAATTGATGCCATAAGCACACACCTAACATACAGACGCAAGTATGAGTCAAGGCATGGTAGATAAGAAATGTTGATTCAAAGTGCTAATATGATAAGAACTGATGCCAGAAACTCCAATTCCCAATGAAAAGCTCCACTGGCTCTGTATTCAGGATATTGACCAGAGGTAAAAATGCTTCAGTAGGAATGTGATGCCAGTGACACAGCATCATTCCTGGGCTTATGGAGCAAAAACACCCATCTGTAGTCACTTTCAGAGTGTTTCAGACATACCAGCCATTCCTATGGACACCTGCACACTCAGCCAGCACATGCAAAGAAAGTGACAAGGGTGGAGAGAGGTGCATGAATATACTATACAAAGAGTGAGGTGTTGCTATGCAGGAAGAAGATGCGTTTAGTATAAAAATGTTTTTCTCTCTTAATAAAGCCAATATCGTAAAGAAATCATTGACCTCAGATATAAATAAATGTTGAACAACTCTCAAACCTGTAACAACAGGTACAAAGCAACAACTGGATAGTGGCAATGTAGCTTTACCTTTCAAAATGTAATGTAAAGGTCACCTAAATATAAAAATGTGTTGAACGACCTGTTTATAGTTAATCCATGATCCTTTTCCCAATTGCCTTCAGCTGTTTTGAAGAGACCTTCCATGGAAAAGTACCTGAAGTCCCAGTGTAGTTTATGGTGACATACAAACTTTACTGACATTTCAACCTGAAGGTGAGTAAACAATGACATTTTCTTTTGAAGAAAGAACTATTTCTTCCAACTTGTCCTCTGTAACTTTGTATATTTCAAAAACTTCCCCCCAAACAAACCTTTCTTTTTAAATTAGAGAACCCAGGATGCCCCCTCTCCATTGTAACCCATTGATTTAAGAAGAAGAATTAGATTGATTGATTAAATGCAATTATTTACATGAAAATCCAGCCTGGCATGGCTTTAAAATTACTCTAATGTACCTGAGAGATGAGGATATCTCCCAGCTGTGTTATCTGGTAGTTGTTTGGGCAGCCTTCCTCCTGACTCTGGTTTTGGCGTGCTTTGAGGCAGTTGAGGAAGTGCTGGTGGAAGGTGAGGAGAGTTTCCACCCTGGGGAAGAGCCGCTCCAGCCTGCCTTCTTCGATCAGCTGAGATTGCCTCAACTCATGCATGTAGACATGGAGAAGGATTTTCAAGGTGCGTACATGGTGCATCTCCGTCTGGATCAACTCTGGGAAATTGATAAAGAGGGATCTATTACTACGTCTGACAGAGGTCAGAGGTTGAGTGCCTGCCACTGTCAAGGGTACAATGATGACAACATCCTTGATAAAACTAGCAGGGTGCCTTTGAGCAAAGCATGTCGCTCTAAGTTGGGCTAGTAAAGCTGACAACACAAAAAGAACTACAGTCACAACAATTCCTGCATATGGAGGCAGACAAAGTAAGACAAAGCAGTACACCAGTGTAGGTCAGAGCTGGAAAATAGCTTCTCAGGTGAACCGTTAGATAAAACAAAACTGCTGTTGCCATTATATTTATTTTCATTACATAAGTGTTTACATAAAGGCCCTCTGAATTAAAGGAAACATCCATCATCACCTTAATTACAGTCATATCCACTTAAGTAGTGCAATTACTGTGTAACCTGTTGTCACTGATCAAAGATTCATCTTCTTCATTGAGTGCCCTGATAAAGTTCTGTCTGTAGACACATAAACACGCGTATATACACCTTCTAAGATGATACATGATTACCAAAAATCCGACTTCACTTTAGCAGTACAATAAGTTATATATTTAAGCTGAGGTTTAGCTGGTGCAGAATACCGTAGATGACATCTTGTCTTTTAACAGCCTCTTTGTTCAGGGTCTTCAGGTAGTTCTGCTCCACAGCCACATTCCAGGACTCCGCCTCCAGGTTCTGGGCATCGGACTCAAGCTCACCTCGCAGCCGAGCATAATGGGAATCTGAATGACACATATACAGTCACACTAGAATTTGTATCACAAACAAGGCTTGTGCTTTGTAGTCATGAGTGTTTATCATTACTGGTCATGTAAGGTTATTTTTAAATCATTTTTAAATATAGTAGTCAGTGTTACTTTTGTGGCAAAAGTTCTCTTTACATGGATCCAGGTTTTAGTCACTTCATAGTAACAAAAATAGAGAAAGATTTAGGTCAACAAATAGAAAATCCATTTAAAGAAAATCAAACTACTGTAGCTACAGCATTACACATTGCACACTGATCTTCCTTGCTGTCCATTAGCGACAAAAAAATATGATGAAATAAACAGCACTAATTATTTCTATCCTTGTTTTGCAGAATTTTACTCATCTTTAATATTCTCAATATTCATTTTGATCATTTATTCACTTGAATAGTTGTTAATTGTCATTAATATTTGTCACAAAAATAAAAGTTGCTGTTGGGGTACTGAATAAAAATAGTTTTTGCACATCATATGGTTTTATTGGCGGGTGCATTGGGTCAAAGAGTCTTTACTGTGAAGAAATCATCCTACACACTGTCAATCTAACTTTACTGTCTACATGAGTATATAAATTTTAAAAGACGAAACTCTTGGGGAGCATTAATTAATATCATTAATGAAGTTATTAAAAGTGAACCTTTGCACAATGTCACATATATTTAATAGGAGAGGATTAAACCTCACAGAAATAGACATTAGTCAGTCCACATTACAACTACACTGAGGTTTCCATCAGCTGTGAAGTTAAATCCCACTGTTGTGACAAAAAAGTACAGGGAGCTTTCAGCAGCTCCTCATCCCCACTGACACCGACAGTGACCAGCTGACCTTCTAGGTTGATGGGCTCAGTCAAGGAGGAAGCCAGTGACACAGAGTCCTCAGAGGAGAGCTTCAACCGCAGGCCATCCACGTCATCCATCTGTGCTGGAGGGGGTTTAGTTGGTATGTGATGAGATAAGGCTCAGCAGGTAAATGAAAATGTGATGTCAGCGCAAAAACACGCAAACACACACACACACACACACACACACACACACACACACACACACACACACACACACACACACGGCCTTCGGTACTATTGCCTTTTTTCAAGATGGGAGCTACAATCACACTATGATGATTTTTCTTAATTATCTAATGCCAAGGAAATCACAACCATAACGGCACAAGGAAAAATGTCAGCAAAACAACAGAAGACATCACATGACTCAGAATCAGGTTTTATACTGCACATCTCTATCAGGCCCAGAATTAACATGGAAAAACATGCAACTAAGCTTGAATTTCAGTTTTATGTATGAGGAAATGCTAAATCAAGACACTGTCACTTGTACTGGGAATGTGGTCTGTACACAAAGGTACATGAAGGAAAGAAGTTCTTAAAATTTTCACCAACCTGGGACTCGTATTGTTGTAAGAAGAGGAAGCAGGCTGAGGACTGGATTTTTTTTGGGGGGGGGGGGGTCACAGTCATGCCTGGGCTACGGAAGCTGGCAGGGAGGCCATTGGAGGCCAGGGGAGAAACACGTTCCCCAGTGCTGGCCGAGAGAAAGAACAACAGGGAAGCAGAAAGAGAGAAATAGTCTGTGAGTAACAGGAGCAGAAACATAAATACCTTGTGAGAGACTGAATGTTAGAGGGTTGAAAATAAGAAACAAGTGCAGATGAATGAGGTTTAAAATAACTGTTACACACAGATGTTTTCCTTGTCGTTTCACTCTGCATGGATGAATACAGGGGATTTTAGAAAAGACAAAGTTGTCCTCCTGTCTACACTTAACATTTTTAAAGTGTGTCAAGTTTACATCATATACAGCAAGATAACTAACAATAAAAACACACAATAAAGCTAATCACAAAGTGGCAGATTTATGGAAAAAATTAACTGTATTCCACTGTTATGCATTACATCAGCCAAAGTTATTTACATGTGTAAAACATAAAGTACAATAACTTGTTTACTTGTTGTTTATGTTTAATTACAATTCCCTTTGAATTATTAATTCTGAACACAGAGCTTTGTACAACATTAACACAACATGACACATCACCACTGACGGTCAAAATCATAGATTATCACCCGGAGCCACATTAAAAGTAATGACGATTTCAAGGATTAAGAGTTAATTATGAAACAGGAATTGCAAAACAAGCATACCATTATTATTTGTTACCTAAAGCTCCACTTTGCTGACTCACAAGCTCTTAAACAAACAAGATACCTACAAAAGAAAAAAGGGCTATAAGTAGACAGTGCATTTCATGGTGCTGAATCCAAACAACAGGCTGCTGCAAAACTACTCTAGCCCTGTGGAGAGGGAACTGGTTTGACAAAATGAGACAACACAACTCAAGTCAGACCAGCTCTCAGGAAAAGACACAACAAAAAAAAAAAAAAGGTGCAGAGCACAGAGCTGCACTATGGTAACAGCAACTACAAATGACATGATTTATTACAGTGACATAAGGATCAACATTTTTTTATTCTACTTTAAAGACACGTTACAATAGATGTTTGTCACCGAGCTCTTTTCTACCCAGCATTTTCTTCTCGACTTTGAGATACACATCTCTGCAGGGTGGGGTGTGAAAATGTTAACAGAGTCCATAATAATCCTATGACTGACACATCCTTTCAAATCTCGCTTGTGTTCTTCATATCTCTGTCCTTAGATGACACTTAAAAGCCGATCATCTCCTCGTCTGCGACTGAAAATGACTCACCTTATTCGTGTAGACGTCTGGCTTTTTGTTTTCCGCAATATGTCTTCCACAGTTTCCTCGTGACACTGGAAAAAACACAAAGGGGAAAAAATTGTATTAAACCAGTGGATAGAAACGAAAGAGGAAAGTGCAGAAAAAGGCTAGCATTGGATGCTCTTGGTCACAATCTGATTGAATTTGATGCCAACTCTGACAGAGAGCAGAGTGTGTCCCAGTCTTAGTGCAGTGGACCACAGTGACCTTGCTGACTGAGTCTATGAGTGTCTGTTTGTATGCACATGCTAATGGGCCCTTGAGGGTCAATGAGACTGATCCACAGTTGTGTACAAAGGCCTCCACCTGATTCAGCGGTGGCAAAGCTTGTGGTAAATCAGACAGGAGGAGGAAAGCAGCTCTATAATGTGGGTGGTAACATAAATCACACCGAACAAACAAGCTTTAACAATGCATGACAGAAAATGTTTGAACCTAAAAGGATGGGGGATATAAACATGGAAAGTAGTCACAACAGCTACAAACTGTATTCTAGTTATATCTATATCTAGTTTTGAAGAAAGAGTTTTGAAGAAAAGCAGCAGTTGTTCCAAGTCAGACACACCCAAAACATACATAACATGTTTGACTAAAGAATTTGTGGCACAAACTCACACGGGAGCTCCCCTGCTAACCACTAGCTCACCTGCCTGACACACAGTGACACATGCTGCAAAGACCAGAAACCTCTGTGTCTGCAGCACATAATATTGTGTATAGCGTTTTTGTTTGTGTCCTCAAAAATCAATCCTAAAAATCAAAATACACTGATAAATAATGTGGTGCACCTGAAAATATGAAATTGCGCTTTGAAAAGCAGTGCTGCTCTGTTTTCACCTTTCAGTCTGTCAGACTAAATGTGTTTCCTAGTGCTGCTCAAGAAGAAGGCCAAAGTAGAAAGCCTGTACATCAGTTCACTTCTTAAAGGGCATTCGAGTGTAATCAGAGGGATATAGGCAAAGTAACCTTTTTATTTTGGGTACATTATTTTTGGGCTTGGGGGGGGGGGTTAAGGGATCAAAAAATCATAACAAGCTAGACCCACCAATAGATGGTGGCACCAGAGGAAATGTCACCAAGGTCATTAAGATTCGTCCTCTACGAGCCATGAAGGTCTGTACCAAATTTGGTGCCACTTGGGGCTGCACAATTAATCAAAAATATAATCAAAATCGCAATATGGCCAAGTGCAATATCCAAAAGGAGCTGCAATTTCTTTTTGATAAAAGGTCAACTGTGTCACAACATACCCTAAATGAAGCATTGTGGTGCTACAGAGATGTCTTGGCCTACAAATCATATTCTCCAGATGTAAGGGGACATACTTATTTGGTACAAGAACCAACAAAAAGCCCATCATCATTTTTTAATTTTTTTCTGTGACAATGAAATGCAAAAATTAGCATTCCAACTGAAATCATGACCAGCACCACAATGCTAATGGTGCTAACAATGCATAACAATGTTGTGACACATTTTACCTTTATCAAAAAACTGCAGCCCCTGCGATTTAGATATTGCTCTTTGATAGTGCACCCATATTGCGATTTCAATTATATTTTGATTAATTGTGCAGCCCTAGTTGCTAGTATCAAATTCGTGTTTTGTCCTGAAAACAAAATTATAGAGGAATCACAATGTCCCAGTTTGTATTACAATACTCTGCCAAATAAATCATATGATATTGGCCATTACTCTTCTGTTCTCTGGGGATAGAAATAGAAGAAACTTTATACTTTGGACTTAACTGATCACACAAAAGTATTTTCTATATGATGGTTTCCAAGTACCATATGCTACATTTAAGATCTACAAACTTCCCCAGCAAACGAACAAAGCAAAAACAATTTTAGAGTGCCACTTGCTTGAACACTTTTCCCCCAAGCCTTAGTTTCATATTACTTTCTTTAAAGTCTTGTTTCTAAGCCTCGTGGTATGTTACAAGCCATATTGTGGTTGTATGGATCAGCCCCATGTTGTGAGTGGCAGCCACACCTCAAATGATTCACACTGGGTGGAAAGGGAGCAGAGCAGCATGAAATACAGGTCATTCCCTGAAGAAACACAAGAGACAAAACAAGACCAACAAGTCTGCCAAGTATCCTGCAGAGGACTGAGAGATAGGGGAAAAACTGCTAAACGCTGTGTTTGTGGAAAATTGCTTCAGCTAAAAAGACATGGGTCCTAATTACACTACCAACAAAACTATCAGAACAAGTCAGAGTTACTTATGTTCTGTCATTACATGACAAAGTGAAAGGGCCCGATGGTCTTCTACCAACCAGGTTATCGATGGTTAACAACCGTGAAACTATAACCATTAGCATGAGGACTCAACTGACCTCTCAACACCAGCATAATACTTTAATTTAATACTTATATTTAAAACCATGAGGTCCCACACCTTCACCTTCTTCGGCCCTTTTAATACTCAAAACTTCCAATGTTCATACACAATTTACATAATTTCTTTCATCAATTACACTCCATCTAATGTTCCCTTTTAGTTCACACTTGAACTGACAATTTTTTTCAAGACCTCTACTTCTACTGACACTTCCAGCTCAGTTCATCATGTACACTTCAATGATTTCATTTCCTTTCAGTGCTTGAACTTCAACTTTACTCAGGGTTTCCATTAAATTATTACATACAAATTCAGTGCTTAACTGAAATTTATTTCAGCACTGACATTTTAACTGCCATTGCAGTTTCTTTCAGTAATTATATTTTGACTACAACTTCAATCACGGGCACATTATGAGAAATGGGTCCCGGGGCACAGACAGGTAAGAGGGCCCCCACCCCTTCTATATAGGACCCCCACACTTTGTGTTTGTTTGTTGTTTTGCGTCTGTGGTTATTTTGTATCTGTTTGTAGAAGTTTTGCATCTCTTTGTGGTTGTTTTGCCCCTTTTTTTGGACTGCTTTGCACATCTCTTGTTTTTTGTTTTGTGTCACAGAACGCTAACAAAACTCCATACAAAGTAAACCATCCATGACTTCAACTACAACTTCTTCAGTATTTTGCTTTTCCAGATGTTTTACCTGCAAAATTTGAGCAGAAAAAATTTTTCTTTTTTCTTCGTGTTTCTTGTCTTTAATCCTTTGTTTTGTTACTGTGATTTTAACAGTTGAAGTTTCATGTCACTCCGCGTGTATCACAAGGCACTATTTTTTGTGAAATAGTTTTAACTATTACATTTTCATATCATTCCGCGTATATACTAACGCACTATTTATGTGAAATCTTGCGTTTTGTTACTGCAATTTTAACCTTTAAAGTTTAATATCATTCCGAGTATATCGCGACGCATTTTTTTTTGTGTGAAATCTTATGTTATGTTTAATCTCTGATTTTGGGGGAGTTTTGCAAGCCGTTAAAAATAAAGTTGGTTTGACGCCATTAGTGTTTTTTATGGGAATGAAGAATGCCATGGCACTAACAGCACATTGAATCAACAGAGACAGGTGCGTTGGAGTATCAGTGTATAAGAGAACAAACAGGTGACAGGTGTGAAGTCGAAACAGGAGTGGCTGCAGGTGACTACTTATTAGCCACCTACACATATTCCCACGTTTACTAAGTTACTGCCTTCGCAAATGGAGATTTGGTAGATGGAGGCTCACGCTACTTTAGCTAATAAGCTAGTAACCGAACTGACGACACTGGCTTTAAGTTGTTCAAAGTCAAAATTACGACGTAGAGGAAAGGAAAAAGAACAACTCGTGTTATTTTACCACCGGATCATGTCGAGTAAGTAAAAAAGCAAGAAGCCACCGTTTGGAAACAGCTGTTTTCATGGTTGCGGTGTATGTTTTACACCCCAATAATGTCAAATACTCAGTAACTAAACCCAATGTAGTCGCTTATCAACTTGTTTGTCGTGTCCGTCCAGTTAATTTCCTAACAAGATCAATTCAACAACCCAACAACAGTTTATCTTACCTGGTGTAAAGCAGCAGCTGCACCAGGAGCAAGAAGCACGACTTAATGTCTACTATTTCCAGGCAAAGTTTCTCTAAAACTTCCAATTGAAAGGAGAGACAGTGAGGATGCCTCTTGCGGAACAAGTGCATAAGTAGATGGAAATGGAGCTGAGGGGAGGGAAGAGGGTGTTTAAGAAAGAAATCCCAGCCTCCTCTGGATAGGCCCCCCCCTCCAAGCATTGTGGGAATCATTTGGTTCAATGCAACACATGCCGTAAATTCATTCAGCAAGACTGTATGCTCCTCAAACAGCCTTTAAATGAATGCAGCCACTAGGCATCCATGCCATGTCTCTGTCAGTATGACCCAACATGCTCTGCTGCAATACTGCAATTGTTTAACATTGAAAGAAGAACTCAGAACTTTTACTTGATGAGTAAAAGTACTAATACAACAATGTAGAATTGCATTGTACAAAAGTATTAGCATCAAAAGGTGAAAGCACATTCATACAAAATCACACATTTCAGAGTAATATATTGTATAGTTTTTGATGCATTGATGTTTAAGCATCACTTTAATGTTGCAGCCTGTAGAAGTGGCACTAATTTTAACTACTTTTTATAGCTAGTTGTATAACTTGATAGCTTAATCCGTAACAATACATCAGAATTTATTTGGTGATTATATTTTATATTAATTATCTGAATACATGAAGTAACTATTTACTTAAACTTTCAAATATATGTAGTGGAGTAAAAAGTACAATATTTTCTCCTGAAAAGTACCTTTAAAATTCCACTGAAGTATAGTACTTGAGTAAATATACTTAGTTACATTCCTCCACTAAAAATAATTAAACTATCTCCTATGTTATTGTATAACTGTATCGATCACTGTATTGTGATAATGACCAGAGCTGACCCAAGCCTTTATGGGGCCTTGAGCAGAATTTGATTTGGTCAAGGGCGTAGATTTTGGTCTCAACATCAGTAGGGATGCAACAACCCCGCCACCCCTCCAAAACAGAGATTGACTTTTTATTGAGATCGACATCAACCAAACAGTTTATTAACATATAAGATCTGAACTGACATTAAAAAACGCCCGTACGCAAATGCAATATATGTGCATGTGTTGAATTTCCATATATGAAATATATGAACATATGAAGTAAAATCATATATGTATATACAGTATAACCTATGTACGTAAAAATTACATGTGTATCCTGTTAGATATTGGAACAATATCATATATTGATATATATGCCTGGCTAATACAAACATGTATTTTAGTATGTCTGTATATATATATATATATATCCATCCTGAAGCTTGTCAGTATATGTTCATTATATAGTCTATGGAAATATAAAAGATAGACATGTATGGTTGAATTAAATGATATTTTATGAAGAAAAGGACAAAAATACAAACATACTATTTAATGCATAAAAACATCATAATATAGTAAAGTATGAAAATGTCAGAGTATAGTAAGGCAGAAAAAGTCACATCATAGTAAGGCATTCCAGTCGTTAATTAAACTAATGTACATGTCTTTGGAAAGAAGAGGAAGCCGGAGTACCCGGGGAGAACCCATGCAGGCATAGGGAAAACATGCAAGCTCCACAAAGAAAGGCCTCAGGCCTGAGGTTCCATTCCCCATCACAAAGTCATACTATTGTAGGCATAAAAACATCATAGTATAATAAAGCATAAAAAAGTCATAGTATAGTAAGGCATTAAAAGGTCATCGTGTAGTAAGGAATAAAAAGTAATAGTATAGTAAGGTATAAAAATGTCATAGTATAATAAGTCATGAAAAATCATAGTATGTTGAGGCATAACAAGTCAGTATAGTAAGGTATGAAAGGTCATAGTTCAGTAAGGCATAGAAATGTCATAGTATAGTAAAGCATGAAAAAGTCATAGTATAATAAGACGTAAAACGTCATATTATAGTAAGACATAAAATCGTCATAATATACTTAGGCAGGGAAAGTCATGGTATAATAAGTTATAAAAAAGTCATAGTATATTAAGACATAAAAATGTCATATTATGATAAGAAATAAAAAGCGATAGTATTGTAAGGCTTAAAAAGTCATAGTATAGTAAAGCATTAAAAGTCATAGTATAGAAAGGCATAAAATGACATAGTAAGGCATAAAAAGTCATAGCATACTGAGGCATAAAAACTCAGTATAATAAAGCATAAAAAGTCATAGTATAATAAGGAATAAAAAGTCATACTTTAGTAAGGCATAAAAACATCATAGTATATTAAGGCATAGAAAAGTCATAGTATAGTAATTTGTAAGAAAAACATAGTATGGTAAGACATTAAAAGGTGATGGTATATAGTATAGTAAATAGTAATAGTTTAGTGAGGCATAAAAACGTCATAATATAGTAAGGCATAAAAAGTCATAGTATAGTAAGGCATTAAAAAGTGATGGTATAGTAAGACATAAAAACGTCACATTATAGTAAGAAATAAAGAGTCATAGGATACTAAGGCTTAAAAGTTCATGGTATAGTATGGTACAATAAGTCATAGTATAGTAAGGAATAAAAAGTCATAGTATAGTAAGTCATAGTCATAGTTTAATAAGGCATAAAAAATCATAGTATAGTAAGTCATAGTAACAGTATAGTTATTCATAAAGTCATAGTATAGTAATACATAAAAACTCAGACTAAGATTAGATTCAACTTTATTGTCATTTTGCACAGTACAGATACAAGCCAATGAAATGTAGTTTGCATCTAACCAGAAGTGTAAAATAGCATTATTTACAGATATGTGCAGGTTAAAAAGTAAGTACTACAGCATAAGTGAGGCTATATACTACCATATGTTCAGTGAGAGGTGGTATGTAAATAATTTAAATACATCTGTACAGAGAAGTGGACAGAGTTAGATAATAAAGAGTTTTGATGTGATGTTATGCAGTATAAACAGCATATGTACATTAAGTTATATGCAGAGTCTGTAGAGTATATATACAAATATAATTATGTACAGTTGGTTACATGTCATTATTGAACATCATTAGAAGTGTAGGTGGTTTAGTCTGTGCAAAATATGAATAGTGCAAATAACATCATCATAAAAGTACTGTAAACAGTGCAGTAATGAGTGCAATGATGCTATTGGAGTGGTGTTGTGGAGTTCAGCAGGGTCACAGCCTCGGGGAACAAGCTCTTCCTGAACCTGCTGGTGCGGGAGCAAAGGATCCTGTAATGCCTGCCAGATGGGAGGAGGGTGAAAAGTCCATGGTTAGGGTGGGAGACATCCTTAATAATGTTCCTCGCCTAACCCAGGCACAGTTTATGGTAAATGTTCTCGATGGTGGGAACCACACTGGAGTGCTTTACGGTCTGATGCGGAGCAGTTGCCATACCACACTGAGATGCAGTTCATGATTATGCTCTCAGTGGTATAGCGGTAGAAGTCCACCAGTATCCTGGGACACAGTTGAGCTTTCCTGAGGCTCCGTAGTAAGTAAAGGCGCTGTTGTGTTTAGAGAAATCATCGTAGATGTGGATGCCAAGGAACTTCAAGCTTGCCACATGCATAAAAAGCATAAAAGGTTATAGTATAGTAAGGCATAAAAAGTCATACTATAAAGATGTCAGTATAGTACGTCATAAAAACATCATAGTATAGTAAGGAATAAAAAGTCAGTATAGTAAGGCATAAAAACATGCCCCCTGTTGGCTGCTCGGGCCCTAAGCAGCCATTTATTTTGCTTGTGGCCTTGATAATGACAAACCTGTTTCACTTTGATTACTGTGTTTCAGGTTGTGTGCATACCTGAACCATTTGAAAAGTGACCAAGATTTAAGATGATCTCTTTTTATTTTTTAAAATAAGGAGTAACTGTATCTGATAAATGTAGTGGAGCAAAAACTACAATATTACATGTATATGAATGCACAAAATGGAAATACTCAAGTATAAACACCAAAAAAACTGTACTTGAGTACAGTACTTGGTTACAATACTCAGGAAGTCATGAGTAAAAAGAGTGGACCTTTTGGTAAGAATGTTTTGTCAACTTCTGTTTCCAATGTTATGACTGAACTTTCGATTTGAATCTTGAAGCAAGCATGGACCATGAGTCCTTCAAGTGCTCAAGTGACTATCTACTGGGGAAGATTGTGTGATACAGTCGAAAGTTCCTGGACATTTACTGAGCGGACACCTTGTGCTGAGAATGTTTTGTCAGCCAATCGCCATACTTTCAAAGACTGGTTTGGTGGTTCACTTTGGCCTCTCTGAAATGACTGGCTTTAAATATGAAGTGGTACAGACCTACTTGTCCTGACATTAACCCATTTGGTAGAATCTAAATTACTTGAACAAGTACATACTAAATGCAGGTTGTGTTTCATGATTGGAACAGACTGACATGTATCATAGTGCAACAGGTGATGTGAAACATCTCCAAGCAGTGTGGATATTGGCAGCGGAGGTGGTTGATCCAGAGGAATGGAAAGTGGCAGAACTTTTGATAAATGTAAAATGAATCCAACAATGATAAAATGGCAGACATGGTCCTCACTTTACCTGAACTGCACTGGGCAGGTGAAACGAGCTGCAAATCCCCCAATGTACCCCAGAACATTGTTCTACCTTAACTTAAAGATTACCTGTCTTTCTAAATATCTTTAATGGACATACCTTTTCAGTCAGTATTGGGCTGTCCCAGTAAAGTTAATGAAATACTCCAGCTTCAATATCAACAGGTTGTTTTTTTCAATGTAAATATGGTTGGAAGAGGTAAAGAGATTTCAGTTCCACAAAGGTCAAACTGCTGAACTGCTTTCTTTGTTATCCCCCAACCAGAAATCCAAATTACGTGGGTCACAGCACTCCTGCTGGAGGGAGTGTCGAACATTTATACACACATTTTTTGGTCTTGTCCATATGTTAAACCTTTTTTGGAAAGGAATGGGACATTTATTTTCTGGACCTGAAATCCTATTTCTCTGTCACCTTCTGGTACCTTGGAAAGCTTGGCCTTTGCCTCGCCTTGTACTGCATCCTCACTATACCTCACCCAGTAAACTGCCTACTGAGTGTAGAGTTCGTGATGAGCCAGGGTAGTTTCCATATCATTGTTGTCCAGTAGGTGGCATCATTGCACTACAGCACTTCTCTGTCAAACCCAAATACACTAGAGTCTGACCCAACATTTCTTTATCATATTTTTAAAATTTGTATTTCTGGTAAAAGTTTGTACATACCTGCCACAACTCTTAACCAAATTTGAGGGATCATTGCTAAATGTTTTTTTTTTTTTTTTTTTTTTTAAGGGGTAGTTTTAAGTGATTGTTTAAAAGAGGAATAACTCCCAAAACATAGTGTAACTGTATTTCTTTTTTACTCTCAAATATCAAAATATGGACAGGCTTCAAAAATCCCACATCAGCCAGGCTCTACTTTGTATGTAAACTGACTTGAATGTGTGTATATTACATTTTTGCATGGCTGGATCTGTTGGAAACAAACCCCTGCCTCTCCATGTCCTACTCAATGAGAGAAAACCAACTTCCCTCTATAAACACATAGACACAGTATTCACTGAAGAAACACATCACCATCTGGAAAATAACAGAAGCACTGCCAGAGCCTCTTCATGAATGCACCTTGCTGCATTATTTACAGCACTATTTTATTTGATCTTGATATGATGGGCAGACATCTTAAGCTGAAGACGCCAAATGCTTCTCCCAGGCATCGCATAGCAAAAAGACCAAGTGCTGCTGGTTGATCATGAGTCCAAAAAAGCTAATTAGTATGATTTTCTGGATTAGAAAAAATAAACATAAGAGACTAACATGTAAAAACATTTTCTATGACCGGAAATACCTCAAGAATGACAACATATCAGCTATGTACAAAAACATCAATAATATATTTATATATATATATTTATATATTTTATCTTCTATACCCACTAAAATATACCAAAGAAGCAGCTATTGGTCAATCTGAGGAACTCATTCGCCAACATGTTTTTGAAAACAGTTTAAATATCCTTCAGCTGTAAATGTGAAAACTCAAAAAAGGAAAAAAAAAAGAAAAAAAAGAAAGACAGGTAAATAAATTAAAAAAATATAACCCGACAAAAGTCCTGTGTTTATCCTGTGAGCCATTTTGGAATACTGCAGAGTGTGAGGAGGTAAGCCACTTCAACCAGCTTCTCCAGTGGATAAGAGTTTGTTCAAGGATGGGTCGTCTTCGACCATCCAACAGAGAGTTCCCAAAGTCTTTCATTTCATCAGTTCGTCATCCACTTGCGTACAAAGATTCAGACACAGTTCCATGACAACTGATGTAGGCCACAGACAAAATAGAAGGGCACTTTTTTTTCAAAACTTAGCAACCCAGGGATGAACCCTTTTGTTGAAGTAGGGGGCAGGGACACAGTCTGGACTCAGGGAGGGACAGTGGGTTTAGCAGCCTTCTTGTTTGTCAAGAGTTTGTTTCACAGTTGAATCCATTATCCACCCAGTCTAGCACAAACTTGGCAATATATATATACAGTATATAAACTACAATCATTAACAAGAGAGACGCAGGAGATTCATCCTTAAATACAAAAAAGTGTCTTCTTGTGTCCGTATGTGGACTTGCTGTAGTGTGTATTTGTGGCATCTGAGGAGAAAAATAAGGTCCTGAGATTTACACTGAGGGGCTTCTGAAGAGAGTGTGATAAAAGTGTGATCTATATAAAATGACAACAAAAGACAAAAATATATTTAAATCTATAGCATCGATGTGTATGCACGGGATGTGTATAGTATGTTAGGAGGGGCTGGACCGTGGTAGGGCCAGTATTCGTCCGTTGGTCTTTCCCCCGTTCATGTGTGTGAATGGGATGTGGTGCTCCTCGTAACTGCCCCTCAGGCCCATGGAGGAGGCCTCGTCCCTGTCCAAACACTGCTCCCTGTGGGAGTAGGACGACGGGTCCAGCGGGATGCTCTCCATGTTTTCCATGTCCAGATCAAAATCTTCACTTTCGGGCGGCTTGTTCTCCTCGCTGTAGAAGAAGGAGACCTCCTGGAAGGAAGGATGCAGGTCCTCGCGCAGCATCTCGATGATCTCCTGGAAGGTGGGACGCATCTTGGGGTTGTACTGCCAGCACATCTGCATCAGGTTGTGTCTGGGTGAAGAAACAGGGAGAGTGCGATCACAGTTAAATGATACTGATGTCTAAATTTTTTGTTTATTCACCATACTAATGTCTTTCTATCATAAAGTACTTAATGCATGTTCTTGATACTCTACATTTTCTGAAAGCCAACAAATCCCACTTGTGTATTAGTCCACCACTAAATGTAGTCCCCACTCACAAAGCGGTCTTTCGTTTTTCAGTAACATTTGCTTAAAACTAATGAGCCCAGGTGTTTTACAAAACTACTTTGCCATTAAAGAAAAACGAAAACGGAAATTTAAGATTTACATTTTCAAAAAGAATGAATGGGTTTGGGGCTGAGAGGAACAGATAATAATATAAAATATAATATAATATAATCCTGTACAACACCACTTTTAACTATGACTATGAATTGACACTGCATTACATCTGTCCATCCTGAAGAGTGACCCCCCCTCTGTTGCTCTCTCTAAGGTTTCTTTTGTTTTCCCTGTTTGTTGCAATATTTCTTATCACAGATTCAATTATTTTCTCGATTGATCAATGAATTGTTTGATCTATAAAATGTCAGAAAACCATGAAAAATGTCTCCAAATGTCTTTTGTCCGACCAACAGTGCAAAACCCACAGATGTTCAGTTTACAGTAAGAAGTCAAAACAGAGATAAGCAGAGAATCAGAGAGTTTGACATTTTTCATTAATAAAAGGCTTAAACAATTAATTTATTATTAAAATCATTGCAGGATAATTTTCTGCCAATTGGCTAATTGATGTATAGACTAATTACTGCAACTCTAGTGCAACTTACAAGATCCTCTGAGGCAAATTTGGGATTGTGGGCTATGTAAACAAACCGACTTGACTCAGGTTAGAAATAATTTACATATAACAACACAACTATTGTGTTTTCTGTCCGTATCAAATGTAGCCCTGCTCTTGTACTTACAATCTGTCCGCACAGTTGTCCGGTCGGTCCAGGTAACCTCCGTCCATGACAAACTTAAGGACCTGCTCATTGGACAGGCCCTGGTACGGCTGCTCGGCCAACGTGCTGATCTCCCACAGCACAACCCCAAATGACCTGGCAAACAGGAGGAGGAACGACAACAACAGCGACACAGGGAGAATGAGGACAGGCCAATTAAACACCTAACAAGAGTGGATCTGTCTGTAAACACTTGATGCAATGAACAGGTAGGCCAAGGGCAGAGGCGGCGGCTGCACTGCTGGTAAACAACGTTGGATGAAAAAGCAGGTTAGCTGCACACAAGCGTTCTGGTCTCACATTTTAAAATTTGTAACGTGTTTACTGTTTGTTATTCTAGTCTGGACTCAGAAGATTAATCTCTTGTGTTGATCAACTTATCACTTACTATGTGTGTGTAAAGTATGAAGAATGGTACTGTATTAAAAGGAAGCTGCAACTGAGGAGCTGCTTATAGATTTAGAAACATCAACCATGATAAAATTTTCTGCTAAACAAAACCGGATTTCCTGACATCCGGCTGCTCCACGTTCATTTTCTTACTTTTAGGTAATACTTGACTATCACTCATACCTATACATACTATGCACAGCACCTATAGCAACACATAAACCTGAAGTTAGAAGTGTCACTGACCAGCAGTCTGAATGAGCAGTGAAGACTCCGTCCTTCAGAGACTCAGGTGCCATCCACCTGACAGGCAGCAGGCCTTTCCCTCCTTTCCTGTAGTAGTCTGTCTCGTAGATGTCTCTCGTCATACCAAAGTCTGGGAAGAAAAGATGAAAGTTATGAATTAAGTTAGTTACAGTCAAACATGCGCTGGCTTGGTGTCTTTGAATGTGTCTTATTCAACTTTCCTACAGATTTCAGTGTCAGTATCTAAATACTGGTGTTGAAGCCACTGAGGGGCTGCACAGACGGGACAGTGACTGATGTGTCCAGGAAAAATCCCACATGTCTTGGCTTTAACCAAATCAACTTCTGTGTGTCTGTTGTGTTTAATAAAAACGTACCTCCTATTTTGACGGTAAGATCGTGAGCTACCATGCAGTTCCTGGCTGCCAGGTCCCTGTGAACAAATTTCTTGGCGTTAAGGTAAGCCATGCCGTCTGCGATCTCAGCAGCCATTTGGATCATCTCCTTCAGAGTGGGCGGTGGACGCCCGGGGTTGTTCTAGGGGACACAAGAAGAGATTTTAGATTTACGATCTGCTCATATAGAAAATTCTGTTTTATTTTTCATGTCAAGCAACTCATGAAACCAAATTACAAGTCCAATCCAACCTAAAAAAAAAAACTATGGGCACAATTCAAACACTTAAAGTTCACTTTGTGATGCAGGGTTGACTGTTGTAAACTCATTACCTCAGCATCAGGTCGCAGCGAGCGCAGGTAGCTCTTCAGGTCTCCGTGGGTCATCAGCTCCATCACCACCAGGGTGGGCTGGCCCTTGGACACAACACCCAGCAGACGCACCTGGGAGACGAGGACGAGGAGTTTTTCATTTCAGTATAGTTCGATCACATTATGCAACCATGACGATTGCTCCAATGATTTATCCTCTATGTACAATATGAATTCTTGCAAAAGATGTTGTGTCTCCTTACCACATGGTGGCAGCTGAAGGCCTTCATGACCGACGCCTCGTTCAGGAACTCGATTCTCTCCCTCAGACTGGCCGACTCGTTCACCGTCTTCACCGCGACGTGTGTGTCCGGCTCGCCTTTGATGATGTCCTTGGCGATGCCCTCGTAGACCATGCCAAAGGAGCCCTGACCCAGCTCCCTCAAAATGTTGATCTTCTCTCTGGCCACCTCCCACTCGTCCTCCTCATACACTGCAAACACATGTACAGAAACATATACATTACATATTACATGTTATGATGACTGAGTTCACAGGCACACAGGAGAGCAGGTTACTGGCATTATTTCAAGTGAATTAAATGTTAATAAGAAACCTCATTAAAGGTATATGATGCTACAGTGTGAAGAGCTGTGTGAAGTATTTTTGGCTTTGGACCATGCAAACTGAATGAATGAGCGTGGATAGAAGAGAGCAAAGTTTTTCCTTACTGCACTGAATGTTTATTTAATAAATCCAATCAGACTTCATCATGTACACGTGCAAATCATGTGCCAAATAAAGTTTCTTCTAGAGACATCTATATGTATCAACTATCTCTGAATCTTGATCTGTCAAAGGAAGTTCCAGAAATCAAGATGAAATCTGGGAATTGATCTGAATCCTTAAATGCAAATGAAAGGCTTTAAAAGCAGAGAGTTAACAGTGACATCATGTAATTCATGATAATCACTAATTACCAGTGTTAAAATGTTATAAAATCACTTAGGAAAACACAGAGAAACTCCCTTCCATCAACACATGTAGTGTCAAACTTTCAAACACATTCACCATTTTGCACAATGAAGCTTAAATGTCCAAGTGAAATAATAATAAGCAAAACCCATATTTGAGTGAAGGGGGATTTATACTTGCTGTCAAGCTTTGATTTAAAGTTCAACGTCAGATTTTGCTGATGGTACCACTGCAACACTTGAGACCTGTATTGTACATGATCAGGTCGTATTACATTGTCCACACAGAGGAAGGTTTGTCTCCTCTCCTTACTGAATTGGAGACTGCTGATGTGAAATGTTAAAGATTTTTCATTCACTGTGACAGAAAACCGTGATTTCGGTGTGCTTTGCTCTGCTGGTTAAAGGAAGAGGGAAGAAGTGACTGAGCCTTTCTTTAACTTGTGAGAAAACACAAGCCGCCAAAGTTGACCAAACATAGTTACATTTTTTAACAAGGTGCCATAATCCCTTAAATCAAAACTATAAATCCACTTTCAGGTTAAAAAAGAAAACACAGCGTCTGTATTATTGATCAAAATGCTTAAAACCTTTGCTTACCATCATTAGCGCTGAGATACTCTGGGTTTGAAGAAGTGTAGATGGGACCACTTGGCCCTTGAGTTTGACTAAAAGGAAAAAGAAAAAAGCATTTCATAAAATGTTGACGAGATATGAAATAATAAGAAAATGGCCTTTAAACAGGATGGGATAATTGCATACTTCTTCTTGAACATGACGAATCCTGTCACGGCCACAAACAGCAGCAGGACAAAGCAGATGACCGGCCCGATGACGATCTTTACAACGTAGAGAGGATCGCCTGTTCAACACAACCACCCAGACAATGAGTCACATTTCAGGTGAAGAACAAAAACAAGCTCTTATGAAACCCACACGTTAAACCACTGCTAGAATCAATATGCTGCTCTGTGAACATAATGAGCTTCAAATACAATTAGTAGCAGGCTTTTCGTCATGTGTGATAATGGTTAAAAGGACTAAGTCAACAGCTGATCAGTTTGTAGATAAGAAAGCGTCAGATAGTAAGGTTAATGAATAGCAGCTAGAAACAGCTTGAATTTACTAAGTATGATAAGATTTGATTAGAATTGAGGATGGAGAATTGATACCTTTTCTTAATGTTTTTAGCATTTTCTGAATATATTTCTAAAGCATGGAATAGCAGAAGAACAACTTATGATAGATAACATTATACTTTCATCTATATGGATTACAGACCATCTCAATCAGACATATAATGTTTTAACTGACATAAATTATGTTTGTTTCTATTTGTAAATCATGTTTACACTTGTGAAGCTGTGCGTATACATTCATTTAATTTCCATTGTTGGATGTGTCCTGCAACTTCATGTGTAGGCTATTCATTCTTGTACAAGTTCAATATATTCTGCTGTATGATGCTGGTGGGTTTCCATAGAAAAATGTTTGATTTGTTGTTTATTAATGTGTCGGTGACTAATTCCATGAGAGATGGGTCATGTAAATGGCCAGAGAGAAAAATAAGACTATTCATTCATTCAAGAACTTTTCCTAATTCACAAGCATTTTAAGTATGAAAATGATCAAAGGAATTTCCTACTAAACCAAGTCTTGGCTTGGTTCGCCTTCACGGCAGACGGAAACTTACTTGCGTCCTGGACATAGAAGTACGTGGGCTCGGTCCAGGATCCGTTCCCGGCCAGCGATGTGGCCCGGATTCTCACTGTGTAGTTCCCAGGATGCATCACTTTCAGCTTGCAGCCACGGGTCACTTTGTACATGTTCCTCGACACGCAGTAGTGCAGCTCCTGCAGGGGACAACAAAGAATATACAATGTCGCATGACAAACAGCTGCTTCATAATTTCCCAGTTTTAAATATCGTGTTTAAAATAACATTTTGACTCATGTTGGAGGAAACTATAATACTTCAAATTGTTCATGTTTCCATATTTCCACTGTGGAAACATCTGAGTTGTTTTTTTTTTATTATTGTTTTCCACAGCAAATGACAGTCTGCAGCATCAGACAAATATTTTGTAGATCAGTCTCCATAGCAACTAAAACATGGTGCAACGACAAAATGACTTCTCCATTTAAGTAATCAAACAAATGACATTACTGAGACCACAAGGCCAAACTTCTAAATACAAGTCAAGTAATAAGCATTGCCTCTCTTATTTGTGCTGCATGGCGAGCTTTAAGATGGATACATTTAATTTGATTTGATTGTCTTTCATTACTGCTCCGAGCTATTGTGTTTAATGAGGAAGGGAAATATGAAAAGTGCTTTCTGAGTAAGAATGAGTTTATGTGTAGCGGTTAGTTAAAATGAACCCATGTACTCTGTGACCCAGCGACACATGACGCTACATACACTAAAACAATAAAGGCATGACAGATGTGTGTGCAGATGTGTGTTCCTTCACCTCAGAGTCTCCCAGTCTCTTGTAGTTGACTTCGTACAGGATGATCATACCATTAGGGGCCACAGGTTCCAGCCATGTGATGTGCACAGTGTTTTCTGCCACATCGTAACTGATGGGACCAACGATGTCATCCGCTTTGTCTGCGGAGAACAAAGTCACATGGTTTCATGAATCATGTTGCTTCTAAAACTCAGGTGTGTTTGGAATAAATAGAAGATGAGCTGAAGGGGGGTCCAGCCGGCCAAATAGCTATGACGCTATGTCTTACATAATCATACATAATTCTGGTTGAAACGGGATGCTGATTTGGAACTTGAAGACATCGACACTTAGGATGAAAGTGAGACGTCAATTTCACGATTAAACCCTGAGAAAAGTTTAAACAATTATTAGTGTAAACCAGTGGATCACTTGTGCCAAGACAGACAGGTTTGCTTTGATAGGATGGACAGAAACCAGCGACTTCTGGCCCCTTGGTGAATGTTAAGACCAACATTCACTCTTCTCTCAGCTCTGTCTCAACCTCTGAGAAAAATCTGGTCTGGTTTTTAGCTGATAAACTGGGAGCAGCTGAGAATTCAACCAGAACGTTAAAGTCGTGAGCTGTAAAACCAAAACAATGAGCTGAAAGAAATGAAAATGCTCTGTAGAGCTGAGGGGAAACTGCAAGTCAGGGAGCAGTCAAGTAATAATTATCTGAGGTGGGTTTCTCACTCACACGTTTCTCAGTAATGAACATTTCGGAACCAAAGATGTTGCTAAAATAAACAAATAAGAATCCTGAAGATTATCACTTCCACAAGAGAGGGAAAGATCTGTGACGATACTATCAATAAAAGTAACTAGATAAATAAATAATGATCAGACAGTCAAAAGCTGAAGTAGGCAGGACCCTCTTAATGACAGGGTTTATTACATAAAGCTATATTATCCATCTCCTTAGTAACGGCAACAGAGGATTCAAACTCTCACTGTCTCTTTACCTTCAGGCATCGTGCGGGCGCTGACATACGCTGCCATGCTGCAGCGGGCCGGGTCGGTCGGGTGGTTGCATGCATGGATCTCAATCTGGTAGCTGGTGAAGTGCCGCAGGTTGGAGATGACAGTGGACTCTTTGGCGTGGACCGTGACCACAGACTTGGTGCTTTCGAAGGTTTCCTCGTCATTGGGGATGTGTGTGCCCTCGGGCGGGCTGGGGGCGGTGGTGTGGAAGGGGTGCGTTCGGTTGGCGATGCCCATCACAGAGCGTCGCTGTCTCGAGCGTCTAGACAAGGCAAGACATGTTAAAAGTGCTTTTACATTAAAGTATAACAGACATCAAAGTTTGAAAAACAGCATAAGACATTTAGAGGGAGGAAGAAAATCTAAAAAATTAAAAGGATGAAAACGTAGAATTAAACAACAGGGAAAACCGACAATCTGACATTCATACTCGCTTCACACGGCTGACTGACCAGCTGTGTAGCACTGAGCAAGGAGCCAGAGTTTAAAATTCTCTTTCTGGCTCTTTTTTATGTTGCTCAACTATTTTTCACTTTTAGTGTGAGCAACTGAGTGCAACACCATGAATCTCTTCAAGGAGAGACTGCCTGAAAGTGTGCGCCGTTATTACGTTTTTAAACAATATCACATCTCGTCTCTCACAACGACAGGCCAGCTTTTCACTCTGTCTTCCACTGTGGTTGTTTGGATCAACTTTAAACAGGTTTGTTTTCCCGATGTGCTTGGAGAACATGTTGTATAGACTGCTTGAGGACTGTGCTTGGATGCATTTACAAACATTATTTTTGTGTTTTTCTGTCGGTCCATGCACCTGACAGAACATCTTAAATAAGCATAATATTGGCAAAATTAAGGTACAATATTCAAATTAGTACCAAACACAAGATGATGCAGCTTTAATTTGTTGTGTGGGAAGAAAGTTGAACTGGATTGAGTTTGACAATATGAAGACAAATAAAAAAAAGAAAATCTAAAAGCCTTTACCAACAAAAACAGTCCTCTAGAGGACAACGTTCATGAATGAAAAAACACAAATACTACAGTTTTCTTAACGTTAAATTCTTAAAAAGACAATTCTGTTGTCAATTGTCTTACTTGATCTCAAAGACTTCATTGTGCAGGTAATTCTCAAAGGTTTTGCGGTACTCCGAGTCTTCTTTCTCCTTCTTGAGCTCTTTGTCGGTTTTGGGGCAGGCGCAGCATCGTGTCCCCTGGCCCTGCTCCTCTGTCTGGTTCCACTTCTGCTCCTCGTCACTGTCCACCTGAGTGGGCACCCGTGATGGCAACTTCATCCCTGGTGAAAAGGAGGCAGACATGGCAACCAGAGTGGAAAAAAAAACAATCAATCAGAGAGAATGGGATGACAGCTGAGATTAAGACAGACACATAACACAGTCTGATGCACAAATATCCACACACACGCCTGAGGGGCAGGTCTGTCATTGTCATCCCCAGGTCTTCACCCTCTGTAGTGGAGATAAATTACTAGTGACATGACCTCCCCGCAGACTCCCATTTCTCTGGGTGTGTGGGAGTTATGGGAGTTCAAAAGAGGAAAGCTTGGGCTCGGTTGTGTGCTAATATGGAAGGGCAGTGATGGCAGGGCATAGACGCAGGTCAGGTTGTGACAGGAATAACTCTACTAAGATAAATGTCTGAACGTTGCCTGAACCCGAGCCAGAGTGAGGGGAAGATCCTGATTGTCTTCGTACAACGTTTTGTGCATTTTAAGCTACATAACATCACCCAAAGAAAAAGATTCCTGTACCTTACCTCCATCTGATTCTCCTGCTTAGACGGAACAGAATAGCGCTATCTCTGTTAGGAACAATGGTTCAATTTACATGAAGATCACTCTGATTAAAATGCACTCAAAGATAAAAAACCGCTCCACAAATCGTGTCATGTTTTTCTGTTGCACATATTTCATCCTGCAGAGGCACCATTAACACCGTGCCTTAGACATTTTGCTGCCATCACGTGGTAATGTTTCATTTAATTTCCTGCCAGGGCTCCTACAGCTAATGAAACCTTTCTTGACAATGTAAAAAACAACAGCAAGGCGTCTTTAGCTGGTTCTGGAAAAGCTTGTTGTGATGCATGTTGTTAAGATTGTAGGATTTTTGTTGTGTTGATTTATATATAATGTGGGTCGATATTTATTTGGAAAATCTAAATAAAATCTTCTACCTATGAATTACCCGTCAAGGTGAATGAGATCACAAAGTCATTACGGAGCGTCCTGTGAGGAGACTGGAGCAACTTCAGGTCATCAATAGCTTTCGAGTGAGAACAGCTCTTCAACTAATGGAAAGCTGGCAAAAGTTGCTTCTTTTTTTTCCTCTCGCTCTCAGACACAGTCAGACACACAAAACCACTAAAAATGCAGCAGACACAATAACAGGACAACCGCAAACAACGAGACTCACCCTTCTGACAGTAGTCAAACTTGTAGAGCTCGCTGGCTTCAGGCTGGCGCTGGCAGAAGACCAAGTAGTGAGTGATGTTGCCGTTGGGGTCATTGGGAGGTTTCCACTTGAGGATGATCTGGGAGGAAGAGTTGGACGAGGAAATGGGGTCCAGCGGGACCGAGGGTTCTGGGGACACATCACAGAAATACAGAGGAAGTTGTTCAGTAAGGAGGAACTTTTACTACTCGGGCTGTAGACGGGGGTGAAACAATATATATAACATGGTACAATATGAATCATGGACCTGAAAAATGAATGGAAGCAAATTAAACTTCCGAAAGCATACAGTATGTCCCAAAACACTGGTTGTGCAGCAGTGAAACAAAAACACCAAGCTAACAAAGTAGAAATGAGTGAGACACAGGGTACAAGCATTAAAACTATTTAAAAGTAAGTTAAATTATGAATAAAAATATAAATATTCAGAATTCAGGTCTTTAATGGGTACATGTGCTCCTGTCATGTAAACCCATCCAGGATCTAGATGTACATGAGGAGGCACTTAAGTGACTTTCAATGCCAGAACTGTCAGGCCTGTTGCCTGAAAAGCTGATTTTCTGTAAGCAAAGGTCTTTTTTTTTTTTTTTTAAATACTGCCAGTATATAGAACCATGAGCTGATTGTGCAGCAAAGCAGTTCAAAAAATGATAAGGTTAATGAATGAATCTGTTTTTCTTTAAATGTAATTTCTCATATTGAAATCGTCATGATTTTACCAAAAAAAACAACCATTACTGTTAAAAACATCCTGTAAAAATTGAGTAAATGTCAAAAAGATCAAATCTTATTTAAAAGCAGGTTATGAAAGTGACTTTGAGACAAGATCTAATGAAATATCTTTTCAATGCAGAAATTCTGGTATACTGACGTCCCAATTAGCAAATGTCTACAAATGACTCACTGGGATTTATCAAACACAGCAAAGAAGAAATGCTGTTTCAATCTCATTTGCATTTCATATCACACTTACTGGCAGGGTGTTGCCCTTTGACCAGCAGCTGTCTGCTCTGGGTATTCCCCCTGTTTTTCTGTTTGGTAATTACATTACTCAATGTTTGTATTCCCTCATAATAGATCAATTGATAATATGAACACTGTCAGTTTGACCAATTTCCATCCAGTCTATAGTTAGTGAAGGGCAAATGAACAAAATATTCATTTTTGGTAGTATTTCCTACACTATGGGCATCACAAGAAAGAGAGGTATAGAGGTATAATGCTATAGAGGTTGTGATTTGCACATTTCTAGAAGGTACTTTCAGAAACTGCAGGTACTTCTGGTGTATAATTGTATTTCAGTTTTAGTTTATTCGTAGTTCTCAGTGTGGCTTTGGTAGTTTTAGTTCAGTTCTTTTTTGTGTGTTTAACTGTGGTTTAGATTTTTTGTTTCAGTTCTTGTTTTCAGTAGTTTTAGCAGCTGTGGTATTTTGTATATTTCCAAACTTTGCTGTGAAAACACAAAATTCAAATTATCTATGTTAATTTTCTTAATGAGCAAAATTTCACTATCACATCATTTTAAGAATCAATATGACTGAAGGATCACTGGTATTTTCAAGTTGCAAAACAAAGTAGGATGTGATGTATATTCTTCTGTTCTTAACTGGGTTCTACTTAGTGAACACAGATTAACAGCACTAACACAAAAGGCACAACAAACATTAGTCAGTGTATGATTTGCAAAAACAGGATGGCGTCTGGTACCAGCCACTTATTGTTTATAATCTACATCTAAATGTGTTTTTTGATCTTTGATTTTGCATCAACTGTGGCCAGCTGATAAAAAAGTAGAAAAAAAAGGTTGCTTGCTACATGTGGCTTGAACACTGACTGGCATCACCTTATATCCTACTGTTGATGAGGAATCTTTTGAGTTGACATATGAATCAGATTTTTGAGTGGGAGGCAAAGAAACATCTTGAAAATGTCCTCGCCTGAAGTAAAAAAAAAAATATTTCTGAGAAGACTGAACATAAGTTTAAATGTTGACATTGTACATTATAGAAAGTGTGTGTGAGCGGGAGAACGGATGTGAGCAAGGAGCGGTGCGTGGGGATGTCAGATTGAACCCTAAGGAGACACAGAGACCTGAGCTTCGTTGTCACAGTGTGATTATGTCGTTCCCGTTTCATGACAGTGCAACACACTGGTCCGACCGCATTGTCAGACTAGGTTTCACCAGCAACAGCTTATCTGTAATGACAGCTTTGCCCTTCTGACGAGGTTTGCTGGTTAAAAGTGACACAGTCCGGGATCCGGAGCTGGGTAGACAACAACCCTCCCTTGGCTGACTGCTGGAAGCCTGTTTCACGTGAGTGAGGGTTGTCATGTTTGATGTTGTTTATCAGGAAGGAAATGCACATTGAGTAAAAGGAAGCCACTTAGACGGGCCATCATGACTACGACAAACCCAAACTGCACACGACACACTCTGTGGGTGGCAGAGTACAATTAGTTTCTGGGGAAGAGATTTATGATCGCTGCGTGACCAACTGATGCAGACACCTTGCACGAGGTAGCGCCCTGTAGGTCAGTGGCACCCCAGGCGAATCGTGCCATCTGTCTTCCTCTTCCCTGTTCTTGTGCCAAGGACATTTTGGCAGCAGTCAGACTGACACACACCAACACCGACTCCGCCAGTCAATGATAGTAACACCGCAGGAAATGTGGATTCAAGATTAGCCTAAAAATAAGTGAATGAAGTCTTGTACAATCTGAGGAGAATTCATTATAGGAGTGACTCCGTATGCTCATACAGGCCTTTTGCATAACGAGAACTTATCATAATCACAACCTGTGCTTTTACAAGGTTTCTGCAGGGTTCACCAAGTTACACTGAAGATCTTTAAGAGCGAGTTAATGCCACACATAACACAATATCTGTTTGACGAGGTGAGGGGTGGGGGGGGGGTGTCCAGAGATTTGAACTACAACAAGGTTGCATTTATTTCACTGAAGAACCATTGAACAACACAAATCTGAATCAGTCTTACTGGTGGCATTGGTGCGAACATAGATGATCTCGCTCTTGGCTCCGTGGATCTGGTGCTCGTCAGAGGCTGAGAGCTGGGTTTTCACCATTATGGCGTACTGTGTCCACGGCTTCAGCGGCAGGATGAGATGACCTGGTTCAAACTGCTCTTTGTCCCCCTCTGAGGCTCGACGTGGAGGGTCCACGTCAGCGATCACCCAGCTGTTGGAGCCGCAGGCGTCCTGCCCATCAAACTCAGTTACGTTCTGAAAAGGTCTGTGTTGGGAAAAACAATAAGAGTATCCAAATGAAAAGTGTGTTATGTGTAGGCCTAAATTGTATTTCACTTGAGAAAGGCTATTGAGTTTCAGTTTGATGCTTTCAAGCAATTTATCATTGTATTTACTGGACCAGTCAGAAGAGGAAAAGAGCTGTGTAAACATCACTAAGGCCAGAGAGTCCCTCAAGATGCAGCTGGTTCATAGGGAGGATATTCAAAAACACTTTCTGATGACTTTATTATCGTGTGGGGGGTGTCACTCAGAAAAGTCAGATTTGAACAAATGAGAACTAACTACTTATTTGTTGAAATTAATTCAGTGCAATCCATATCCAACCAGCAAAAAACAGAGAATGATCGCCTTGTTCACTGTGGACGTGCAATATATCAGAGTGACAGTGTGTTTTAAGAGCACCCCCATGCTCGATGAAACGGCACGGCCTGTTGTGAATATACACTGATTTTTGAATTTGCTCAGACCATTACAGATTCAAAGTTGTTTTCTGCCCACAGTCAAACAATAGTTTGAATTTTGTTAAGAAGGTGACAGCCTTAATGTTTTTAGATGTCAAGTCATTACAAAAGCTGAAAGACTGACTTATGTTGGTCATGCTAAATGTAAAACACCCACTTATACAAGGAATTCACACGCCATTCTGTACTTTACACCTACAAAGTTGTAGCGTAAAGGAGGAATCCTTTTACACATTAAAGACTGTTTACTGGTCTTAGGAAGTACTACTGTGCATGTGGAAAAAAAAAGTTGTATGAAGCCTTTTGTGGCTCCAGAGGGAGCCGGTTGGAGCTGAAGGCAAAAAAAATCTGCATGTGTGGAGTTAGAAAAGTGTCTCTGACCAAACTGTCAGTGCACTGTGGGTATTGCAAGCGCCGGGTTTTCAAAATTAAGAAAATGTGTGGAATAAAAAGGACGATATTTTAGGGACTGCCACATTGAATCTGTTCATCATGAGAGTGTTAGTGTGTGAGGTTCAATGAAACCTCTGCGTGAACAGCAACACCGCTAAAGGTTGTATCGACTGATGAATCAACACAAACAACAAATTTGATGTTTGCTATAAATTTATCTTATCAATAAGACAGATTGTTTTCAGATTGTTAATGTGTTGTCACGATTTCTCTGCAAGTGTTTTTAATGAGTCAGTGAAGCAGGAATTGACGTTATCACTATCCACCAGATCTAAATGATCAGCATGTTTCTACTTTTCTTATCTACAAAGTGCTCAAGCAGCTGAAAACAATATTTGTCTGGCAGAGATCCAAGTCTGACTGTGACTGTGGGTGACTGATGACTGAAAATTAACTTACGCTTCTTTGTAAAGCACCATGAATCCCAGCAGATCTCTGAAGTCTGGAGGCCAGAAGGGTTCCCACTTGACCATTATTTTATCGCTCATGGTTCGGATCTGGGTAAACCTCAACACATGGTTCTCGCCTGAGAAGAGACATTTATCAATTAAAAGCAATAAACAGCTGAAAAAGTTCCAAGTAAAGCAGGTTATCATTGATGTTTTTAAACTGCTGTTATTGGGAGACATTAGTGAAGAAACATCTGCTTTCATTGATTTAACAACCCAATGTCCTGGAGCAGCCGCCGCCTACCTTCACCTACTCAATCAATTTTAATAGATTAGGTTTAGATAAGAGACTGTTAACCACCTTTCTAAATAAAATGGGCTTCAGCAGACAAGCAAAGCTATATTTACTTTATGTGCACACGTGAACATCTGTCTTTGCCTTCAGTGTGGTTGGACAGAATTACATAACTGTAGTGCAAAATAAAAATTCAAGCGTTGGAGCTGAGTGGAGTTCAGAATTCAATAGTGCAAGAGCATTTAGGGTAAAATTCTTCCTCTTGTACTGAGACTGGAAAGCAATCAGTGATCCAACGCCAGAGACTATTTCTGAATACAGATAGGGGCCCTATACATGACCACCTGGTACTGACAATTCACACCTTGGCCATGTGATGACAAATGAGCCAGTTCCAATCATTCATGCAGACTGTGAGATGCAGTTAAGAGCTCAGAAAAAGCTAGTAAGTGGACCTTTGAGTCAAGTTAAGTGTGCCACATGTGCTTTCCCCGAGGTCAAGAATGAATTTCCAGGCTCAAAACTTTCTGTATGTGTCCTGGACATTTGACACTGTGCACAGGGTGAATGCCACAAAAAATGTGATGAATGGATAAGAAGGATCACACACGAGTTTGCTGAGGGTTGACACAACAAAGCAAATGTGAAGCAAGTTCATCATATTTGTTAAGGTACTTATTGAAAACTAGACCAAGCATGCAGCAATAAGAAGCCCCTTGATAAAAAAAATATTAGCCTGGCTTTGTGCATGTCAGTGGCTCAGTTTAATCAGACACAGACCTTTGTATTAGACAGAGGTCTGTACAATCTTTATGATTCAAAACAGACCAGTGGAACACCTATCCAAACCTAATGTGCAACTGATCTACAAAGCACCTATGGACAGTCAGAACCAGTCTAAAATTCACCTGAGAATAATCTGAACTAATCCAAAATGTGGTCTAACCAAATGAAAAGGGAAGCAGTAAGACATGCAATCAATTATGAGCGGCTGTAGTTGGAAAAGAGTCGATTCTTATGTCATTTTCCCTGAACTTCTCTATTCGCACGCTCCCCTTTGCCTTAAAAAAAACACACTTTTCTCTTGTGATGATTATGACGCACCACAAAATCAGAACTTATAAAGACTCCACTCTGATCCACTTGGGTGTGAGACATATTCACACACAGACCCAAGATCTGTGGCAAAAAGAGAGGACCCTACCTAATAACTCTACCTAATTAGACTGAATAGTTGGACCCAACCAGACTCAGTTCCCGGATGCTGAACTTTTCTTTCCTGACCCTCTCTCTTATGTCAATTTAATAAAGGAAACATCCGAAACATATAAAAGCGAGATTATGCCCATGTCTTTGTCTCTGAAGAAGAATTGAATGAATTGTATTCTTTATTCTAGGGATGATGAAGGCTCTAAATGTTGATGTTGTATTAGAAAACTAAATGTCTTGCCCTTGTAAGATTAATAATAATCGGTTATCATATCCGTATCGGCCATAACAAACAGGTACTGAAGAGATGATAGTTACAGGCCCTGAAATTACATATCGGTGCACCTCTTACAAAAATAGCAGGAATCCTATATCACCATATCACCATGTTTAACCGTTGTGAGAGCTTTGCTCTGTTGGTTGTTTCTACTAAACTATGTCAGTAAAAGGTCAGTGGGGAGACATCTGCAAACACACAAGGACAGGAAATGACAATAACTATGTCTATGTTTGCATCTGTATCAGGGACGACTCTGTGTTTCCTGTTGCCATAGTAACTCCTGCAACAATGAACATGTCTCTGGAGTGGAGGCTCTTACATGAGGCCTGGTCTCCGTTGGTCTTGGAGGCAATGTCGTTCTTAATATGCCGCTCTTTGGTTCCCGTGACCTCCTCCATCTTGCGGATCTCAGACATGCAGAGTTTGGAGTTGTAGTGGAAAAACATGCGCCCCTGCAGGATGGTGAGCTTATGTTTGGACCAATCCCAGAGCTGCCGCAGGTTCTGGTTGTCCAGGGCATAAAACGAGTAATTTCTAGAAATGAACACATAGGATTACATGAACATACTTTTCATGATGCATATAACACTTGGCTTGAAAAGGCGTCTCAAGAAACATGAGTAGAAAAGTATTTCAGAATGCCTCCTCTACAATTTGCATCATATGTTGATCCTTTGCCATTTCTACTGTAAGTGTAGCCCATTGTGCTACAACTGTCTCCCACCTCGTCTGAATGTAGCCTCATATATGATTTGGGAAAGTCTAACCAAAAACTGCTACCACAGCAAGACATTTTGAAAAGGTCAGTCCTTCCGCTTTTAACTCATAATTACAGGAGGAGGCTCTGAAATGGCGAGGATGAGATGGGCTCAGAGGACAGAGTCTCACCCGATTTCCTGTTCCTCTCCACGAATAACACGGAGTTTGCGGAAAAACGAGAGGGACACGAGGGCGTAGGAACGTCGCACTGTCAGGTAGCCAGTGATCTCCTCCAGCTGGCCCAGGCTGGCCTCCAGTTCAGCTGCTATGTTGTCTACAGAAAACCAAAAGACACACGCCTTTAAAGTGATTTCAGCAGCATACTTGGTACAAAAGCTCTCAGACAGTTTTTCATTGGCAACAAACTGTCCTCTACTGTCTGTGCTCTCAAATTTGGGTTAATTGTTTTTTCCAATTTCAAATACCAGAAGCATAAAAGTTGTGAAATGATGCACTGATATTTATTTACTTTGGTTATGGGAACTTCTGTGTCTAATTGCTAAGGTTCAAGTTCAATGTACTGTATTAGCATTGTCTGCGTTTTATCTACATGGATTTTTTGTTGTTCAAATAGTTCAAAATTTCTTACATACGCCACAATACCCCTCTTGGGAATTACTGTCTTGTTTTCTGGTAGGTTTCACAGTTGTGGCCTTTATTTTTACGTTGTTCTTTGGTCGACTGACTTGCTTGAGTGTGTGTAACGTGCAGCTCTCTTTGCTGTTATCTGTTACCAAACAAATCGCAGATACTCACTTCCTCCCCGCAGGTTGATGACCAGGCTACCATTGAGAACAGTGCAGCCTCGCAAAGCCTGGGCAGCGGTGACAGAGTCCACAGTCTTCAGACCCATGCACACCTTAGGACAGAGCCCTGCACAGGGAGTGCAGTTAAGTCTGTTGAACAAAGGGGAAATAAACACCAATTAAGAAACTGTTCAAGACAATGTGTCTGCACGATAATAATGTGTGTTAGTGTCACAAGTTAGACCTTGGAGATGCCATAGAAGCACAATGAGCTGAAAGATGCTAAAAACCTCTGCAACCTCTAAGGGGAACTGCAGAGTCTGGTGATATGTCTCTGAAGAATCATAACTACAAGTGATGTCTTTCACAAACAAGTAGCCATTTGATCTATTGTTACATGAAAATATTGATCATAACTGCTTTAAATAAGCCCCTGGCTGCACTGCATGCATAACGAAAACAAGTAAACTTCATTCACTCTTTCGAATGGCAGCTTGAACTTTTGTTTTGTTTTAACTAAAAATGAACCAACCCGAACGCTTGACCTTCACAACCGAGCTAAACGACCTGGCTTACGTAATGTTTTCATAACAAGTCTCTCCTTATAACAGGTATATGGTGCTGCCTTTGTGTGCCAACCATATTAACCTATTTCCTGAGACACCATCTGTACAATCTGCACAGTTATAATGCGGCAAAGTGCAAACTTTGATGAGGTAAAATCCAAAGTACACAGCGATCTCTGCAGCCGCTCAGATTCACACAACAGCCTAATAAGACATCTTTCAGCAGAGACACATGCTGCACTGAACATTTTTTTGACTGTTTCAAATTGAGCGGATTAAGGCAAAGATTAGGACAATGACCCCGAGCAAAAAGCCCATCATTGTCTAAGTACTACATGTGTTACGAGTATTTTTTGCCGCTGGCTGGTTTATGAGGTGAGAATGACTGTGTTCAGCAACAGTTGAGTAAGTTGGCAGGGCCATTACAGAAGCATGAGGTATTTCTTTTGTGACTGCCAAATAAGGGAAGTGGGTGGCAGCTAATGTGTTAAAGTTTTTATTGCATTGTATAAATACGAGATGAATATAAAACATAAGCATGCATTGTTGTAGTAGCCATGTCGTACTTATAAATGAGATTACTGAAAACTTTCAACAAAACAAAATTTCCAGATAACACAAAGGCCTCCCATAAAAAAAAATAAAAAATAAAAAATAAAAAAAAAAAAAGGATGAAAAAGTGTGTCTGTGTCCTGTCAATAAAAGAAGGTTATTGGCATTGTTTCTTTATGTGGTTCATAACTTCTCTGATCTATCTTGACCCTTTTCCCCCTCCCCAGTGCCATATCTGCACTTTCAGCCTAGACAGTCATAACGCCATGGCAGTACGCCGCTTATCCACAGAGCACTTTCATTTCCACAGCTTAGTTTAAAGCCAGCAACGGGAGTGAGATGCCACAGAGAAGCGATGAGCAATAAGGGGAACAGAAAGAGAGGCAGTGTGGAAAGGCAGAGATATGAGTACAAATGGGTTCACCACAGGTCAATAGTAGCTCAAAGGTTTAGATGAGTAAGATTGTTGATTTAAACCCCTGGCCACATCGGCAGATCAACATCTGAGGCTCCTGCTGACTAAAGTTGTTACACAGAAGATTTGAAGTGTGGAGCTCTTCATTAGACAATACTACCTCCACTTCAAGATATGAAAAGCTGCATAACTCAAATGTTTGATTTATTATAATAAATCAGAGAACTTTAATTCTTGTAGCTTTAAAAGCAAAGCTCCTATTTGGATATTGGAGCCTTCTTTTTCTAATTTCAAGCGTTGGACCTGCTGGGCTGAAAAAGAAAATCAGTGGCACTCTTTCCTTCTCATTAATCACTGGGATGCAGTTGAGCAAGTACTTCACCCTAATCTGCTCCAGTGAAGCTGGATCTGAGTTCCAGTAGAAACCTCTCAGGTGTAAATGTACAGTGCGTAACTTGATGAATGTGAAGCTGCATGTGGCTCAAATGGAGCTTATGTGCTTGGCAAACTCAGTGGATAAATAAAGGCTGAAAACACACATGATGACACAAACACCGCAGCCGTCGCTCAGCCACTTTTCCTTGTCATCACGGTTGTCAGTGACAGACTGTCTGGACTATGCGGCTGCAGTTTCTTGCCAGACAGACCCTCTATTTCTTTGCAGCCAGCCACAGGGAGTCAAGGCACAGCACCCCAGGGGACTGACAGTCTGTCCCGAATGTCTCGGACTCCTGTGGTGTTTAACAGCGAGCCAGTCAACTAGCCATGTTGTAACAAAAGACAACAGGTCTCGAAAGATCCAGCTGCGGTTTCAACTTCTGCCTAAGCAGAATGGTTAGGGCTGTTTTGGAGTGTCTGTTCTTGCAGGCACGCCCACACTAATCAACAAGCCTGTCACGGTCAATGAAAGTGTCAAAGGGAAGAAGGTCATTGGCAGGTCAGCACAAGTACAACATCCGTCTTTAGAGAGGGAAGTCTGTGCTGATGCAGCTACAAAGATACACGCATAACAGGTCGTAAACTGCACATTTACAGACAGGGGAACACATTTGCCTATAGCTTGCACACTGCAATGCAGACACCAGCGGTAGGTAAACAACCTTCAATTTTGTGCAGCAAGTGGGCGACTAAAAAAAATGCAGCAGATGGATACGGAGTCAAAATCAGAAACACAGATGTGCCAGCCTTCCTACTGCGCTGCACCACTTTGACCCAGCTGTCTGCAGTCTCACTCACACATACAAAAGAAGCATATGTGCACATAGTGCACAGAGCACCGTCTGACCTTCAGCTCCTGCACTGTCATTCTGTGCTACAAAACCACAGTGACAAAAGCAGAACTAGTATGTTTTTTGTTTTTTTTTTTACATGTAACAATTTTTTTTTTTATTTAACACTGAAGACACATGCCGGTACTTTTTTCTTTCATTGAAATTCTTGTTATTCGTTTTCTTTTCTCAACATTATGAAGGGTGGTGGGATCTGTTGTTGTTATTAGGGCTGCATCTGACGACTATTGTCAGTATCAGTTTATCTGCTGATTATTTCCTCAATAAATTGATTAGTCTATGCAACGTTAACAATGGCCAAAATATGCCATGCACAATATCTCCAAGAGCAAAGTGACGTCTCTAAAGGTCTTGTTTTGTTGGACCAGCAGTCAAAAACAAACAATATTCAATTATGATACACAACAAAGGAAAGCATTAAACCAGATATCGGAGATGCTGAAAAATTGAACGATGCAACTACTTTACTAATTGATTAGCAAAGTAGTTGCTGATTAATTTTCTGTTGATAATCTAATCAGTTAATTAACTACTTGCTACAGCTCTAGTTACTGTCCTCGTAATGTTCAATGGAGGATCATTTGCTCTTAGTGGACTGTTAAATGACATCCTTTGTGTCTGTTTGAAGATAAAAATCAAAAATAACATGCCCTCACAAATAAAGACGATTCCCCATTTTGATCGGAGCCTGCGAGTCAAACCCACCAATCAGGTCTTACACAGTAATCAAATGATTACTGTGTAATGCCTGGGAGTCTCTTTAATAATAATAATCTTTCTGTAATAGGCCAAATGCATTTCTAAATTAAAGCACTGTTTTTATTTTTAGCTCCCTCAACCGGTACGTTTTAAGGGAAATTGAACCCATGTAGAAGAATCAACAGGTTGACAAGCTCCTACAGTTTGTAAAGCCATTGGATTAAATTCTGACCTGTACACGTGTTTGCGTGTGTGCATGAAGAATATTTAGCCAGCGTCACTGATCAAACATTGTTCCTTCAGGCCATTAAGAGCCCATCAGACCGTCATGCGTGTCCACTTACGAGGAGGAGTTGACGGTCGTGTAGCCGGAGGGACACTCAGAGATGCAGGCACCGTTGTGGATTACGTACTCGTGGCAGTCTGGGTTTTTGCTGCGCTCCTTCTCCCGCTTGCATCTGTTGTGGAGATCCTGGCAGAAGGCAAAGGAGACGCAGCGCCACCCCTTGTAGGTGAAGTGGTTTTCAGGGCAGCGCTCGACACAGTTACCCTCATGCTGGAGGCCGCGACAGGCCACGCAGTGACTGGCTGAGTTGGGCTTCAGGCAGCCGCCCAGGCACTGGTCGTGGCAGCACTGGTCTTCCTTGGTGCAGGCCCGGTGTTTGCACTGAACAGGACACACTGCAGGTAGGAGAAGAAGAACAATGTCAGGTTAGGGAGGGAGTTCATCACATGAAACCAAGGTGAGTCATATGAAAGAAAGGGTTAGGTAATAAGGTTCCAGTTTGAGGTGCAGGAAGAGAGGCACAGGAAACAGGAGCTTATCACCCAGAGGACATAGGTGATTTTAATCAGTGCCATGACAAATGACAGTAGGTCTCTAAACATGTAACTCTACAAAAATCTCATATGGTCATATTTCTCTGTCAGCAGGAGTCAAATCCACCCTCACTGCACTAGCCAGCAGTCCAGAGGACCATCTGCCACTGGCCAACAAGCATACTGAATACAAACAGCAGGGGTCCAACACTGGTTGACAAAGACGGGCACTTATCCAGAAGGCTTGGTGAAAGTGAGACAGAGAGGAAAGAAAACGATTTGACACAGTATTTTGCAAGTGAAACACGTGCAAGATGTGCTTTGCTCGTTTTCGTTCTTGTCCCTATGGAGGCTTCGTAGATTTAAAGCTTGTTTAATGGACTAACAAAACAGTACTGTATATTGGGCAAAAGCTATTACATAAGAGCTGGGAAACATGGGAAAAAACATAAAAATGAGAAGACATTTTTCTGATATAAGCACATATCACAACATCTGCTTAGATATGGAAAATCCCACATCAAAGTGCCTTGTTGGTTAGTGCTGAATCAACAGAAAATACATTGATTAACTGGTTTTAACTTTTAACTTTGATCTTCATTCAAAAATAACAGTTTAAAATATTTTTTTTCCAGTTATTCTATCATTCCTGCGGTCCCATTGGATTTATTTGCAGCTCTGTATCCACTTTTCACATTTTTCTGCCTGTGAGTTTCCAATAAGAAGATTTCTTCATAAATTACTTACCACTGGTCCTTTGTCCAAACTAGCTTTTTTACTTGCTATTAACAGTATTTTAAGCAAATACCCATTGGTCAAAGACATTACATAAAGTACAATACAACTCATAGGGATCTTATAGCCATATTTCATTTATTGAACAAAAATGATAAATATTGATTGGTTCCAGTTTCTGAACTGCTGCTTTTCTCCGTTTCATATAATTGTAAATTGAATACGTTTAGGTGTGTAGGTGGTGGTTTAACAAAACAAGAGATCTGAGGTTGAGGAAACTAGCACTAATGTTATTATAAGATGAAATCATTATTATAGATTAACCAAAAATACATAAGAAATCAACTGATGATGAAAATAATCCTCAATTGAAGCCCTACAGTTGATGTAGGCGTCATACGGCACTTCACCATCTCAGGATATCAAAATAATCTCACTACATCATTACAGTGACACATAATAAACACTGATGCACTGCTAGCCTCTTGACTATCATAATCACGGTATAAACAAGCCACAAATCACCTCAAGAAGCTGCACAAAATTTAAGCCAAGGCCTCTTTCCTGCAACAAGGACACACAAGCTCCTTGTGAGCACGCAGAAAAAACACTTACAGAAAGATATAGTGTCCTGACAGTCACACAAACATGCAAACAAAGGTTCAGTGGTGTTTCTGGGACGTTAACACCTTCAACTAAGGATAAAGACACAAGTCTGTAGGTTGGCTGTGCATACGTCTGCATGTGTGTCCGCCTGTAAATAAACGCGTTACATAACAGACTCTCAGGATTGGCAGGGGTGTGTGTGTGTCAGTCTACCACAGTTTATATGTGCGTGTAGGTGTGAGGACAAGTGTGCAAGGATAGGTGGAGGCTTCTCAGAGGTAAATACAGGAGACTGACCTGCCTGCTGAGATTAGCCTCTCATCCACGAGGGCCAGATTAAGATGGTTCAGCAGCACAGGAAATAATGAGTTGTTGAGGTTAGGGGCAGGTTACAGGTCAGGTCGTAAATATGTGAGCATGCAAGTCTTTTATAGGTCAGAACAAACATTTAACCATGTAAAGCAAGACCGCATTTGGCATTTGGGTGCCACACTCCCAATTACGAGAGACAATGAATCTCAATAATCTGTTATTCTTTGCAACTCTCTTAACTCTCTATTGTTAAGAATGACTCAGTGAGCATGTGTCCAAAACTGCTTGGCTTCATTAGTGTCATGAGGTCAGCCCTTAAACGAACAAAACAACATGGACCCCCTGTCCTCTCACATTAACAGAGGTACGCTCCTAAAGCGCATGAAGAGTGTATGTTTGGGGAGGGCAGCAGCAATATGAGAATGGCAGTGAGAGGGGGGAGGCTAAAGGGGGCAGAGTGCGAGAAAAACAAATGATATAACCACCTTTTATCTGCGTCAGTCTGCTAGTCTAAATAATCTGCCCCACAATGGGATTTACAAACAGTACAGAAGATGATTTCCAACCCTAAAAAACAAAAATTTCATCTAATTTTCCTTCCATTTCCAAAGTTCATTTCAAAAGCTGCCCTTCAACTTTTCCTCATATGCATGTACGCACAAATATGCACGCACACACACACACACACACACACACGTACACACACACACACACACACACACATACACACACGTACACACAAAAGCTTTGCTGTCTGCTCTCAGTGATTCCTGATCCTGCAGCAGGGCTCCATGCCGGAGCACAGGCCCAGCAGCAGATCCACCCTCAGCCTTAGCCAATGTGTTGGCTAGCTGTAGAAGCTAGCCATTCAAATGGCCTCTCCCATCTCCAAGGAAGACAGGCACACGGTTTAACCCTTTGTGTTCCTCTCCCTTCTCTTCCCTCCCAGCCAGTCAGACAGCAGCAGGAGCAGCAATTGGAGGAATGCAAAAAACCGACACGAGAGCCACATAGTAACAGGCTGGGGCCGAAGTAAAGTGAGCTGCACTGCACTACTCTCTCAGTCTTCTCACTCCAGCAAAGCGGCTGCTTTTATGCTAAGCTAAAGCACAAGTAGTGTTATTAAGTCGTACTAAGTACTTTTGGTTTCTCACTGTCATGCACATACACCTTTGCTGGACAGACGGAAGAACACCGCCCCCGAGCAAAATATCTGAATTTTTATTCAGAAGTCCTTTTTGAGAGAAACGTGGTGCTCTCTGTAGAAGCGGGTTCAAACTCCCGCTGCGTTGACTGAACAGCTCCGTGCCTCGGGTGATGCACCATGCCTCATCATGTCTACAACTCATTAGGAGTTTTTACAGACTTCATTGGCCCTGGAACAGCTGAAAATTTTCCATCCAGATCGAGATGTGTTTGAACAACTGACAAACTGACTGAAATTAGTTTAACACTAAAGTAATTCCAAACACTTTGTTGATCTGTTTTTTTCCAGTGTCCAATATGTTTTTGAATCATGTCTGGTAAAAAATATGTTCCTCCTAAACAGATGTAGATCATTTTGGATCATTTTGAAGTGAAATCCGTCAAATGTTGCAGCAGGCCTTTTATAATTATCATTCAACGAACAATCATGACTACATGCATTTACCTATTATGCGGGAAAACCTAATAACATATAAAACACTGCATTAGCGCTGAAACAGAGAGCTTGATTGATCAATTAATTGATTAAAAATTTACATAAAACAATATGGATGATTGAAACAGTTTTTCAGTGTTCAATGCAGCAAAGATGCTAAATATTTGCTGGTTTTCAAAGGTGAGGATGTTCTGCTTTTCTGTTTAATATTCTAAATTCAATATCTTAGGGCCGTTGGTCGGACAAAACATGACATATGAGGACCTCATCTTTGGCTCTCAGAATTCGTAATGTGCATTTTCACCTTTTATTTGATATTTTATAGGCTAAATAATTAACTGATTAATCATAGAAATGATTGATAGATTAACAGATAACGTTGCAGCCCTACACTGCGGTTTATCTTGGTTAAAATGGGATTGAAATGATCAGATTGTTAATGGATAAGTTGATAAACAGAAAATAAATCTTGGTAATGGCTTAATTGTTTCAGTTCTTTGATCAAGCAGGTTCAAGATTTTCTACTTTTCTCTGTTTTATATAATTTTAAATGGAAGATCTTTTGGACAAAATTTATTTTTACTTTTTTGACATTTCAATCAGACATAAAGAATAACTGATAATGGAATAAAAATTGTTAGTTGCAACTCTACACTTTTACACGTTTAGGTATAAATGTTACGTGTCTGATGTTTGAACAGAAGCACTGGTGCAGGCAGAAAAAAAAAAAAAAAAAAAAAAACAGAGGTTAATGCGGGTCAGTCCATTTCAGTGACTGATGTCAAGCTTCAGACATGTGCTGAGTGCCACCTGAGAGAACAAGCGGGCAACCACTTTCATGAAGCACCAAAACAAACCACTCACTGTCCAAAAGATTTGTACAGTTCACTTTGCCAGCAGATGACTTGGCCACGTCTGCTGAGCTGAAATCAATGCTGGTAGTTGATCCTAAATTAGCTGTATTATTCACTCTCGGACATCACAGCGGCTTTTATATTATAAACAACGGTGACCACACCGAAGGAGATAGACTTGTTTCTTGTGCGCTTGTCAAAAAGGTTTTCAAGGCTGAGACCCTGAGGACCTTTGAGCGGGGGGCCACCCCAAGCCATCTCTGATCTCCCAGAGTGAGGAGGACGCTGAGGAGGCTGTTTGGGGGAGTTTGTCATTCTTTCCTTAAAAACATGCAAATCTCTAAATACAGGCCCAGTTTTTTTTTCATCATTATTATTGTAGACCCTGCAGCTAACACAGTTCACAAAGAGCAGAGGTCTTTTCTCAGTTTGGTCTGTGTCAATTCGTTCTGCTCAGCTTGAGTTCGGTCTTGTCAGCATCTCCACTACTTATCTTCTATTTGTGCAGAGTAAAATCACTTGACAACAGTAAATCAATGGGGTTTTTGGGAGGCAAGTGCTGAGTCAGCAGTTGGACTTAGGTCTGTTCATGACTGGATACGGCTTTAAAAAAAAAAAAAAAAAAAAAAAAGTCTTGAGGCTGAATGTGTGTCTCTGAACTCTTTATCCTTATTACGGTGGTTTTCTCTGGCGCACTGGCCAGGGCCTGCCTGATCTCCTGTCATGCAGTTTGTGCAAAGTGCAGCAGGATCACATGGAGGCTGAGGAGCAGCGCTGCAGAAACGCCTGGATCTTTATCTCATTAGCAGACGTTTCATTTGGATGAGGCGGGGCCAGAGTCACACAATGAGACGCTCAATCCCCGGCGCTCGATATGGTCAACAACAACAAAGTAACACTACTCCAGGCTACAGCGTGACAGAGAAGAATACACCCTGTTAGGGCGATGCCAGCTTGGACGAGGGAGGTGACGAAACAGATCTGTACAGCCTGCCAGCCAACGCCAAGCTTCAACAACGTGGGGTGTCAAAAAGGCAGAAAGAATCCACATCGCTTGCATGGAATGACTCATACAGTTCACAACAGTTCCTTGTCCGCTGCTCTGGATTGTTCTGCAACCAACTCTCTATACGAAGAGTTTCCTATCTTTGTTGTTTCTACCAACATTAAAATGCACACCAGTAAGCAATTAGTAATGAGTTCATACAGGCAACATGGATTGTACAAAATGACACTGTGCCCTAAAACTCAGGGATTTCTGCCTAAATTTAAGAGCCTCAGTACTTTTCATTAACCACAATCCTCCCTAAAATCATTTTGTGGTGAGTTTTTCCAGGTTCCTTTTAAGGCAGTGATGAAACAACAGCATATTCAGGCGTTTTGTGTTGAGATCATATTAGACCCCAGAAAATGCCAAACAGGACTGTGGCGGTGCGCTGGTTGGTAATTAAAATTCCACGGCCATGACAAGGGTAGTATTTAGTTTCTTATGAAAGAAAGTTTTTGCTGAAGGCCCAGAAGAGAAGAATCTGAGTAAGAACAAATAAAGTGCTTTTGAAAATGGTGATCTTGCAATGTTTCCACACTTTTGATATTTTTTAGAACCAACTGACAGAATAAGAGAGCAGCAAGTTGAGTACAGAATTAACTACCAAAATTCTACTTTGAAGTTTGATATACATTTCAAATATGACTTGGATTGCTTCACACTCGCTGACCAGATATTTAGGGATGATGACGTCATGCAAGAGTTACAAAAAAGGCAAAAAGGAAGGGACAAAGAAAAAGAACAAATTTGCTGGTGTAGTAAATACATATGGAGGAACTAATGACTTGTCATTTTTGAATAATCTATCAATTTTTGAATAATCATTAGTCTATCAAATGTCATAAAAGAGTAAACAACATGTTGACACTTTCAAATTGCTTCCAAAAAAAAAAAAAAGATATTCAATTTGCAATATAACAGAGGAAAACAGTTCGTTTCAACTAACAAAACAAAACTTTGTGTCAAGCCATAAAGAGTTTGATCAACTAATTGTCTCAACACAGAATGCAAAAGTAACAACCAAAGCAACATCTAAGTGTAATAACCAGTGGTTATTGCTCATTAACCCATCTGCATACAGCTGCTATATCCACTACGGGAAATTTTTAACCAAGACACATATGCAAATTTAAGCTTGTACAATAAATAATTACTTTTGATGCTTGCACTTTCTAACGGTTGTTCCCGACCAGCTACTACATTTGTTTCTGTTGGACACACAGGTTTTATTACCACAGACTTGCTGGTACAAGTTCACCCACCTGTCCGCAGGCCTGAGCCTGTGACTCATTCACAGCAACAATGTTTTTTAATCCATTCGCTGAAACATCAGAACTGATGGCTCAAAGTCATTTATTCTGCTTGGTGGATTTTTCTGGGAAACGGTTTTGGAAGAAAACATTTTTTTTTGCATCAATTAATCAAGAGTGTGACATCTGAGTAAAATCTCAATAAAAGCAAATAACTGACCACGCCCAAGGATATTTAACACACAATTAATTAATGACTTTGTTATGACTCAAACAGCCCCAGGCTTTGTTGACTGAAGGCAAACAAGATTAACATCTGAATCAAATTGTGCAGATGATGAGAGAAAAGCTGCGAAGTTGTTTGGAGGGCCTGGAGACATAAAGGACAGGAATTAATTAAAAACTGAAAACAGCTAACAGAAGAGCTGAAATGAATCACTGACTGACAGAAAACGTACCATTTTTAATTGATAAATGACTGAATTGACTCATCAAACAAAAATAACCAACACTCTCGTTTCCAGCATCTCAAATGTGAAGGTTTGTTCTTTTTTGTGTGTGTTTTAAATCATTGTAGAGCTAAAATGATTAGTCAATTATTTGATTATTTGATTAATTGATAAATCGGCTGAGAGAATATTAATCTGCAGCCATTTTAATAACTGATGAACAGTGTGATTCATTTTCCAAGCAAAACTGCTTAACATTTGCTCGTTTCAGCGTCTCAAATGAGAGTACTTGCTGGTTTATACGAGTACTACTGGTAAACCAAATATCTTTGGGTTTTGGACAGTCAGTCAGACTAAACTCAACATCAAATACGTTACTTTTGTCTCTGGGAAATTGTTAGTTGCAGACCTTTATCACTGTAAATGATTGTTTTAGGGCTTTGGACTGTTGGTCAGACAAAACAAGCAATTCAAACATGTCATCTTGTGATGCACATTAATTACTGGGTTAGGACATTTTTTTATACATGATTGACTAATTGACAATAAGATAGATTAATGCATAATGAAAATAATAGTTGCAGCCCTTAAACAAAGAAAATAGATAAAGAGGATTTGAGATTCACCCGATATGAGCCAACACTTTTCTTTTTTATTGTTTTTGTTTTAAAGCAAATGAAAGTATGTACAAGTGTCACTGACACAGGCAGATATCAGTCAGGACCAAAAATGAATATTGTGACGTCTAAATATTATAAAATACAGATAAGTAACATTAAAGACACGGAAGCAACTCGTCATCAATCCAATTCAAATGAAAGTGTCAAGGAAAAGATCAATACTGTGGCCTAAATGTGATTTTAAAAAAAAAAGTGGTGGCTAATGACCTGGGATTATTTGTCTCATTTTTTTCCTGGTAACCCCTTGTCAGCTGGTCTGACTCAGCAGCAGCAAGGCTTTGGCTGAGACGACTCGGGTAGCAACAGGAACCGTAAACAATTTCATTAACCGGCCCTGGCCTTCGTTAATAGGACGAAAACACACAAACAACATGGGAAAGCACTTTTTGTTTTTAATGTTACCCTGCCACCGCTGTCATCTGAAGGCAGGATATCCAGTTTGTTCGTGACTGGAATAGAAATGATAAAACACTGCGCACTCATTGATGGGCAATTACACTGCCTGTTCGACAGGCAAATGACGCACACCACGGCCTCGAATCTTCATTTCCTTCCAGGGTTCAGTGTCAGGCTGAGACAATGACTACCTCGGTGACTCTGTGACTTTGACTACGTGTCATGACATCAAAACCATTTATGTCATTTATGCAGCGTCACATCGCCCTTTGTCTCTTTTAAAATCTTAATTTTAACCTGCGCCATTAATTTTCTCACTTAGAGTTCAGCGGTCCACAGAAAGAAATAAGAAATGTGAGCAGGGAGAAAGTGATCGCAATACCAGAGTCACAGAGGAAGGTTCGTTTTATCCACTTCTATGAGAAATTGGGAGTTTCTTCAATGTAGCAAATGATTTAGGGCTTTCTCTTTCCTAATTCTAGTTAATTCATTTATCAAAGGACAGTAAGAAAGCCACAGGTATTGCTGTTTGTTTTGTTTTTTTAAATCTACATCAGGAACAGGTTATGTGAGATACAAAAAATCTGGGAAGTAAGCGTGACTAGTGAGAACTCCAACTATAAAAGAGTAATCCAGTGATTTAGCATCATACTCCTCATGACGGACATCTTAAAAAAAAAAAGAAAAAAAGAAAAAAGATTGATGCAGCAGAACCAGAGATAACATCTTATTTCTTCTACGCACCTTCTACCTTATCAAAACCTGGTGCCTACATTACCCACAATGCAACTCGACTGCTGACAGTTTAGTTGGAGATTCGGGTGTGTTATTCCAGTAGCAGCTAATGCCTCTGGCCAGGCAGAGATCTGGTAAACTCTCTTCTTTCTCACTCCACACCCTCAGATTTTTTTATTTTCATATTTTCAAACTTGTAGTTTTCAGCCTCAATTATGACAAACAAAGCATCAACTTGCATTTGAGAGTCTGGAACTTATATTTAACTGACTGATTCATTTTCTATTGATTGACTAATCAATCAGTAGACTAATCATTGCAGCAATTTTTTATTTGCAGCTCTACTTTATATACTTTGCTTTATATTCCCCACACAAACAACAATACTCCCCAAGACCTGTAAACAGACTTGGATTTGTAAAACCTTGCTTTTTTAAAAACGGTGCAACAGTGGGGCCACATTGCTGATGTTTTGAGAAATCAGTAAACATCACAGAAGGAAGAAAGCACAAAGGAACAGTCTCAAGGATTACTATTTCAAATTGTTTAGAGAATAACAGTGGTAGTTATTATTTGAGTTGTATTATAATACAAACAAAAATCTTCTATTTCAACATTTTTCAATTGATTGTTTTTTGCTTTCCTTGGAGCACAGTAAAAAAAAAAACACTCTTTAACAACCTGTAGGGCACCAAGATGCCAAAATCAATAACAGCCAACTCTTTGAACGAGCTACCTTCAACAAAATACTATTTTCAAGAGAACCAGTGCATGATGGTTTTCATTTCTTCATTCATTTGCAACCTTGAGTGCAAAGAAAATAAAAATACTAAGGCCTGGCTCTGACCCATCAGTTCCATTTTGTGGAGTGAGGTGTTATGATATGAGACAATAGTGATATTTTGCACTCTGAGGCGCATATACACACATCACTAGCCAACAGTGGAAAAAAATCTGGTACAGGTACAACAGATTCCCATGACAACACAACACATTATTTACCCAAATCACACAAACCTTCTTATTTCATAGAAAAATGACAAAACAAGCTGATAAAACATCTGGATCAAAGTTGTGCAACTAAGATAAAAAAAACATTTTCCTGTGGGTCTGATCAAACCAGCAGCAAAACAGTAGTGAGGTGTTGTAAATCGAATGGCTATGGTGAGTGTGAGCGCGTACAGCAGTGAAGAAACGCCTGTCGGCCCAGCTTTAACGAATGCCTGAAATGTCTGGGATTCCATGGGAATGGCTCCAGTAGCTGAACGGCGAGGGTTCGCAGGGTGCAGCTCCACAAGACTGAGTGCCAGAGCAGTTAAGTCAGCTCAAAGGAAAGGACTCATGGTGTGTGTGGGTGTGTGTGTGTGTGTGTGTGTGTGTGTGTGTGTGTGTGTGTGTGTGTGTGTAGGGGGTCTGGATTTAGGATAGTAGAATAGCAGTCTACATACTGAACCATGAAGAGAGTAGACTGGGAAATGGGAGGATGGGAAAAAAGGAGGCAGATTTTTATGACTTGTGCAGATTTGTCTGATCTCTTCTTTTTTCTCTTTTCATGATGATTACAAAGCAAACTTTTACGATAGAAACGGGCCAGAATTTATAATACAAAGATCTGCTAATTGGGTTATATGGTCTATATACAGGAGATCGATTGAAGTATTTTCTGACATTTTTCATTTCATTTGACATTTTCACGCATTGCAATCTAGTGCATAACACGAGTACTGGGTAACACTTAAAGCTGGTTTGTATTTCAAGTTTTGCCATGGAATTAAAAACAATCATCAGCTTCAGCACAGCTGCTTTATTTTCTTTCTTTGTTTCTTTTTCTTTTGCTTCCACACATTTCTGCTGAGTGTTTCAAATCTCAGCTCAAGATGATTTGATTGATGCTCCTACAGTTTTTTTCTTCATCTTTCTAACTGAGAAGCTCTTTGTAACCCTGGTCCTGAAAAGTGCTACACACATAAAGTTTTGCTTTTTTAATTTTCTGCACCAGACATAAAAAAGTTGAAATATTCGTCCATAAGCATTAGCACGATGGAGACAAATAAAGAAAGGAAAGGAATTAAAACGTGATGCCGGGGTTGTAATGCTTCTTTTGGACAGAAAAAACTACAATCTAATAAGAAAATCTATGTCCCGTACCTTGTAAAAAACACGCTGGCCATATGTGCATGTACAGTATTTATTGTGACGGATGACGTTTGGTCGGACGCTGTGTGAGATCTCTGAATAGACGTTGCGGTCCTGTAATAAAATCACGGCAGTCAGGAAGGAAGACGTGTGACAGCAAATGCATTTTGCACATTGTGAGAAAAGTAAAGTAAGTTTGTCTGTTTTAGGGCATTTTCATTGAGCAGAACAGCTGTTAACACTCAGCATGGATGTAATGTCTTTCACAAGCTCCAGTATCCATTTTCTACCACCTTCGTTGCAGTTTGAGCACAATTTCATTTACTTCTCGCTGTTGAACAGCAAAACACTGGGCAGAAAACTACGGATTCGAGCTTTAAGGTTGAATTTTATATAGAGGACAGGGAATGAATGGGGGCCATGACAAAAATAGAAACAGTGGGAATGATTCATGGGATGGGAGAAGGACAAGGCTGGCTTGGCTTTCAAACACAGTTCATGTTTTAGAGGCAGTGCTACAGGCAATGAATACACAAACTCCACCAGGCTTTTGAGATTGGCTCGCACCGGGCCCCAACATGTCAGAGACACCGAAGAGCAGCATCCTTACACCACCGGCAGGTAAAAAGTGACCTACAGTAAAAATGCCACTAATGAACACAAGTCAGTGACGCCAACACAATACGACTGTAGTTTCTTCAAAGTTTTGTCGTGGCAGGGGTCACTTCCATCTCAAAACAATAAAGCTCAGTCAATATCCTCCTACAATATCCTTCTATTTCCCCAAAGACAGCTTTTTTTTGTCCTCTTTCCTGCCTCGCTGACCTCCACAGGTCACCCATCAGTATTCTGGTCTCATAAAAGTGTCTGCTGCTACTGAGGCGGCACTCCGGGCCTCCGTGTCCATTCATAACCTCAGTGAGGAAGCACACCAACAAAGACAGGAAACAATTGGGAAGAACGCTCCGTGAACTTCTACGACCAGCATTGTTCGGAGTGGAAAAGGATCGTGGTGGCGCCAGCGCTGGCCGTTGCGTGCGGGACCTGCGGCAAGGTCGACAGAGAGCAACAGCTGGGGTCAACGGTGAGGCGGGACCCATCCTCTCACCCCCGTAGTGACTGGTGACCTCGCTTTTCCTTCCGATACAGCCCGAGTGAATGACTGATGTGTTCATATCCACGATTACACCAGTGTTACTCTCCTGTTTCCTAGCAGCAAGACTAAACAATAGCTGTCCACTCCGTCTGTGCGTGCACACATGCACACAGAGGTTATGTCCCTGTGTGATTTATAATCCATGTCTGTGTTGCCCATACACAAACACACACAAACACACACACACTGACCATGACAAATCTCCAACTCCATCTTGTGATTGGTGGACAGATGTATATGACATGAGCCAAGAGTAAATTTAGGATCTTCATATCAAAAGGTGTGGCACAGGATCCTCACTTGACCTGACTAAAATGTGATTTATAGCAATAACCCAATTGCAACAGCCCCCATCAAACAGTTGCCCCCGTTGCCCACAGGCTACAGATGGACACATGCTACACGTGTGGAAAGTCCCAACCCATCAGAGGTTGAGGTGTCTGCTAAGAGCAGTTCTCCACCTTCTGGGAGTTTATTAAATATGTAACAGATCCAAACACTGGTGAAAGCTGCTGCTGCCCCCCCCCCCCATATGTCTCATCTCTGACAGAGGGTAGATAATTAAGATCACTTTTAATAATGAGCGTAAAATACTAGCCGCCTGGGAAATACATGCTCATTTACAGTATATTGCCCTGAGCTTGATGAAGGGCCTGCAACAGAAACTGCTCCACAAAGAGAACACAAGCCTGATTTGATTATTAGCCAGTTTTATTCCAGCAGGGATTCTGCAGGGTTCATCAAGTTAAAGTTCAGACTCTTAAAAGACTTTTTTAATATCAAATAAGTCCATTTTAATACCCATTTCACAATCATACCAGCCACAGTATGAAGATGGAAAACCAGCAGGGAAAATATGGCCCATTATCATTTATTATGATTTCACACTTTTGTCACTGCTTCTCAAAGTATAACAAGAGTAGACCTGAAACTCCACAAAAGAGACTGAAACGCCCCGTGTGCATAATCCACTGCCGCAACAATCTCACTTTTATGGCAGGCAAGAGAAAATATTTAAGACTTTTCTAAATTAAATTTAAGACTTTTTAATTTATTCCTTTGCAGGACTGAACAAAATTATATAGTTAAAAATGCATCTGTTCCCATTATGTCTATCACATGAAATGTCTTCCAGGACAAAGTTGAAGAGGTACAGTAAAAATCAATTCTATAACAAATTGAATGAACTAAATAAAAAATAATAAAGATAACACCATTGGATTTCATTTCACAGTAATCCAACTTGTGTGCAATAAAATGACTAAGGAAAACCGCCTCATACTTTTTCCCTTTTCCCCTAAATTTGAATAAGATGATGACTTTAGATATGCAAGATTAGGGACAACCTTGAGAGCCCAGGGGTTTTATGGCACTGACCATGAACCACAACGTCCCCAGAGTCTGTTCCATATCAATCCCCCTCTCTCTATCCCCTCATTTTCATTTCCTGTTATGTCACTACTGTCAACTCTCTAACAAAGACATAAAATGCCCCAACAAACTTAATAGAGAAAAAATATACAAAATTTAAGAAACATTTGATGGACAGATGGACATTTTGTCAGTGCAGTTCAGCAGTGGAAACAACAAGATCTCAAGGGGGAAGCCCCTGATTTCTTATTGAATCAGAGTCAACATTTCCAGCTGCCAGCCTGTTTCAGGGCTCAGACTAACAGCTGACATCCTAACAGCTAAAAAAGCTGTGCCAAAAAGCATCACCAAAACATCATCAAATGCCCATTATCTTTAACAGAGTGTTGGTAAGAAATAGTGCTTAATCAAACGAAAACAGACTCAACAGTAACAATTCCCTTCACACCAGGTCATAATTTCAACTCAATTTTAAAAAGGAAATAAAGGCCTGTTTTGTTTTTCAACAGATTTAAAAAAAAAAACCTGTTTATATAACAGACTTTGCATATTAAAAACCTATTGATTATTACCAGTAACAGGATTTTTCAAAAATAGTCCTTGAAGGCCCGGACATATTGTGAAACAGACAGAGATACGAACACTTGTTGTGTGCAGTTGTCGTGTATGGTCTGTGTGTACAGTCTATGTGGTCACACATTTTGGGTTGTCCATGCAGAACAAACACGCCAAGGACACGGTGATGCTTGAGCTGCAGAAGGTGGAGGAGAGGCAGACAAGTGCAAGGATCCTGGAGAACCACCTGCCAGAAAGCTACGCAACACCCAGGCCAGCAGCAGTCTGGACAGTGTGTTTGATGAGATAGCAGATGAGCAAGCATCAACATCACTGAGCAGTGCACCAGTGGGTGCTGCCGTTCAGTTAGAGACATACCTTGGGGAGACCACAACTTCTTGGGAGGACAAACCACTGCAGTACTGGTAAGCAGTGTGGTAAGTGAAAGTGTCACGTGTCACATATGGTAGATGAAAACAGATGATAATGCAGTGAACATTAACATGAATTAATGTGTTACAAGGTACATTTCAGTGAAATGTGTGGCAGTGCCATGTTTGTTCAGGAAAACACATAGTTAGATGTCAAAAAGCAGCAACAGCATCATGTTGTACATTAAATCTTATACGGTCAAAAAGGGAGGAACGTCTGATGAAAATAAAGTCATTGTTAGAACTGTAATGGTATAATTAAGTATCATATTGGTACTGTGTAACGGCAAGTACCCAAATGTAAGTCAGTGCATTGCTAATACTTGGGACGAATTTGTACAAAATTTCAAAGATGACAAAGATGCTTCAGGACGATGCCTTGTATTTGCTGCTATTACAGCTGTCGACATGGTGTGTGTTTGTGTGTGCCTGTAGCCAAATCTAATCAGCTTTGATAATGAGCATCTCCTGCAACCTTGCTTTGCCACTTTGCTGAACGGACGCACCCAATTTGGTGTAAAAAGGAGGGGGAAATTAGTGGTGGCTGCTCTGGGAGAAGCTCAAATTACCCCTGTTATAGAAGCAGGGAAGGGAAATGGGTTGTGACTCCAAACATGGGAGCTAAGCCAAGCCTCGTGGTTCTGCAGCTTTGTTTTCTGCTGGTGGGCAGACTACAGAAAGTGTGCGTGACCTACAGTCACCCCTGGCACTTACTGCACTTAACCACTGCCTATCCTCTGCAATACAAAAGGTTTTGAAGTATAACATTATCCCCATTTTTCAGTTGTTCAGTTCTCTATTTGAGTTAGATCTATTGTGCATGAAAAGGTTAAAAGGTAAAAGGTTACTTTTATTTCTAAAATGCTATTTTTGGCATCAGATGTATTATCTATGTTTATTCATGAACCTTAACAAGTTGTGCAAAGCAGGGCTTCAGACTGCGCCCATTTAGTTGCATTTGGTGGTACTTGTAAGTTTTATAAAGGTTGACTAGTAACTATTGTTGTCATTTTGTTTCATGAAGTTATCATCGTACATCATGTGAGAAACCAGGAGGGAGCGACAATCGGTGTGTGTCCGTGTCTGTGTGTGTGTGTGTGTGCGTGTGTGTGTGTGTGTGTGTGAGTGAGACAATTCAGAGGAATCAACAGGTGATTTTGTGTTGAAAAGGCAGAGACTTACTGTTTCCGACAAGAACGGCTCCTGCAGTTGAAACGCGGTTGAGATATTGCAAAGAAAAGATCGCCATGTATTGTATGCACTGCTCTCAGTGAAAACTAAGTTTGCAGACCCAAACACAAACTTTAAACATGAAAAAACTTGTAAAGCACAACAACAGCATGAAGTGAAAACTATGCAGAGACAAATGCACTGACTGAATTGCAGCACCTCCAAGACAGGAATCTACTAATCCACCTGCAGAAGAGGCTGAAATGATAATAACGACAACAATAACTGCCATTCTCTAAATCCAAGGGTCACATTGAAGTTCAAGTGAACCTGACTTACAGCAACGACAAAGCGTGTGTGCAGTTCACAGATTCATTGAAAAAGAAGATCAGAAGGATTTCACTTCTCTGTCCTTCATGATGGACGGTGACAATGACGTGCCAACCAAAGAATAAGAGATAGTCTACGCACAGATCCTGCATCAAGGGACGACAGTGAATATTTTGATTGGTAGGCATGTCCGACATGCGAACACTCACGGTAAGTTAATTACAGTATCAGGCTACAGAACATATGTTTTTAAATCAGAAAAAAAAAGAGCAGTGGTGGAAGAACTATTCACATCCTTAAGTAAAATTACTAATAGTGACCATTTATAACCACAGCTGGAAATTCATCTTTGGCCTCACCCCAGGCACAATAGAGAGAAACAGAAACATTTAACATGGTAAGATCACATATTAGGTGAGGAGCATGACTGAGCACTACATGGTAAATCCAGATAACATTTCATTTTATACGACAATTACAGATGTCATTTTTATTGAAGGAATCTATGATTAGACTAAGTCTTGAGGGAACTAGCCTGGAAGAGTTTGATGCCAAGGAGGCTGTACAGATGTGGTGCAGTCAGGGTCAAACAGTTTGACAGCACAACTACAAGGGTTGGCCTTCAGAGGAGCCTGGCCCTAGTGGCTCTCAGGGGGATGTGCTCTGAAGGGAGGGGGCAGAGAGGCAAATAAGAGGGAGTTCCTTGTTTGCTTGTTTTGTTGTAATGGCTGTGCTGTAATGATGTATGTTAAATTTCTGTTATGTTATCTTATATTTCCGTTTGTAAATTTATTATTAGGTGTCTATGTTTCTATTTAACTTAGTTTGTCTCTTAAAGCACTACTTCCCTTTGTGACTTTTGTTTATTATTTTTGTAAACTGTCTATTTATTATCGGAGCATTTATCAGTAATACTGTTGAGATGGAAAAAGATTGAATGTGTTGCGTTGTCTGTAAGTTTAAGTGGTGCTCCTAAATTTTGTGCTGGTTCTCCTAAAAGTTGTCAGTGGGTGCACTAGTGCTACTGGTGGAAAAAGTTAGGCTGAAGCCCTGTGAAAAAAATCATTACAGTCACAACAGCAGCAGACCAACAGAGAGAAAGAATGCAACAAGCAGCTTGCTTTAAGAACTGCAGTTGGTCTATAAAAAGCACAAACAGGGAACATTTGAAGAGGACACCGAATGCCTTACACTCTGTCCTGTGGTTCGAGCTGGGGCTTAACGGGTCTTTTCATGCTTTAGTGAAAGTAGGCAAAAAACCGCAGGTCCCAGACCACAAGACCACAGGCCCTGCCCGTGCCGAATGCAAGCCCATGACTGGAGATCAGTGCTTGCCAGTCGGCATCTGGTGTTGATTCATCGACAGAAAATGGCACACAATTAGGAAATCATATCTGCCGTGAGACTTTTTATATAACACTTCCGCCTTGACATTCACCACATTACCACAATTTGACAATAGGCCTTCTGGGCCTATTTTGCAAATGTCTTCAAGGATTTGTGATGACTATGAGCATTCACTTCAAGCGAAATGTATTAGTGAAAAAAAAACTGTAACACTAATAACGGCAAGGGGACTGAAGAGCATAATGATGGGTCTTGCTCAGCTCTACAGAAACTGCATGTAGCCGCTACACCAAACAAGCATTATTAAGAGCTTGAAAAGGCAGACCTGCGGAGAAACTAGTTCAAAAGAACTGTTAAGCTAATGTACGCAGTGTTGCGTAATGGTGCGAGCCAAGGTGTTCAGACAGCACCCATGCGCAAAATTCTTCTCTGCACTTGAACTTGAACCTTTTTGGTGTGTGGTTTGAAATGGGTGGGCTTGTTGTTTTACAATAAAAGCCACACACTGTGCCCATCATCGTCTTTAACTCCTCTGCACAACATGAGCAATAACAGCACTACAGTTTATTGACAGTAAACATTCATAGACTAACTGGTGAGGCGTTGCGTCACATTAGAGTACGGTTCAAGCTGCACTGACACAGAACCTGGCCTACTTAACTAAACCTGAGCACATGACACAGATCTGACATTTCATTACTAAAACGGGACACAACTAACTTTTGGCAAATCAACTTTAAAGCTGCGATTCATCATTCATTCTGACACAAACAAAGAACTATTTTTGTTTTAAACAGTGACCCACATCAGGTTTTATTTGGTCCAAATGGAGAGTTGAATTCTGTAAACGTTAGACTGGTTAGACGTGTGGTAAAAGCAAAGGGGAATGGAAATAATGATGTGTTGATGGAAAGTAGCTTAGAAGAGCTGCACAAGGAGCTGTTGCTGGTCACTGGCAAAAATTCATATTACAGTACTAGTAACAGTAGGGAATAATAAAAAAAAATCTAATCATAAGTATTAGATGTAGTTTCTCATTAAATTAAATGAAGTGGAAAAGTTTTATTGACTTTTTTAGCATCACAGCTCAACTTGAACATAATTTAGAAACCAAACTGTGACAAATATGAGTCATAAGTGAGCAAACCCCATCTATTGATGAAGACCATAAGATGCGGTGGAAAGCATGTAAAAAGCAAGATAAAGGTTGAAGGTGACCTTATTTTTCAACAGAAAATTTCCCTTTGATATGGTGAGTTTCAAGGGTTTTATAATGTTGGTAATATTACAGCTGCAACTAATGATTTTCATTGTCGATTGGTGTGTTGATATTTGTCCAACTAATCAATAAACCATTTAGTCACCAAGCCTCAGAGCTCATCAGTCAAAATGTAATTAGCAATAAATCGTTTTAGCACTTCATGGTATTTAGCTCTGATCCGGGACAGTCATACAGTCATGTATCAGGATGACCATGAGAGGGAACCTAACATTTCAGTCACACAATTCAAAACATTTGCTGCAGGAACAAAAAAAAATATGTGTCGGGCAAACGTAGACTAACAAAAGCCATGATTTATTATTAATCATATTGAAATTATACCAACAAATGTTTCTAACATTTTGTCTGCCCCATTTATATCAATGAGGGTAAGCTAAATAACAGACACAGTGGTTTGTAGTACAATCGTCCTGAATTAGTGCTAGGTGGTAGTGCTTTTGTGTGCAGATTCCAGTTTTACCATCAGCAATAACAGAGGTCAAATATTATTTCATGAGTGTCAGAGAATAATTACAAAAGGCTGCTTACTTCTTTGGCAATGGTTCTGCGTCCAGCAGCGTTCGCTGAAGTGTCCGTTGATGGTTGTCGTCTGACACGTGGTCTTTCCGATGGCCGCCCCTGGACACACGTCTCCACACTCTCTGTCGTTCTTGTTGGCCATGATGTAGTTGTCTTCCACCGAGTCCAGGATCTTGGACCAGTCCAGAGTGGAGAGATAGCAGAGATCCGGGTTCTTCTCAATTCTCACGGCCCCTCGAGTGATGTTCATCAAGCTATGGAGGCCGATCTCTCGCAGCTGGAGCATCTCGAACACCACTAGGGCATAGTTGAAGAATAAGTTGTTGCCTCTGATGACTGTTAGGTTGGGGAAGAGGTCGCTGAGACTCTCCAGGCCGTAAACCCTGAAGAGCAACAGATAGTCTGTGACCACTCTCAGCTTGGGAAAACTGAGGCCCCGGAAATCTTCTGGCTTGGTCCTGAACATGAGTAAGATCTTCAGGTGGCCTTCGATCACAGTGCAGTTCTCGAGCGACTGCAGGTTGGTCACATTGTTCCGGATGTCCTTGTTTGGACAAACTGAAGAGACAAGAATGGAAAGACACGGGTTATTTAGAAACTAGACACCATCATGTATGATTCACAAGAAAAAAAATGTAGTAAAAACAAAGCTTAAACAATCTTGTGCGTAGAGGTTGAGATGTACAGTAAAGTCTTATGGGTAACTAAACAGTATTGCATTGTGGACAGGAAATACGACTCTTGGATGTGAACAAAGACTCCTCTCCCTAAGACAATTAATCTGCTGCAGTTGTTGGCAGATTACAACCTCTGAATGTGACTGATGCGTTAGGCAATATGTCTGCTCTGTAAACTGGAAAAACAGGGTTGAAGAAGTCAGACACAGTCTCAAGGAGGAGAAAAAAATAGATCTTTTGGTAATTAGAGGGAATATTTTACTGAAAAATATGTGGTTATGTCTCTGCCTTTGATGAAGACCAGACCATCTTCACTGACATTTTGTTTAGCAACCACATATCTGGCAGTGAGCCACTGTCTAATATGGAGTGCTGTCACCAGCGTGAGGCTGTGCTCATCCTTGGTTACACTCAGTTGATTTGTGGAGCTGCTTCTGTAACTCAAGACCATAAAAAACATTAGCTAATGCATTAAAAATATTTGTCTGTGAGGGGAATTGAAGCACTAATGCTTGTGTATTGCACCAGTAGTAGATTTGTGGCTTTGTCAGTCCTCACCCAGACACATGAACTGGTTTGATGAGAAATTCCTTAACTATGTTGTTGCGCAGACAGGTTACATATTCACTCAGTCTCAGTCATTTCAAATTCTACTGTATCACAATGATGCAGTAGAGATGAATGTAGGGCCGTAGTTTAAGATCTTTTTTTTTTTTTCTTTTCTCAATTAATCATTTAGTATAATGAATACCAAAAAGTACCCTAGCACAGGTGATCAGATCCCACGCTGGTGATGCGTTCAGATTAATTGTTTTGTTCAATTACCAGTAAAAACCTTGTAATATTAAATTATAATGACAGAGCAGAGAAAAGCAGCAAAGTCTCACATTTGAGAAGCTAGAACAAGAATTTTTTTCTACCTTTTGTGTTCGCTAAATAAATTAATCAACAGATTCTTTCAATCAACCCATCAAACAATCAATTGTTTCAGTTCTTGAGCAACGTCAACCGCACTGCAGCTGTAGATACTACAGTGCAGTGATCTTAAAACTTTCTGCAAAATATATCAAACTCGGGGAGTTCTGCATGAGAAAGGCTGACAGTAATGAGGATTTTCTCAGCTCTCTCACTTCTGGAAGTCAGCCAACCTCTTAAGCATATGCTTTGTGTGACATAACACAAGTAATGATGGTCATAAAGACGTTTTCCTTTGCAGGTGCATCGTGGGACATTCCAGCCCCGGTTTTACAGTTCACAAGTCATGGGTGCAGCTGGAGGTGTGCTGCCTGGTGAGAGGACTGTATTTGTTTACCAAGCGACCCACCGTTGAGATGGGCGCATCAGGCCAAGTGGTCAGCCATGTGGAGAAGAGGTATAACAGGTAGGCGTGCACCTCTTTATGGCAGCAGCTCGTTTTACACTTTCTGTTGCATAACAGTACAAGACAACCGGCACACACAAACACACACAGTGTGTCCAATCACTGAGTGTCCTAACAACAAGCTTTTCACTCCATGACCTTACCCCGAAAGCTCACTTTGCAGCAATTATCTAGAGTCCAGCCTACAGCTTTGAGGCTTGTTTAAAATACAGGCTAAATGTCCTAACATGGGTTTAAACTGCAACCTATTAAAAGCAGCTTGGCTCGTCAAAAAGTACATTTTTCTTTTTAAACTACATTTAGATCCGCAGCTCTCTTTGTGGTCTTGGGAGCATTGCCGAACTGTAAGCATGAATGGCGTGCCACAAACCTGTACTTTCAACACATCCACTTCCAAATGAAACATTTCCTATCAAACTGACGGTAACTGCCAGAGGAGTGTGCACCAAATGTAGCCTACTGTAGATCCATCAAGGAACACATTTACAACTACAAAGGATCCCCCTCTTCCTCATACAAGACCCCACACACAGTCAAACAAAACTGTTTAATGGAACAAAGGAACGCAGGCCGTGTACAATACGAGGGGACGGTGGTTCTGTAGCTGCAGTAAAGTCAGCCAGCAGAGCACTGAGTGACCCTGTGGGGAAGGCGAATCATAACAGGGCGGTGAGTCCAGGCTCCTATCAGTGTACACTTTCAGCCAGTATTTTTAGCTCCACATTCCCAATAGAGAATCTAATACACTCCAGCCGTACCGATAGTGGCTCACTTTGGAAACTGGAACATGGCAACCCTGGTGTGTAAGTGAGGAATTTTAGAGCGGCAGCAGAGAAAGAACTGGCCGCGCTGGCTTCTCCATGTGTGAGTACTTAGTTTAGGAACAAAACTTTGGCAGAAGTAGGAACTTTCTTGAAAAAAAAAGTTTTTTTTGTTGTTTTAGAGTGGGGCAGCTTAGTTATCAATTCAGTCTGTGATGACATGACACAACTCAAGCAAAACAAACCAGGTGCTTCCCAGAATTTAAATGCTCCCTGTATTGTTGAGGAAATGAAAACACACAAAGGTTACTACTGCAACAAGGCTGGCTCCAGCTCTCCATACATCACTTACTCTGAGCCCGACAGCCAAACACAGCAATGGTGCTCTGAATTGTCAATTAGAGTCATTAGAGAAGCAGATTTCTATTGACTGATGCTATTAGATTCTATCAATCTCTAGCACTGCTGGCTCCTCTGAGACAGATGAACTTTTAAGGTTAATTAAAAAGGAGTAGTATGATGGTTTCCCATTTCAGCAACACTGAAGGTAAAGACAAACCTGTCAATAGCATCAGCATGGATAATGACTAGGCAGGAGGGAGCTTAAAATCAAAGTTTAAAGGTTAGGGCTGGTGTTGTTTTGTCTTTTCATCATGGGTAACAGATCCCATGAAAGGCCCAAAACCAACAATTAATTAATCAATTAATCCTACTAACTTGACAAGTTGTGGAAAGTGCTTTATGTAAGGCAAAGGAATGTATTAGAGTGATGTTTAAAAACACAAAAAATACAGTCTATTATGGTCGATCACTGCGGTTTATTCTTGACCTTGGAAACAATAGTTTGGCACAACAGTCCCAACTCAAGGTCCGCTTATTAACGTTTTTTTGCTTATTAACTTTAAGGCCTGATTTACATACGTTTAATTAGAAAACAATCTGTATCTGTACATCTTATCTGGAAAATGCACCTTATTGCAAAGTATAAATGCATGCAGCCAGATGAGCCATTGGGTGACACCTAAAGGTGTTCTGGTTCAGATTGTGATCAAGTGTAAAGGAAATCCATACAACTTGTGATCACAAATGATACGAAAAACACGCCCACAAGATTAAAATGTTAACAGACAGCGGACTTCTTCTCATATTGAGTAATATGCAGTGAAATTTCCAAGTCAGTCATATACCGCGATGCAGACAAGTTGAAAACAAGATCACAAAATAGCAAATGTAAAGGCAACACCAATGATGACATGTCGTCCTGATAATAAATCCAGATAGATACCATTGTGAATGCCTGATGTAAGTCAGGCCTGGGTCACAAGATGGTCCCAAATTTAAATCAACATGTACTGAACTATAAGTGTTGAGTACTGTACATATCTATACTAAAAGGAGTCTGCTCTAGACACTCTGAGTTTCACCATCTGTCCACTGTGTGCTCATGGGCATAATGTACAAATCCACAACGCTTTCACTGCAGCTGCAAGCATCAACAGGCACTGACGCTTCTGATCCTGTGAAGGAGGTGGGTGGGGGATGGGTTGGGGGGTGGGCTACAGGTTGCTAGACTGACGATGTATATTATCGCTGGGCCTCGCAGAGAACTGAGGCCTCAATAAGCATGCAGGAACACAAACTCTCAGTGATTGCAACACTTCCCTTTTCAAGGTTTCGCTGTTCTGTTGTTTTCCAACCTAGGCTTAAACTAACCGCAGATCCACAAAATGCCGAGGTCACCAAGATACATGCACACTGTTTCCAAACTGACATGTGATGTAATCCACTCTAAGAAGGGTTGTAAAACCTAATCATTACACAGTTTTAAGGCATACTGTAAACACTGAAAACTAGTTTTAATAACTCTCTTCTGAATTGGAGAAATAATGACATAATACCAAACTTACTCTTGTTCACATCAAAGTCAAACAAACTGAATCTCTGACAAGGCTATGTCTAGTAAGACAGCATATCAGCATTTAACTCTGAAAGCCTCTTGGCTGCAATTAGAGTTAAATAAGAGAGGTTTGTCATCTCTCCAGCTGCACAGGATTAGATATTATAGCAATTAGAAAGTGACATTACTACAACTCACAGATACAGACTTCTTCGGAAATTGCTTAAGGGTCGAGTCCAACCTCAACAGTATAGGCTCTCCTATGAATGTCTTGTAAGCAGGAGCAGGGGGAGAGTAGGATATCAAATGTGCCAGCTGTTTGGTAAGGGTGACATGGTGAACCCAGCACATTAACCCTATCACACAGTACAAAAGATGGGGAATTATATTAAACCAAAGTAATTCAGGCCCCTGCCTTTACATAGAGCACAATCGAGTAAAAGAGGGAGCGTATAAAACCACAAAGTTCCCTCTTGGGATTGTGTGATGTGTATCCTGTGGATAAATGGCTTTGGACCAAAGATCATTTGGTGATTCAGTTGCCACCAGCTGCTCTTGCTTACACATTTTTCTCTTTGCTGGTTAGCAAAAGAACCCATTGTATATAAAAATAAAAATCAGAAGCCTATCATTTTTTTCTTCACTTTAAATTTAGGACATCTGTTACTTTCAGAAACCCTGTGAAACAGCAGAGAAATTTGACACTAAACTGGCATGTGTCATGCAGAAACAACTAGTGTAAGTCTCCATTCATAGGCTGCGTCAGAATACATATCAGTCTTTTAAAAGCCTTTAAAATTTGTGTGGGCTTTAAGGACTGCGTTGGCAGTGGGGTAATCATTACCTTTAACGTTTGAGAGCACAATAACAAGCACATTTCCTTTTAACAGGAGCACGGTGTCAAAGGTAAAGATCTGACACAACAAGGCTTCCTTGTCAGACGTCTGTGTGGTCGAAGTGAAAGAGTGAAGGTGTATCTGATTACTCAATTTTCAAGCTGTATATAATTTTCAAACGTGAGCCTGTCAACCCGGATTAGACGGCCATTTCTGAGGGTGACAAGTGGAAAAATCATTCTATTGTATTCATGTCAAACGCACTCATGACTTTGGTACTTGAGACAGCGATGGTGGTGTGTGCGCAGTGTTTTTGTCTGAGTGTTTTTGGAGAGGTGGTTGGGAGGTGACAGTTTCATCACCTTACAATTGCTCTCCTTGTCGGGAGGCATAAATCAAGGGCGCCAGGTCGTTGGATAGCTGCCCACCTACAAGACCTGCTGTGGCCCGAGTGGTGCTCAACAACGGGCTGCTGCTGGCTTCATGGCGAGCCCCTGCTGTTTGACACTCTTGATAAAGTGACATGTTACCACGGCACAACAATACAGTGCAGTCTGACAACCAATCCACCTGAGACCTCAGAACAGAACCTGAGTTGAAACAAGCTGAACGTTCGCCACAGCTTGTGCCTATTATGTATCACCATTACATTCAAGGGTTCACAAGGCAACACTTTTGTTTTTTCTTTTTAAACATAAATCAATTACCAGAGATGTTTGACAATGGACGGACATTAAAATACACTTACTGATTTTTAACCCGTTTCCAAAGTTGCATTTGCTTCCTGTCCAGTAATTATAGTTGTAAATGACATATGACAATATCATCATACACATAAGAACTTACTAAAATACAACAAGTACCATAAAGAAGAACAATACTTCTTAAAGTTTGAAAATCAGAGATCAAATAACCTGAACATATTAAAATTCACTAAACACCAAGAAATAAAAACCAAATGCACCTTATGTGCCAGACTTTAACATTCAAGAGGTCAATAACCTCAGGAAACAGCGGCATATTAAAAATGTCAAATAACTAATTGTTTAACGTTGTAGAAAGTGAGCACAGATACGTCATTTCCAGCAAACGTCTTTGTCAAGAAATAGTGTCACAACTTGAGAAACAGGTTAGAAATCTTTTTCATCCTGCTGCAGATTAATATTTTTTCATCCAGGCAGTTAGAAGAGTCTTTGAGGAGTTCAGAGATATCCTCAGAACAGCAGTAAGTGTTGTTCAACACCTATTATTAGGTCTCTCAGCAGTCACTTGTTTTTTTTGTTTGTTTTTTTTTTTTTTTTTTTTTTTTTTTTTAAACAGACGAATGTAATGTTACTACATGAGAGGCCCAAACTGGGGCCAGCTGAAAGTATGAAATATGGCATATGTAAAAAAAAAAACACCTATGCGGTAACATGGACAAACTGGCGGTACCATTTTGAACCGCCAGTTGATGCTAAAACAAATTAACAATAATTAATACTGCAACTAAATATAAGCTTCCATTATTAAGTGAATTTTTCCATCAAGCTGAGCTGGACGGCAACCAACGAGTAGCTCAGAAGATTTCCTGACTTCGACACTGGTCAGTCCAGCTTATGAAATCGGCCAGTGTGAGGCCCAGGTTCCACTCTTCCCTTCTGTGGTTCACGCTCAAGTCTGAGAGGAGTAGGAGGAGGGGGAAGGGGGGAGGCTGCAGAGCAATTACACAACTTGCTTTTGATTTATGTCTTAGAATTCTCGCTCAAACTGGTTTGATGACATCGCTCCATTTGCCCCTCGCTAAAATCTGATGAAAGGTGAGAGAGCCCTTGCTTTTCCTTTCCTTCAGAGCACTTTTTAAAATCAAACTACTGCCATGTGCTGTAGTAGTATGCGTTTTAAAGCTACATACTGTGTGTACATACAGTGGATAAACTTTTTATGCTGAGGAGGAGGAGCTCCTGTTAATATGACTGAAATTAGTAAAACACTGCTTGTTGTGTATATGTGCTTGTTTCAAGAGTTTTGTGAGACAGCACAAACATTGAAGCAATTATTTCCACAAAGAACAGAAAAGTAAAATGATGGATTAACGCATTAGATCAATTTTATTTTATTTGTGGAGTGATAATAGTAATAAAAGCATCTGTATAAGCCTGTTATACTAAAGAACTAATGCAGCGTACGAGGACATGCACTCTCCTTTATGGACAAATATTTGAAGGAATTTGTTTGGAGTGATAATTATAAAAATCATTCCTTTTTATTTCATGTTTATCACACTACACCGTGTTAACTTATATAACTTAACTACCTAAAAAGGCGGCTCTAAAGGAGAGCTGCAATGATTAGTTGATTAATCGATTGAAAAATACAACGCCAACTTTTTTGATAAACAATGAATCATCATTATTCAAGCAAAAATGCCAAAAAATGTAATGGTTCCAGCTTCTGAAATGTGACAACTTCCCTTTTTCTTGGTCTTAAATTGTAATAAATTGAATATTTTGGGGTTTTGAATGGTTGGTCGGACAAAACAAGACATTTAATGATGTCACCTGGTGCTGCAGGGTATCGTGGTGAGCATTTATCACCGTTATCTAATGTTTCATTGGTCGAAAGATTAAGCAAGAAAATGAGTGGCACATTAATCGATACTGAAAATAATTACCTGACGGCTATTTGTAATCAATATTTGAGAGTAAGTTTCACGGCATAATACTCAAAAAAAAAAATAATGAGATGGACTAAACACAAGCCAATGGTTTTCCAATTAAGCAAAACCAAGTACTATTTCAATAAGTTATACAGCCTAGACAGTAAAGAAACCACATAAAGAGTTGTTTATTGAGAAATAATACCATAAATCACAGTTAACCTCCACTGAATCATAGGATTAGATAAAAAAAATCCTAATATATGGGAAAATTTATGGGAGATGTCATGTTTACGAGACTGATCTCTGCTTAAAACTCACACTTACTATACAGCTGTTTAAACAAACAAGTAATCCCAGCAGTTTGCGATACATTACATACTAGTGTAACCGATATTTGTTTAAAAGAAAGGTGTAAAACAGTGAGTGTGTGTAGTCACTGCAGTGTCTGAGAAATATTAAAATGTCTCCGGGTGAGTGCAAATGTGTTCATTCATTCTTATCACCCAGGCTTGTTGGCTGGTGAATGTAAAGGGATTGTCAGGAGCTGTAAAGAGGGCTTATTGTTACATTCCTGCACTGACCACAGCTACAAGCCAAGGCTTTCCAATCTAAAATAACGGCCAATTAGCTCTTCTAAATTCTCAGACTACTTACTTATTTGGGACAAAACATTTTGTTTACAGTTCCTGCACACTCAAATGGCCGATAAGTGTTAACCTTTGTCCCTTCAATGCAGTGACTGTCTAGAACTTGCTGCCTACGTGCATTTATCAAATAACCACAAAACACAGACAAAACAAAACAAAAAAATCTGTATGACAATACTGCAGCAGGGTGTCTGCACTGCTCACTTGTTTGTTTGTAGTATTTCTCAGTAGGTTATTTATTTTTCATATTTAGTCTATTAAATTCAATTGGAAATTGCATATAGTTCAGAATCTGGGTGTAGTATCACTTAATAATTATTCTTACAATTATTTGGGTCCTAAATGTCTATGGTTCTCTATCAAAATATAAAAAGGGATATTAATTCATTTAATCCATTTCCCCATTGTCTTGGCACAGGTAATGAAACTGTAAATATTAAGATTTCAGTGTTAATCCCCTCACCTGCAATGGACAGAAAATTGTGCAACATTTGACAGACTCTGACTTTTATTTCTTTATATGTGAGTGTCTGCAATTTATCATTTCTATGTCCTTAGCACACTACATAATTTCTGATTTCTTAACAAGCAGTCGTTCGATGCAAAAAGCCACTTATTACAACAATTTTACACAAGTAACATGGTTAATGTTAGCAAAGATAAAATGTGATAATTATTGTTACTTACTCTCTCCAGTCACTCGATGACAGCTCATCACAATGCAGACAGCGGTCAAAATAAAACACAAAGTCCGGAGACACATCACTGACTCTGGATAAGACACCATCCAGCACCAGTCCGGGTCAAATACACAATAATCCTTGGCGAGGAGGACAGTTCAAACTAAAGGAGAAATAGCTTCAGGAAACTGGTTTTGTTTTGCGGCGTGGGCCAACAGGTAAACAAAAATAAATAAAAGACATCCCGGAAGATGGGCGGAGGATCGAGTCCAACGTGTTCAGTCAAACATAAGCTAGCACTGCTACTGCTGCTAAAGTTAGCTACCTCATGGAAAAGCACCGTCAACACACACCAGCACGGGACACGAGTGCTCTTTTAGTTTTTTTTAAATGCATTGGTTAATTAAATTGGCCCGGTTGAGTTTGTCAGTGTCGGAATAAAAAAGCAAAAACTGACTTGTTGGCCGAGCAGAAGCTAACGTTGTTGCTAAAGGTTGAGCTAGCTGCAGCTAGCCACCTAGCCTGGCTCCTCCACTCCAGTCCAGGCCACAAGTGAAGTTTGCGCTGCTTTTCACCGACCCTCTCAATTAATTTTAACTTTAAGAAATCTCACGCATACCCACGCAGCTGCAATGCACCTTCTTGAAAAAACACACAGAGAAAAACTGCATCCGTGGAAATCTGTGTAAAAGCTCCTCTTAACTTAATTCAGAGGGTTTTAGGAGCCGTTTGCTGCTGACTCGGTGGTTGTGGCATGCGTGGCGTAACGTTAGCGTGTCTTTCGCAAAAATCCTCTCAAGTCCTCCAGCGAGCACAAAACATTGCAGCTGACTTGTTTTTTTTTTGTTGTTGTTTTTTTGCTTGTGAAATAAGGTTTTTTGTCGGGCAGCTTGCTCGCTCCAAAGCGACAACTCTTGCTCAGTCAGTGCAGAGATTTCAGTGAGACTCTCTGGAAAGCTGACAGACAGACTTCGTCGTGGCTCAGCAGCACTCCGCTGTCCTTTTTTATTTTTTTATTCAGGTATTAAAAAAAAATGTATGCTCCAAGTTGTGTTCATGCTCCGCACAGCTGTCTGACACGACGACTCAGCATGTATCTAAATAAGAGAAAAGTGGGTGAGATAAAGTTTTCTAGTTATTTTTTTTTCCTTTTCTTCTTCCACAGACAGAGGTAGATTGTACAGTCTCCTGTAGGATCCCCTTCTTCCCAGCCTCTCCGCCAGTAAACAAACCCTGCCAGTGAGCCAGATGGGCTTCAGGGGAAATACGGACTGGAGCTTATTGGATTACACAACAAACTGATCCCACTGTCAGGTGGTAAAAAAGTAATTCCGTTACTCCTACCAGTAAGTTGTAGTGTAAGGTCAAATCAAGCCAATTTATTCATAGTTGACCAGAGGTCTTTACAGAGACACTGAATTATGATGATTACAATCAAACAAAAACAAAGGAATGATCAAATAAAAACACAATAATAAATAAGAGCATATGATAAAATCATAACTCAAGCAGCATTGCACAAACAACATATGAAATATAAACAAATAAAACCCTGAGTGTGTCCAGGCATGTCTTAATGATGACTATTAAGTGGCTAAAGAAAAGAGATGGGTCTTTAGATGGGTTTTGAAGCTATAAATGGACAGAGGAGATCTAATTGTTAGTGGCAAACTATAATTTGTTATTACCATAATTTAGGGCCAACAACTGAAAATGCTTGATCACCTCTGGTCCAGAGCTGGGTGGGTGAAGTGGAGAGCAGTGATTGGTCTGGAGGTGGAATAAGGGACAAGCAGCTCAGAGATGTAACCTGGTGCCATGCAGTGCTTTGAAAACAAAATTAAATCGTTTTAAATCATTTTAAAATCAGTTTTCTACTTCACTGGTAACCCCTGAAGAGAGGTCAGTACAAGGGAGGGGAGATGTGGAGATGTTTGTACCAGTGAGGAGTCTAGCTGCTGTAAGTCTTACTGCTGAACCAGCTGCAGGTGGGACAGGGCTGACCGACTGATTCCTACATGGAGAGAATTACACTAGTCAACGTGAGAGGAAATCAAAGCGTGAACTATTGTCTCCAAATCTTTAATAAACAGGAATGATTTTAATTTTGCAAGTGATCTAAAGCCAGTGCTGGTGACTGAGAGTGTTCTTCAAATTTAAACCAGAATCAGACAGAGCTGGGTTAATCTGCCTTTTCCTTTCATGCACCACAAGCTTGGAATGAGCTGCAAGGCATACTTAAATTGGCATCTTTACCCTCTCTTGATATGTTTAAAAATATTTTAAAATCAGTCTTTATAGGACAATGTCATTGCTTTGAACATGTGCCATTATTTGCCTTGATTCTTCTTTAAGCCGCTGATCTCTGTACGTGTTGTGTCTGTTTTCTGTGTTTTTGTATGTTCTTTTGGTGTAAACTGTTCCCATCTGTACTTTTATATGAAACCTTTCTCCTTTTTTTACCTCCTCTGTTTGGCCATCTTGGCAAGGACTCCCTGGCACAAGAGATGTTGTATTTTTAAAGTGGCCTTCCTGGGTAGGTAAAGAATAAATTAATAAAATGAAATAAAATGAATAAAGTCAGCAACAAGGCAATTCAAAGTGCTTTTCATTAAGCGTAAAATGCATCAAGAAAAGAAAAACAGGACAATAAAAACCATTTAAAGGTACGCCATTAAATAGGATTCAAGAGAATGAAATAGAATAGAGGATGAGAATAAGCTATAATGAATAAATAAATCAGTTTACTGAAATTACAGTTTATTCATTCATTGTTAATTAACAGGGACAATGCATCATACATTTATTGTACCAGATATAGCAAGACGAAAAGTTTACAACTACGACATTTCATATATACAAGAAACTTCCAACCAGACACTCCAACAGTACCAATGCCGGCCACAAGTCAGTGTCTCTTAGCTCAGTGACTGCAGATCTTCAGCCATCTGTTCACACCAGAGTTTAAGTTCAGTGCAAGATATGAGCAAATAGCACAAAGTATCAACTCGCCTATACACATAAAACAATCCAAAAATACAAACATTAGAATGAGTTAAAATATAGTAAGAAGAGGTCTGTCCCAGACTTCCTGAGAGGAGCTAACAGTGCTGCAGATCCAAACTGTCAGAGCTTAGTTAATTAACTGATATTGATATTGTCAATTAACTGATATTGACAGAAAATAATTCAATAATTCAAAACTGAATATCTTTAGGTTTTTGACCCTTGTTTGGAAAAAACAAGCACTTAAAGGGAAAAAAAGATAGCCTACGTTTTAGGGATGTAACTAATGGTAATTTTCTTGATCAATTAATCTGCCAGTAATTAATCATTTATTCTATAAAATAAGAACAAATAAGGCAACATCATCTTAGAAATAAAAAAAATAATAAAATAATCGTAGTTGCAGCCTGAAAATTCTATTATCCTATGTTAATTAACATTATTTACAATAATAATAGTGATAATAAGAACAAGTTCAAAGGGATATTTTCCTAATTTTATTACAAAATTTATGTAAATAAATTTGTAACTTTTTTTCACCAACAGTCCACTTTCAGTTAAACTTGATTCAAGTCAAACAGACTGTTTAGAGATCATCAACATAATAATATAATTATTCTTGGATCAGTACTCTGATTGGCTACCATTACTTCCTGTCTGGCCCCCTTCCCTGAAAGAAACAAGTGCCGATCAACAGGATACATGACCATGTGTGGCAGAATACAAATCATAATTGGACACTGTTGACAAACACAATCTTATCACAAGCTCTAGTCTGTAGCTCCTCCTCTGGATCTTTGTGATGCAACTGATGGTTTTGGATCTGTGAGATCTCTGTTGTTAATGTCACATGAAGTAAATTGTGGACGTGTTTATGTTTTTTATTTTTCTGGGTGAGACCAAAAGAAAATCCCCTGCGTCAGCTAGACAATAAAGTTTATTCTATTCCATTCTATTCTAAATAACATATCTGACAACAAACTCATCAACAAGATAAATAATGCTCTAAAAAGAAACCAATTGGTTAAAAAACAAACAAAGATAATGTAGTTACATTGTTAGAAAAATACAGTAAACTCCACTTTACAGCAGGACAGGGTCACATGATGGGGCCCTTCAATACCTACTGCGCAGCCTTGAATGCAGCATTGAAGAGATGACTAGTTATGATGTGATACTTCTCACCTCATTTTGTTAAAGTAACAAGACTACAAGCCTGAAAACGCACATCTCATTGATTTAGTGACATGTTCATCCAATAAAAAGCACTTAAACACTGATGTGGCTGTGCTTTGAAAATAGAGCATATGATGAAGGCTAGGGTTTTACATTTTGTATGTAAGCACAGTACTTTGTGTTTTTAAAGTCACTTTAGGTCTTTGGATTAAGAGTTTTTAACTGATGTGAAAACCAAATGGGAGCAGTTTTGAAATACCGTAACACAAGCTTTCTGTCAAATTTCTCCTTCACATTCTGCAGTCACAGGTTGTATCTTGTATAAACACACACACACACACACACACCTGGTTAAGAGAGAGAAACTGGGGGGAAAATACAAAATGTCCAACTAAGAGGATTTTGTCACATGTACATAAATTAACTTGGCTGTTACCTTCCTTCCAATTGAATTCAAGATCAAATGGTTATGAGGAAAGGACTTAATCTAAAAATCCTTTAATTTCTGTCTCTGTAAAGAGTGAAGGGTGGCTGCATCTGGTCCGGTTTGGTCCTTCTGTTCACGTTTGAAAGTGAAGAAGATTCCCTGTTACTGTAGGAAGCTGAAGAAGAAAGATAAGGAATGAAAATCCTTCAGTCATTGTTTAAAAACAGCACTTGATTCTCCTTTTGATCCTGCGGCGGTTCTCACACTCAGACGGACTAATAATGGAAAAACATTTGGGATTACGTATTTCACACTTTGTTCACGACGGAGCTGAAAATATCTGAGATTGTTCTTCCCGACTTGTTTTTGTGCCACAATGCCATCTCTGTCACAACTGCTAATTCACTACCTGTTCACATCCTCCATGAAAGCAGCAGCGTGTTTGGTACAAGATAATCACATCCTGTTGTTTATTGTACTAAAATAGATCTTACTGGAAAACTCCAAAGCAGCTCTTACAGGATTTCTGTGCAGCTGCGTCTCTGACAGCATTTTCAATCATCAGTTAAATCTGAAATATTCTCTGTCTGAGGTTTGTCTGTAGAGCAGGCAGGTGATGTGAACGTACGCCGGCCACTTTCTGCGGCTGATGCAGCCATTGATTCATTGGGAAGTTCAGAGAAACATGAAACAAGAGAGCAGCTCATCAGCACTTGGTAATCAAATTTATTTACCACAATGGGTAGTGAGAGGAAGACTCACGTGTGCACAACAACACGATGGAAATGTTGGCAGGAAAAGCGAAGCGACAGGCTTTTCAACAAGCACCACTTACAGGGCAACAAGAGGGAGAGAAAGGTCACCAACGGCACAACAGTAATTAGCTACTGAGCCGATAGGACTATCATGCAATGCAGGAACATCTTGCATTATAGAGGAAGCAGGGCTAAATTGCACCGCTGTGAATTCTATATCTTAAGCATAATCCCACATTTAGCGCACAGTATGTAGGACTGAGGTTCTATAATGAGATTAAAGCCTATAGCGAGTGGCTGCATAGAGGCACCTTCCACTTTACATTCATCAGCTGTGCATTGTTTTACACAAACAGTTTGATTTATGAGATTTTCTTCAGTAATTTGTGCCTTGGATGGATGGATGGATGGATGTTTGGATAGATAGATAGATAGATAGATAGATAGATAGATAGATAGATAGATAGATAGATAGATAGATAGATAGATAGATAGATAATCTGTAGCACCTGGCAAAACAACATTACAAAAATTAAACAGTTGAGCACCACAATTTAATACAATTAATTGAAATAGAATTACCCAACATGCAATAAAAGAAAATAAAAGCAGTGAAAAAAAACAAAAAACTGTTGACCATATGTTTTATGTGTTGCATGTCCAACAATTATTCAACTGTTTGGACATTTATGCTTCCTTACTTATTTTAAAACATCTATTCCTTTAGCTCTAGATGTTAAAAACAGTCATAAACACCATACAAATATAGGATGAAGTCATTTGCAGTAAATTTTGTCTCCAATATTTGGTTTAAAGCAGTGTGACCAAAGCAAGGTACGTACCCTACTTTGCTATTTTGGTCAGATTAGGGTCATTATGGCTCAGAACTATTGATGTGTTTTTGAGGCTCAGATGAACAAAAAAACAAATGAGTCATAAACACATGATCTGAATGCTGACAGTGTCGCCTGTTGCTGGGGACTAAAAAGAGGTTGTTTTCTGAGCTGTGACTTCTAATCCTGACAACCTCATAATCCTGACCTCTGCTGGGGTCAGGGCTCGGGTCAAAGTGTTGAGAGCGGAGTAGTCTCATTGCATTGCCGCAGTGTGTCAGTGCCCGTCAGTGTGGTTCACGTGAAGGATGGGGGCAGACATGAAGAGTTTGTCAGATATCTGATTCAGGGATGGTTGCTAATTTCCTGTAAAGACTTTAAGGACCATAACAGTGGTTTTGCATGTTTTCATTTGTTGACCACAAATCTAATATACTGTACACAGGGGTGGAAGAAATTTCCTCAAAGATAAAAATAGCAAAACCACATGATGAGGCACATAATCATTTAAAAGCTGTGGAAAATGGTAGGAATATAAAGTAAAACGTAAAGTAGATGCAAAACCCACCGATGTGGTGCTTTAGCTGTCACTCACAGCACAGGTGTGTTAGTTTATATTGTGTCTCTCTCTGTAATGACATAAATCTGTTGGAAATGATCACCTCACTGCAGGGAGGGATTAAAGTGCTCTTACATAAAAGCCTGAAGCTGCACTTTTCTGCCACTCTCTTTAAACGCCTGCTGCCTGCAGCTGTATTAATAACAGCCACAAACTGCCATGTAACCTTTAGCTTATTCCAACATATAGGGATGTGGGTAACACCCTGTTCGAATGCGACAGCAAAAACAACAGGGTCAGGGTTCAGAATGATAAGGCTGACTCACTCATTATGAACTTACTGTGACATACTGGGGTTATTGTTTGTCAGTCTACAGTATCTACAAGAGCTGTGGGAGATATGCGAGAGGTAAGTACGCAGAGTTTAAAATTGATCATATTTTTCTAAGTGCGGCCTTGGAGGAAAAAGTCACAGTTTTGTATGCATGAGTCCTGGTGTGTGTGAAACAGCCCGGAGGCCCACACCTATCCCTGAGTTAATCATCAACCACGTGTGCCAGGAAGTCATATGAGGAAACATTGGTGGTCTGCATATAGAACATGGGAAAGCAGGCATTGTGGCAGAGGTTAGTGACAAACTAAGGTTCACACAGACCTGCTTGACTGGAAGAACAATGAGGTTCACGCATGATTCATCCCAGGGCTCTTCCTAGACGCCAGCGTGCTACACTTCTCCATCGCAGGAAAAGATGCTGCCGTGTGTCAGGGCTGAGTGGGACATCCACCACTGGGCCCACTTCCCCTTCCCAGTGCGTCTGTGGGGCTTGAGGTGTACTGCTCTAAAGAAAGAGTTCTTCCTGCTGTCATTTCCAGTGTTTGCAAAGACAATGCTTTAAGTTTTGAGGCAGGGCTTGATGGATGCACTCCTTCTCTGAGGTTAATGGACACTCACATTTATAGTAACGGCGCTGTGGACTGCGTCTGGCCTCCAGCCAAGTCCAGGAGGCCAGTTTTCAAACATGTAAGCACTCTTCCACTCTCATGCACCTAACTGAAGCCTGGAAAGTAAATGTGCAATGACAGCGACTCTGCATCACAATACATTCCAGCAGCTCCCCCAAATAGTCACATGGCCCCTTTTCATCTCCAACACGAGCGCAAATAAAACGACGGGGAAACACTGAGGGGCTCCTGCGCTCGCAATCATGCCTTGGAAGTGATCTGAACAGCTACCTTCTCTAAAGCGCTCAGTAAAGTTGCTCTTGTTAAAACATGCCCAATGCTTTTGCTGCCAGAGAGCTGTTAATCCTGACAAGGCCGTGTGCCTCTAATTCCCGGAAAGCTGGAACCTGCCGTTTGTTGATGTGTTGTGTAGCTACAATCACTGGAGGCCGCAAGTTAAAGCATTCCCCGCTCCTTTTTTTAGCACCATGAATGTTTTACAAGGGAAAAAGTTAGGTGTCAAGCGTGTGTCTACAAGTCTTCATGTGCGAAGGAAAGAAACATCACAGTGTGATATAAAACAGTAGCGAGGTGGTTGTGTCTCTTACACTGTCAACTGCTTTACTGAAGCCCACATGCCACAGTATGTACAGTAGCTGGTTATTATGGATGCGCAATAAGAGGCACCATTGTGTTGATGAATCCATCGTAACTAAATCCACCGCAGTGCCCAGAGCTGTTAGAGGGCTCGTCAGGAAACAATGGGCATGGATTATGGCTAAGAGCCTTATTATTATCTCTTCTATCCCAGGTTAAGACCACATAACACCTGCTGCTCCACTTGGACACTTTTGCGTACATCATCATATTCCAGCAGAGAGAAGGAAACTCCAGTGAAGCAGACTGCTCTAAATGTAAAAGGAAATGTCCCATTATAGAGAGATGGGCTGGTGAGTCCTCACTGTATGTCTGGGTAAACTAATCTCTCAAATGCAAGAGTGAAAGCGATGTGAGAACACCCTCAATTGCATCTAGGAGCATGTCAGCACATGCAAAAAAAAAAAAAAAATGTAATGACGGCATCTTGCAAAGCTCTCCTCCTGCAAATGACATAAAAATATAGAAGTATCAACAATATCGAGGTAGAAACAGATTCCACAATTCACCATCATTTGCATTTAAGTTCATTTCTGTATGAAACCAACAGCAAATACAACACATAGCTGAGTGAATGAAATCCTTGACGAAGGTATTAAAATCTAAAATATGTCTCTCACACACGCACGCACGCACACACGCACAGTTGTGGAACCTTGTCAATCAACAGGTAAGTTTAAAATCAGCTGGTAAAGGTTTATAAACCACACTTGTGGTCAACATTGTAATGTGGTACATGACAGTGGTGGGTAGATCAATCCTCAAAGTATTGACACTACTAATACCAGCGCCAAAAGGATCGAAACGTGTTAAATTAAACAAACGCGTGGTTCAATACAGGAGGGCCTGAAGAAGGAGGGACACTCCTTCCATGAGGAGAATGTAATATTTTAATCAGGGAGGACAGAAACTAAAATCAATGCTTTTTAAGCAACACTTTTCAAGACATGCAGATACCCTGGACAAATTTTACTACTGCCTCCATATGGTTTTAATAAAGAAAGGCTCAGAAAGTAAATGAGCTTAGGTCTGGGCATTAATAACAGCTGAGTATATTGCATACAGTGTGTAGGTGGAGGAAAGCATTAGAGCCGGAACACAACTCTGAATGGCAGGATTACTAAACAATCAACCAACAAAGTTAGAGCATTAAAATGTAAGTCTGGTATAGTGAACAATAAGTAAAAACTAAAAAGAATATTGTTTATAATGGGATCTAATGGGATTTAGCGGCCATTAGTTTCAAGATCCTCGTTTTAAACAACACTGCTGAGACACACCCGGATCACTCAGACAGCTTTGGCGCAAACATATGGTGCACATCCCAAAACCCACAGAGGCAAACTCAAACATTTCATTGTACAATAAACCTTTAATAAATAGTTTGTCATTAGTTTCCCATATTTACATAATAACCACCATTTACTTATGTTGCCATACTCGTTTCTTGGCTAAATTTAGGCACACAGAGAAGGGGGTTCAGGCCACAAACCACATACTAAAAACAGGAGTGGCTAGCAGGTCAGTCTTGAGAAATATATAATAATAATTGCACCATACAACCAAATAGACCAAGAGGTGGCCATCTCCTTGAGCAATAAATATATACATTTACCGTACGTACAGGTGATTTTTGTACAATTACAGTCATCTGCGTGTAAGCTGTACGAGTGCACATGGGGCTGGTGCAGAATCTTACCAATTTATGAAGGATCTGAATTTATTGTGTTGGTCCAATAAACGATAAATAAAGAAAAAATAAAAGTAAAAGAGCGATATTCATAGATTAAATCAACAGTTACAGCCTCCTGTTAAGTAACAACCCCCCTGAAATAATAAAAACAATATGACAGGTGAGTCAAAATGTTGAGGGTATAGTGTGGTCAACATGTACAGCTTGGCTTTGAACATTCAGTGACTTTGAGCTTATCAAATGTAACTAACCACGGTGAAATGCTTGTTATTAAATGAAGACCGAGACTGAAAACAACAAAGATGGACATTCGATAATTTACTATCTAGCCACAATGTTGGAAAAGATTCCTAAGAATGACTGGATGAAGTTTTAAAAGTATAAAAAAATAGCATTAAAACTTAAATCTTCAGTCAAAAAATTAATTAAGACAAGAGAAAACAAAACAATGACAAAAAAAGAAAAAAAGAAAAAAGAAAAAAGAAAGAAAGAAAAAAGAAATCCAAATCACTCAAGCACACGTACACACACAGTATGAAAAAGCAAACCAAAAAAAATTTGGCACAAAATATATGACGCACATTTCACTTCAGAGAGATGTTAAACAGCGTGAAACCCACCGTTAGCTACTAATCCATATCAGGTTGTAATTTGGTTATTTAAATGCACTTGAGGCATTTATAAATTAACTGTTCAAAACTGTGACAGGAATAATTCACCAGCTGTTAACACAGTATTTGAACAAAGGGAACACAGTGTCACTGATGCGAAGCACCAAAAAAAAAAACAACAAAAAAAAAAACAAACAAAAAAAAAAACCAAGCACAGCCAAGACCATCCGGTTAAAGAGCTGCAGTTCATGTTCAACCTGTGACACCTGCTGGCAAGAAAAGTAACAGCAGCAGCATACACCTGCAGGTACAGACGAGCTGACGACCACCATCTACTGACAAGAAAAATAACACATAATCAAAACTAACTATCAGACACCCAAAGTTACAATTTTTTTCACGTTTTGTTAGAATTTTGTTTTATTTTGTTGTCCGCATCATATTTACTGATGACTACAACTGAGTTCACAGTGCTCCAAGTGTCATCATGTGAACTCTGATCTCTTGCTGTGGACATTTTTATTTGAAGATATAGTATCCACTGGAGGATGAATTTTTTTTTTTTTTTAATTTAAACCTAGTTTGTTTTTATTCTGTTGTTAAAATAGTTGTTTTACTTGTTTTAAACATTTATTTCTATTATTTTGTGTTGTTTTTTTGGTGTGGTTTTATTTTATGAGTATCTTCTTATTTACTACGTTTTGGTAATCATCAGTGGTCGATTAGGATGGGAGCGCTGTTATTTTCATCTTTGTGTGGATGAATAAACATGAGTGAAACTTAATGATGTTATATTTAAAAAAAAAAATTTGCAGCTGTAACATCTGTTAAAATTGAAACAGCTTTTCCTCTCCTTGCCTGTGGGAGGCGACCAGCACATCATCTTCTACTGGTCTGGACTACTACCGCTGCCACTTTTTGTCCTATAGGTGATGCAGGTTGGCAAGTATAGAGCTGGTCTGACAACGAGCCCCTCCCCCTTGTGGAAGAAATGCAACCTGTTAAATGCGATGAGTTAGTGAGTTACAAGCCAGTTCCATGATGTGCTTCACATCTAAGATTTTGACCATCTGTCGTTAGTTATTGTTTGAGAGATGTGCTGTGCCTTGTAATGACTGTTTGTATGGCATCTTAAATGTCAGGGATTACATGAAAACGTTTTTATAGGTTCCCCTGTCTAAATCGTTATCCACCACATTACATCATACTTAACCTTTGAATTTTCCACTTCAGCAGCATCACTGATATTTTGTTTAACCTAATGATATTAATTCAGTCTCCTTATTAACAGTCAGTGCCAACACTGACATGCTGATAGCAACGCACTAGCTCCTAATGGTCCAGAGGCTTTTAAAATAAAACCATGGTTCTGTAAGCCTTAACCCTGTTGATGATAAATGTCAGCAAACTAAGTGACAGGAAGGACGTGAAAACAAAGGAATAGAAAGTGTGTAACGGCTCCGATGGGAGCGATAGCATAAGATTACAAAGCCTTCTCAGACCTCGGTCTTCATACAGGTTACGTAATGTCTATATATATATATTTATCTTAAGTCACTTCAAGGCAACATTTGTTTCTTGAATAAAAACTTGAAGCACAACTAGCCTTCAGTTTGAACAGAGAAAAATATACAACCCAAACTGTACTACTAATCTAGAGAATGGCAAGTAAACATTGAAAAACAGTTTCAGCTAATAAAGTGGTCTCAGTTGCACACTTCTCTCTGTAAGAAGTGTGACATTTAAACAAAGTGTGGTCTTACGAAGCTTTTCATATGTGAACTGGTTGACCCATCCTGACTTGAGATTAAGCAGCGCCTCTCCAACACTGGTCTGCAGAGTCTCCTCTCACAGGTTTATAGTTGCTGTGCTTCCCTGCTGTGCACACAGAGGAAAAACTGTGTTCCCTTCTTGGATGCTTTAACAGAGCTGTAGTCGCATCAGAACAGAAGTTAATGTGTGAAAGACCATTAGACAAGTGCTCAACTAACTGTTTGTTACACTTTCGTTGGACAAACAGACAAAGTTGCCACTTCACTGGCTACAGAGGAATATGAATAATCACACAGGGATTTAGTAACATTTGAGATATACCCCACTCACACTCAAAACCAAATCACTTCGGTTCTGGGAGGGGGGGCGAACTGCTGTATGCTCCACTCTGTTACTGCTTTATAGAAACCAAGGATTAGAGTCCAGCTCAGCCAAGTCACACACACCTTTCCACTGCAGCCCGAAAAATACTCACACTCTCTTCATACAGGGTCTTTAGAGAGTCCTCACAATAGCCTGCTTTTAAAAAAGAAAAAGGGCTGCTAACGAACGACTGCCCACTTTTGTGCTGTGGACACAAACACACAGACACAAAGACCTCTTCGCGGCACTTGAGTCTGATGCCTGAGGTACAAGTGTGGCCATGTTGTAAAATGTGTGTATCTGTCCATGTGTGCAGGGGTTTTGGGGTGGAGTGAGGGTGTCTGCCCCCCCTTAGCTGAGGTTATACACTGCTGTCCTCCAACAGAGGCTCCTTGCCCTCTGCCCCGCTGCCCTGTGGGCTGTGAGAGTGACTCTGCGCCCCGTTGCTGTGCTTCTTGTAGGCGCCTGGCCTCATGCCAGGGCCCGTGTGCTCTGGGATAAACAGGGCGACCAGCAGAGACAGCAGCACTGAGCATGCACCAAACAGGAATGGAGGACCTGGGATGATGGCACTCTAAAGAGGGGGCAAGAAATATTTAGTTAAAGTATAGCTACCATATGTGCAACATTTTCTTTGTATGATGCAAAATGACTCAAATGCCATTTTTCATGAACATTCACCTCATCAGTGGGGTTGGCCATGTTGGGTTTGACACCTTTCTCAGAGCCATCCGTGTCGGTCAGCTCCACGTGGAACAAGTAGAAGACGAAACCGTAAAGAGCAGGGCCCAAACCGTTACAGAGGCCCCGAATCCCTGTAATCATCCCCTGGACAACACCTGCAACCAGACAGACAGATACAACCATATACACTGTCAGGAAAAACCTCCAATACGTGCCACATTTTATCATTCAATTTGAATGAGAATTACTTTTATTTGTCAGACAAATAAACAGGGCAAAGCACACAACATAACCTGAATGTGTAAGTTATGTGTCAGCAAGACGTCCACTTTCTGACATACAGGTATGTAGATGCAAATAACATTTAAACAGATACATGTTCCAAATCTTTGAAATGATGAAGGCATATTTCAGAGTAAACCTGATATCCACTTGAAGTAGAATAAACAAAGCTGTTAACAATGGGCTGGTTAGCAGCGACTGAACTTAACTATATCTAAATACAGCACCTTTTAATGACGTGATCTGTATTAGATCGCCCACCCCTATTTGATATAACATATAATACAGCCTGACAAACATATGCCCACAAACAGTTGAGAAACTCACCTTGTTGGTCTGGGTCTGCATTACGGGACACAATTGCGCTGATGGCAGGGAAAGTGATGCTGGACATGGCTGCAACGGCTCCAGCTGCCCACATCATCCTACAACCAACAACACACATTTGTTAAGGATACAAACAAATCTCTATTTAACCTTTCAAAAATTTGATTTATACATGTTCTTGAAGGTGAGTTAAAGGTTGTTTAGCCTATTATGGTTAAAGCCTCAAGATTAAAAATAAACTATTTGAATAAATATTAAGCAGTGACTGAACCTCCAAAGTCCAAAATGTCAAATGTCAAAGCTAATATTAGATCAAGATGTACTTCCTATTGCATTTCGTAAAGGAAAATGTTTTTTTGTACCCCCTTTTGTGAACATGGAAAGGATTCTCAGCCTAATATCTGATACCGCCAACTTGACCTTTATTTAACCTAATTTCCAGGGTATTGACCAAAGGAGAGAGGAGCAATAAGAAGATGTTTTGTTGTTGTGAATGTTTCCTTTCAGAATCAATAGATATTATGGCTGCTCTGCCTTTGCCTTCCAGACCAAAACAAAAACAGAGACTGATGAAGCTGTTATTATCTCATGTTAGCAGAAACGATAATGTGACCTGTGTCAGTGGGTGGTGGGTGCTTATAAAAGCACCTTTATTCATACTTTAGGTTTCAGACAAATGAAAACACAGAACATTAGGTGTATTACTGCCTTTTCATTTCATAATCATTCTCTGAAAGGCATTGCAAGATCACACAGAGTTAAATCCCTGTGCAAAATAGTTACTAGACACAAGAAATCATTTCAGCCTTTATGAGTCAAACAAAGTCTTCCAAGTTACAACATTACATTGATGCATTTAAAGAGTCTTTGTTATCAGATTACAGTGTCACTACCCTTCTGCCACTGTTCCATGACTCTGGCTATGGCCATGCTCCCCTCTAGTGGTTTGTCAGGGGATTACAACAACAACAGTTGACAATAATAAGGAATTCTAGTGCAAAACAGCAACGAATTACTGTGTTTCAATACATTTAAATGAAATCCAATTGCAAAACACAAAAGGGGGTGGGGTGCCTGAACCAGATAGGGTTAAGCACTGTGTGGATTGCATTGATTCGAATTATGATTCCTCTTGTAGATTTGATCTTACTGGATCCTGCTTTATGTTCTTCACAAGTTATTTGAGTAAAGAAATGAAACTAAAATACATTAAAAGCAAAAGAACACATTAGATGTGGCTGCCATAAACATTAGTCATAAAAGTTAAATGTGTGGTGTTTGACTAAAGTGGAATGAACCACCTCTAACTGATTTTAAGATATCATGACTAGGACTGTGGTTTTGCACCTTGCTGCAGGAAATGCTTTAACACATTAGAAGGACTTCCTGCCTTTCTTGGAATTATATTTACTAGTAATTACGTTTCACGCTATCTCTACTGATTTTGTGAAGCTAGCCGAAACTATTTAGTATGAGCTCCACTGATACATAAGTAACCAAATATCCAAACACCACTTTCAGGAATCAAAAAGCTTATTTCTTAATGAATCAATCACATACATTTTCAAAGTGTTATAATTCAAAACTGCCATTATGTCACAAAATCTTCCACCAATGGGGTTCCAGTCAGGTTGAATAAATGTAATGGAAAGGTGTGTTTTTGTGTGTGTGTGTGTGTGTGTGTGTGTGTGTTACTGACCAGGGCTGAGAGCCAAAGCCATACCACGCCAGCTGAAGGATCTGGAAGCCGAGGCCAAGCAGGATTGTGTTCTTATTTCCTATTGAACGCATCAGGATCCCCAACACCACCGTCTGAGGAAACACAAGCCCACAGGTTACACAAGACAGCCCTAAGGGAGGCATCAAGTAATGCAACAATTCATTTTTAATAATTTATATCACTCTTGAGTCTTGACTTTGATGTATAGCTGAAATAATTTGTCAATAATTGATAGAAAATTTGACTTGACAGGACAATAGGACAATAGGACAATATCAATTGTCAGATAAACGGCAGGTAAATCAATAAAAGAAATGCTCAATAAAAAATATTAAGCAGAATAAAAATGCTCAGGATTACAAAGTCTAGAACAGGAATATTTTTTTCAGTACCTGTGCTAGTATTGACAGGATCCCCACTACAGCGATAAAGGCAGCCACTGTCTCTGATGAGAAGCCTATGACCTGAGGGCGAGACAGTTAAAATAGCACAGGTTAGGACATGACTGTTCACCTAAAGACAAGCACAACCAGAAGCAGTTACCATTTTTCACTCTCTTAAGAGACACAATGGAAGAAGGGTGTTTGTTTGTGGCCTTTTGTAAACACATGCTGTTTACTACTGCATCTTGGAACAACAAAAGGTGCTTCTCTTTTTCCTCTCCTTGTTTTCTCTTGTGTATTTAGGTAAAATATGCTGCCCATTATTTACAGGCAGCAATAATAGGGCAGCTGGCGAGAGGCGTGTATAATTACGACAATGAATAGGGAGAGATGTATGATAAAGCGACAATTTTGAGTGGAAGAGGACATGAGGGTGTGGTGAGTAATGTTAGCCCCTATGTGTGAAGAAAGGTATAAGATCTGTGTGTGTGTGTGCATGCGTGTGTGTGTGTGTGTGTCAGACTGGTTTATCTGACATTGTTTACACAAAGATATCTAGAGAAGTTAACTAACCCTCACACCAGAGACCACACCTGTCAACATACTGACATTCTGACCCCTGACTACTCAGTACTCAGGGGTTGAACCACACCCATCTTCGAACTCAGCCTTCATTTCGATCTCAACTACAGGCCCGTTAAGTTTTGCGACTGTATCTTGCATGGTTGCGGCGCTATCATGGTGACAAAATCTGTCCAGTCATATAAACAACCCGCCAAAGTACTAAAAACTCCCTCTGTGGTAGTTCCTGCTACAGTGGGTGTCTCCAGGACCTGTTGTGGCTGGTACAATCCTCAGTTCATGCAGTATGGAAAAAGGGGGAGATCACACCTCGTCAGTCCAGCTGCTTCCAGATGCTACCAGTCTATAAATAAATTAACAGGAATCTGAAGCTGTCTGTTTCTGGCTACTTGTGTTTTCAAATGCACTGGCTTTCCAGTGGTTGCATTTTGCTGAGACACTTAATGAATTTGCTTTACTTAATAACGCACTGAAACAGGCTGCTCGGCAAACCTGCTGATCCAATCTTAAAGCAATGTAGGTGAAAGTGTCTGCTCTGCAAATTTCCCCCAGCTGTACTGAGATTATTCCCTGAGCTTTCCAGTCGCAATTTCTGCCTTTTATTTGCAACACAAATGGCAAAAGTATGATGTTAATGTTGTCACATACAACAGTCACATATTAATCCAAAATTATAATGTCCTTGAGAAACCACAACTGGTCACTAACGACCATGTAGCGATGGGATCACACTGGCCTGGTAACACATTGACCCTCTGATTCATGAGTACTCAGTAGGTGTTACTACATTACATGAGGACTCATGGTTTGGACTACACCCATTTTGCAAGTGTACATGGTGTGTCTAAACAATGTTTGTGTGTGCAATCCAATCATTTTTGTGACTTTTCTGGCAGGGCGAGCAGAGTGTTACCTGTCTGAGATAGAGGAAGAAGCTGGAGTACTGGCCGGCCTCGGGGAGGTAGGAGAGAAACACTGTGATACAGATGAGGAGCACCGTGGAGTCCTGACCCACTTTACGCAGAGACTGGACGAGAGAACAGCAAGAATTCAAAACATAAACAATATCAGTGGCATTGCTGAAGTGCCGACTTAACCATGTTTCCAAAGGTAAAATCATAATGAATGTTTTAAACGTAAAGCTGATGAGAAAGTTAATTAAAACTTTAATCTGCATATACTCTATATTTATATCAATATATCTATCTTTGAATTGCAAGGGTTGTACTGATATGAACTCTAGATTAAAGGATAGGCTCACAGTTTTTTAAAATTCTGTCTGTAAAGTTTAACACTTTCATGTAAATCTAAGTTTCCTTTTCAAGGAAATCGGGAGATCAGATCTACACACAGACGGACATGCACAAATGCTACTTCAACAGACACGAACATAAACTAGTTTCTTTATAAAAAACCAAGTCATCCCTGAACCTACAGCATCACTCAGGGAATCTAGTTATGTATCATTGTGTTGCCATGCAGGAATTAATAACGATGAATGAATGTGTTCGTTCATTCATTTTTTTCCTGAGACTGCCAGACATTTGTATGTGAGCAACCTGCGCTTGCACATAATTTGCAGCACCATTAAGTGTGTTCCCAGTATGAGGCTAAATTGTACAGTTCAATTTACTGTGAAGGAAACTCTTCCTCTCAATAGCTTAACCTTAATCATGTTTAAATTAAAACCAAAACACTGAAAGCTAAAAAAAAACAACATTGTAGTCAGTTGCTGTTTGGTTGGACACAACCTGTGAATAGTACTGGGTCATAACTGATGACATATGACCAATAAAGATGACTGTGTTTTTACTCACAGCGAAGGGGTCTGCCTGTTCCCAGGAGATCGGTGCACCCCACGATGCTGGCCTCATCTTCTCTGGCAGCGACTCTGGCACAGCCACAAGGATGAAGCAGATATCGAGCAGGGCGATGGCCGTGGCCAGGATCACCACCAAGGTGTCACCGTAGGCAACAGACAGGTAGGCTCCGATGGCCGGGCTGGTAACCAGGCTGGCTGCAAAGGTAGCTGATACCTGGAGGGAGGGCGAAGCAGAGGTGAGCTGACAAAAACAGTAAATGATGTTTTGGCCTCCATTGTAATGCTTTTTTTAATTTTCTCTGACTTTTCTTTATTTGGTCAAAGACTTTGATAACCATTCTGATAATGCTTAAAACGTTAATGCACATATTCAAAAGGGCTGATCAGTTTTCAATCATCTCCTTACCAAACCGTATGCTGTGCTCCTCTCATGCTCCTGCGTGATGTCCGCCACATAAGCAAAGATCACAGAGAAGGTGACAGCAAAGACGCCGGACATGGAGATGACTGCAAAGTACCACCTGAAAGAAGAAGTGAGAGTTTGGCTTCTCAGCACAGATACAGTAAAGCTGACCCTCTTTAAATTGTACTTTGGTTCAAGCAACAAATATTTCAAACTATAGCTGACTTTGAGGTTAAAGTTTCTAATATCGAGTTGTCAAATAACCAATATAATTTGATTTCTTTTGTAACACTGTTCGCATGTAGAGTGATTCTATTAAATGGGAAGCAGAGGAACCCACCAACACAATATTGTAATATATTGTAATTTTAACCAAGAGGGAATATAAACCAATTTGAATTGATTTTGTAACCTTTCATAGACTATTTCAACAAGCTAAGCTCATGAGCTGTTGTTGATAATACACAAAGGCATTCTGTGGCATCCTTCTTGTTTTTCTTTTTACTGTCAAATGTTTAAATACTCCTTTATGTATTTGCATTTATGCATTACGCACCACATAATGTACGAAAATCCCCCAAAACAATCAAAAAAACTCTGAGAAGTTTAACTTTGTGTTTGCACTCACCATGGGCTGATCTTCATCAGTGGAATGGGTGCACACGTGAAGAAGACCGTTAGCAGCAGGAAAGACTTGCGTCCCCATACATCTGACAAAGCTCCAATCAGTGGGGCACTCAGAAATGATAATAGGCCCTGGAAGGGACGTATGGAGAGAGACATGGGATAACAATCAGAAAAATCTTTGAGAGGAAAGTATTAGTTGAACAGAGAGCTATTAATGGATAACATCAGTGAAGTTATCACTCAAAGATCAACAGGAAATGTTATTCTCTCTCTCTCTCTCTCTCTCACACACACACACACACACACACACACACACACACACACACACACACACACACACACACACACAGTCAACACTCGAGATATGCGTGCTTAGTCGACCAAATGATTAAAACGTGGTTGCCCTTGCTAGTTGGCGGAAATACTACTCTACCCACACCAATGCTGAGATGTTGTTAACAAGCAAGGTGGAAAGAAGGAAAGCATAGCATGGCATAGTAAAAGCAGCTCTGTTTGGTTTTATTGGGTGAAGCACTTTGTGTTACATTGTATTTGCATAAAAAGTGCTATACAAATAAAGTCTGATAGATTGATTGGTTGATTACATTGTTTACCCACAGATGCTGTGATGTTGCACAGTAAGAGCACACATTACAGTTACAGCAATTTTAACTGTTTCCTGGGTGTTTTCTTACTTTTAGACTGGTCAGCTATTCTAAATCTTTATTTCATTTAGTCGTTAGGAATATCCCTGGTCCACACAGCCAGTTTTGAAACTTACAGGTAGGTAGAGGCCCATGTGCAGAGTGTAACTGCAGTCTATGCATGGTACTACTCCCTAACAGTCTGCTAACAGATAGCAGATAGCTAACAGTCATGTGGAAAATGAACCCCAGTCACACATCTTTAAAGCTCACCAATTCTAGCTGTGGCTGCTGGGTTTGTCCTCATAAAGCCACAGTAACAAAAAGGGAACCAATACCTTTACCTATTGTTTGTACAAATGAAGGTCCTGTATATGGCTTATGAAATCTGGTATGATCAAGCTATTGTATCTGTCACACTGGAAAGACATGGAACCTGAGGAATGAAGACAATAACAAAGCACCCGAGGCCTGCTGGTTTGAGGTCTGGTCTAAAGCAAAATCACTCTCAAACCAGTTTAACTTCCTGTTAGTTTCAGAGACATTTCTTAATCACAGAATAAGATGTTTGCTGTGTTGACATCACAACAGTTGCAATCACCAAAAAGAAAAGAAGAAAAAAAAACAAAAAAACAAAACAAAACGAAAATAATTACAGAGTGTCCTCTCCACCTATCTTTAGACACTCTCCTCCCTGAATAACTACAGCTCAGGTGCACTTGACCCTTGAAAGGTGCTTCAGCTGAGCTATTCTGTGGCCAGCTGGGGAAACTGCTGTGGTTACTGGAAAGCTTGTGGGTGTCAAGCAGGGCGTATCTGAACAAAAACACACATGCTCAGCAAATCTTCCATGGACAAATAGAAGAAAGACAAACTTGCAGAGCTGAAGGAGGATGTTAATTGACAGCAGATGTAGTCCTTAAAAACAGCTGCTGTGCCTTACTGTGCACCTAAATACAGTTAATATTTGATTAATCCACAAAAACGTCCCAGAATTACAAAAGTATAAAGAAAGCAAAAATGTTATTGCTCATTTATTTCTTGTGAACAATTTCTAATCAACTCTACAGTGCACAAAAATGTTGGCCACACCGAGCAGTTTAAGTCACTACATTTTAAACAGTACAGAAAGATACTATTGCTTGCTACAATGCTTTAGATAAAAGGATTAAAGATAACTTAACATATAAGTGTGACCTGTCCTGTATATGTTACCATTACACTGTCATGACACAGAATATTGAAGTTAGTTTTCCCGTTTGTGTGTACTGTTGTCTCTTACCTTGACACCATGAATAAGCCCATTCATCAGGAATGTGTGTTGGGGGAATGTTTGGTGTAATACCTGGAGAGCAAACACAGATAACACCAGATTAAACCACTCATCTACAGAGTTTGCATCATGTTTCACACAGTGAAATACACTAGTGAGATTGTACTGAACAAAAATCCACTATTTCAACAAACGACAGACAGTTAAAATTAAGAAAATAAACCATACATTTAATCATTGAGGTCTATGGCAGAAAACAAGACACTGCAAATTTTCACCATTATGAAGAAATATGAATATTGTACATATTACATACAAATATTTTCACGGCTTTGACCACCCCACGCATTAAACTGAGTTTCATGCTACAATCGCTCGGCAGATAAATATGGTTGGCATTCCTCATGCGAGTGCTAAAGCCAGTTTATTTCACACATCCTCTCTGGTCATAAATGTGACAGGCCATGGCCTACCTACATTTTCTTCAGTGGCCTCTAGCCAATCTGAGTTTGAATTTAATACATATTTTCAGCCCAGTCAGTGTATTTCCACAGAGGCTGTGCCCCAACTGGTTTTTTTGTTCGGGGGCAAAAACTGTCCACATTAAAAGCATGTACACATTTAACACTGGCATATGTTAAAGTGGCTGTAAAGTTGGTGTTGTTTTGTTAACAACTGGCAGGTCAAGTGTGCTCAAATACTTTTCAATGCTGATGAAGTGGCCAGATTTGGTCTGTACCAGGTCTGTTGTCATGGTTACAGACGTCATTCATGGTTATCGTCAGACTGGATGACTGAGTACTTTTACTCACTGTTTGTTTCACTCTGTTTTGTTGAGGGTGAATATTTATTGTTTTAGTAAATATGATTGTGAAACAGAGTGTAGCCACAGAGACTAGACAACTTTACTGCCTCACTCAACCCTCATATTAGGTCCTGGCTACAAGACCTGGGTAATAATCAGACCTCTCACCACATATGTTTCTCGAATCTGTCGTGTTATAATGTCATGTTACAACGTGATGAAAAACTGTCTTGCTGTAACATTTTTTTTTATATTTCTTAATTTGGAAATTGGCATTTGGATACAGATTTACGTAAAAAAAATAAAGGACTAACAAGGGGAATGTTATTATTACAAACATATTAAACAAAAATATAGAGAGGTTTTCTATTAGTGACAGTGTTTAGTTTACAGCTGACACAATATAAACAACTGTAGTAAAGTATTTCAGCATATATATATACAGACGTCATGGGAATGCAAAGAGGAAGGAGGGTGTTTAGATGGTTAAAATCCATGGGATGTTTGGTTCAAAGTCCATAACGTCAGTGTGCAGCAAATATTGTGCGTAAGTGTCACTGACACCGGTGTGGGGACATGAAGCCTTAGTTTAATTTAGGACATGTGGGGCTTGACTGAGACTGAACAACAGGATCTGGTTATTGTTGAGGGGTACAGAGGGAAAGCTCATGGCATGGCTAAGAATCCCCTCTGTTCCTCTGGGAGTCAGTTACCCAACACACACAGACTGTGAATGCTCAGTGAAGACTGTTGCTGCTGGATACTAATGAAGCAGTGCGCTCATTGGGAGCAGTGAAGCAGTCCCTCTCATTTTCAGGCGCCTTCTGATTAGTCCAAAATGCAAATCCTGCCTCCGCCCAGGGATCTCGAGGGCAACAAACCCCCAGTAATTAATGCTTAACAGTTATACACACAACCACCTCTTCAAACAAGAGACTGCTGGAAAGTATGCATTGCATAAGCCTGTCTGGTTCACATCATGTGGCTCACAGATGTTTGCTTATCATTTGTTTGAGATACCAGTTTCTACACAGTAATTTATGTTGAAGGAGAAATATGCGCATATAAAAGAAACTGGCCAGGAATTGAACAAATGCAGAGTTTGACTAAAAAATGAAAAGCGAATGTCAAAAAAGGGAAAATTATTAGTATACAATCCCCGTCGGTACGAAATGAAGCATATCATCGATGTGAGTCATCTTCACACTTCTCATAAGAAATAGATCTTGTTTTGAGGGAACAATCATCTGTCTTTTTTAAATATTGACTGATGATTTCCTGGTGGCAATTTAAAAAAAAAAAAAAAAAAAAAAAAACAGGTCACATTTTGGAATGAAAAGCCACTAAATAATGCTGTTTGGGTTGCCTGTAGCAAAATACTTGAACCACAGCACTCTGCAGTGCACTGAGGTGAATGTGTGGCGTGGTTTGCCTGGCATCTGTGCTGTGGCCTGACAACACAAACCAGTGACCCCCTGATAAGCCTTTCAACAAAGAACTGGTGCTCAGACAATACAACTGTTTGATGCCCTTTTCATATTTCTCAGTCCATTAGCGCCTGCCCAAAACATCTGCCAACACACACGAACAAAAAACAAAACTGCGTCACCCTGGGCCTCGCTCATTTGATTAGGGATTCAATTATTCATAGACACTGATGGGCCTTGTGTGATTCCAGTCAATGGGAAATGCCACTCTTTGGCAAGGTTTTCAGAGAAGAGAGGTGTAGGCGTATGAATATACTACAAACCGTTATGTCAGTTTACATAACAGTGTGTCGACGTTAAGAGTGGGTGTAGCCGGGCCTACCGTGAGCATCGGGGTGGTGAGGAGACCCCATGCAAAAAACTCCAGGAAGATGACCACCACAGCATGGTAAACACTGGGCTCACCGATTCCCTGAGGCTGGATGGAGACAGAGACAGACACACAGGTTGAAAGGTGTTTAGCCGACAAGCAGCAAAAGAACATCTCAACATACATCAAAGTGCCTGTTAGTGGTATAACATTGACATATCAAACCTTAAACTGGAATCTATTTTAAGGCAACATTCGCCTAATGATAGTGTGCATCACCTGATCCTGTGGGACAACCCACAGTTGGGTAAGAGTTTGTAAAGAAGATGTGAAACTTGTTTTACTCTGAAATTAGGGAAAATTTGATTGGCCATTATAGTACTGAAATCTGAGTTTAACACAACACCAACCAGACCTGTTTATTACAACCATTTATATCAGTATTTCCCACATACAGCCACTAAAACTAGCTACAACAGTAGGTACATTTGCACACACATGGTGTTATTGCATGACACCAGATTAAGGTGAATCTTTGATTATTTAATTTACATGATTCATGTAAACCTGTATAATAATAATAATAATAATTATAATAATAATAATAGTTATTTTATTTTATATAATACTGTATAATTATTCTATTTGACTTGCTGAGTACATTTCAGATGTAAGCTGCAATTCAGAGGTCTGGAACCAGGCTAGTGCAGCTTGATATATACCCTGATGGTGTAGAATCTTATCTCAAACTTTACCTGTTGCCATCAGTTCTAACAAGAAAGCAGCATCTCTGCTGCCAAAAGGAAGCACTTCTTTTTTTTCTCTTTTTTTTCTTTAAAAAAAAAAAAAAAAACAGCCACAAGCCACTCTGCTAATTATGATTCTTTCTCCAACACACTATTATGTGTCTTCTCCAGAACATGAGATTTGTGGTGTGTTAAAATCGAAACAGCAAAAACAAAAAGCGATTAAGCTGCATACATGACAAGAGTAATTTGAAAGCAATGCAAGCACCATGGCTCCATTAATCCAGTTATACTTTACTCTAATTACAACATTAATATGAGGGAGACAACATGATTAAGCTGTTTACATGACATCTGCATTATCTGCTATATTGCCTTACTCTGATTACAAATAAATTGTCTTGAGTGCAAGTAAATGACCAGAATATAAAGCAAAAGACGATTCATTTCACTAAGACATTAATTTATGCAGAGTAATGTAAGTATATTATAATAACATTTAATACTCACAAAACACGTTAAGGTTTTCTTCTTTAAAATCATAGTTTAATCTAACAGGTAAAATAGCAGAATATTCTGTGCTATACTTTACTAGGTCACTCTAAATACAGACCTATATCTGTAATGAGTAAAACACAAATAGACATCATTTTTATCTTTCCTACAACCAGCTCCTGGTAGAGGAAGTCACCTCACTGCTCCATTGTAAAATCTATACAAGTCTGAGAGGTGAAGAGAAAGTGTGATGGAGTGAGCATAGATGCTGAGCAGGATCTTTGGCAGGAAACACAGTGAGGTATGAATCGTGGAGACTGTAAAAAAGGCCAGGGCTGATTTCACTAAGAGACTAGTTGGTTCTTTACCTGCAAATGTGGTTTGTCATTTCCTCTTTGTGGAGAAAGTGAAAGCATCCCAGAAAAAGGTCTACAGGACTGGGTATGACTGCTTATGGTGTAAATCAGATGAACTCAAAGACTTTTGTTCCAAGATAAGTGTATGGTCACATAATCTGCTTTCTGGAAACAATGAGGAACAATCTGTAACTGTCTCATTGTATCAATGTTGCAACTTCCTCTCTTGAAATTACGCCCACCTACATATTTAGAAATCATATTTTGCTTTTGACTACTGTGTGTAAGCCTATTAGATGCAATGGCTAGATGTTGAAAGTGGAATCTTAATGGCTGAGTGGTCAGACCCTAGCTGCAGTAAACCAGTAAAGCAAAAACAATAACCTGAACCAAGGACCTCATTGGAATAGAGCCAGGTGTAGATGCAAGGCTGTCATCAGGCTGAGAGGACCATTACTGTGTGAAAACAACAGTTTCTTGTTCTATTCATTATGATGACAAATCTGTGTGCCTTCATATGGATATCCAACATGTTTGGCATAGCTGCCCAACTGATTACATAAGCAGCACTGCCGCCTCACTGTATTTATAACAAACCTACCATACTCACTCTTTGCCAACAGCCCAATTTGGGATAATCATCATGTCCACCATCTAAATGATCCAAGTGACTACAGTTCCTGATATGATATGTAGTTCTCTGTTTAATAAGGAAGTTTGAAGCTTGCATTTAATGGCATTTTAATCGCATTGTAGGATGGTTTCATCATAGCTGTGCTACAGGTGTCAATGAACCAGAGAAGGTGTATAAATTTACCAGAAACAACAGGCTTTGGCTGATGTTTAACCAAACATCAACACCATCATATTCTGAAGAGCCAGCATATACAGCAGTTACAGTCTACACTACAGGGCACAGCTGATGCTGGCTTTACTTGCCTGGGATGTTAACTTAAACTTGTTTGCTTATTCTCAACCTACCTCAATGTTTAGTTAAATGCTTTACCTTCTCCCCTTTATATATCACATCATATACTACATCTTATATAAATGAGATTAATCGGATCTTTCAAGGATTGTGCATCTCTCTCTCCTTCTATATATGTATCTACCTTGCTTACATTAATGTCCAATGTATTTAATTATATTACCAACATTGTACGGTGAATATTCAGCACAAAGTGTAGCTATCAGATCTTTAGTCTCTATTTTTGATATTTATTTTTATATTCCATTTAGTCATTGTATATAATTCAGCCTTTAACTGCATTGTTTGTTGCCAACCTCATTGTTTTTGTGAGTTATGTGAACTGGCTGTTGCCACACTGCAATTTCCCAAATAAAGTACTCTTTCTAATCACATTATCGACGAGGGATCTATTGCATTCTCCGAGAAATCACCTCACATTGTCTCTCATAAAATTAGTAGTACAAAACTAATCTGAAACATTGTCTGTTGCAACAGGGTAAAAAACAACCCCAATCACCGTTAGACACATATGCTAGTGAGCTAATGTTAACCTAGCCTCCGTTTGTGCCTGTGTGTGCTGCTCTGTCACACGTATTATTAACAAGATTTGAACAAACGTGAGGTGCCGTTAACATTAACTGCTTGTTAGAGTTAAATAAACTAATATTCATGGTGTCTGGATTACTGTGGAAAGACGGTCGGTAAAGAAAAACACAGCTAACGGTTAGCCAAGCTGACGTGTAAACGGCCGGCTCACGCAGGCCGCTAACATTAGCTGATGCTAGTTCACGGCTAGCTGTTGTAGCCACTTAGCTAGGCGGTCCCAGCTTACAGTTAACACTACCTGCCGGGAACGAACCACCAAAAGCCGCCGCATACTGCTGCTTTTTATGAAATAAACAAGGCTAGTGATCAACTTCAGCGGCCGATAGCCAGTGTAGCTCAGTGGCAAGCTAAGTTAACGAAGATAAATAAATATTTAACTCACACTTCCTCCATCTTTTATTATAATTTTCTTTGCAAGAAGAATGCTGCGGTTCAGCCGCTTTTTCTTCTTTTTCTCCCCCGTCATTGTTAACTTATGTCCATTCTTGGTGTCAGAGGGTCATCATTGCGCCTGTTAAAAGAAAAATATATACTGATATCGGCTACTAAGCTGATAACACCTCGACAGTCAGCTCCAGGCAGTAGCTAACAGCGAGCTAACTAAATGATGATTTCTCATCCCCACCTCACTTCAACCCCACTTCCTCAACCTGATACAAACCCGCCCCTGCCGTGCTACACCGCTCAGCAATTGGCTGTTTGATGGAAGCGCAAACCCAAACTACGTGTCTGATTGGTTTAGAAAAAAACGTTGCTCCTATTGATCCTCAAATGGTGAATTGTAAACGTCACACCGCGGGTAACAAAGAGGAAATGCCTCATACGGAGAGTAGTGTACAAGATGTTCAGATATTTCCATGAACATAATTAAAGCAGTTCAGTTATAATATATATTGTCTGACACAACAGGCATGCAATAAATCCTATCTTCATGAAAGTTATAATGTTAAGTTTTTCTAGAAACTGTGTTAAAGAGGTGATGATTTCACTTTAAGATAATTTTGGAGGCTGCAATTTGCAAGTCGTTACAGCATTAATTCCAAATATTCTGTTGTTTTAGTAAATTTTGTAAAGTGCTTTAATATCAAACATGGAAAGGACACAAAAGACAGAAATCATGGTCCAAAAGTAAAATATTTTAAAATTATTTTGTATATTTTCAAAAAAAAAACAGATCTTTAATATTCAATTCACTTTATATTTATGTAGTGTAGACATTGCGTGTTATCATTATCATTATTATTATTAGCAGTAGTATTAAAGCTAGAGACACTTGAAAATGGTCAGTTTATTTCAGTTGGTGACAAAAGGTCAAAATCAGAGGATGTCCACCACAATATACATAATTCCTAACCCTTATAAAATATATAGGCATGCATGTAAAAAAAAAAAAAACCTACATGCATGAACAAAGCATTAACTTGGTGAAACTGCACAGCCTTGCAAAAACAAGAAAAGTGAGGGAAATATTTTCAGTCAGTCTAACAGGCAGCATCATGACAGGTACACTGAGTCAGTCACAGCAGTCAGTGTAAGGACAAGCCGAAAAACACAGCTAAACAGTTTCTCATGTACAACAATGCACTCAGTGAAAGCCCCAAATGCAAAGTCACATTATGTACAATGGAGAATCACTCTATGTACAATGTCAGAACTTTTTTGGCACACTTAAAAGATTTATTTATTATTTATTTATTTTTACCACAAACCACATTAACTCCCATTAGTACCATAGTGGTCAACCTCAGAATATGGTCCATTAAAGGAGGTATCCTAAATTGCTCCTTATCATGTTGCCCTATTTTTCTCTAAATATAAGACAAAGCTTCACAGATATGGTCCAAAATACCTACCTTTTCTAAAATTTCATAAAATCACATACAGTGATAGACAGTGATATAGTGTGCGTTGTCATTGCTGATGGTTTTTCTTCAGATCTGTCATAAAAACCCTAAAGGAATAGTCTATATGATTTCCCTGTTAAATACATATAAATTCTCACATCACTTTGTTTCCATAGCAGCACTGACAAACGGAAAAGTCTGTAAAACAAAGTGCTCAGTTCTTTTTGCAATAACATGTCTTCTATTAACACATACTTGGGGATTTTGGTCAAATTATTACAACTTGTGGTGTTATGCTCAAGTTAGATCCTCATCCTCATCAATGAAAGGGATGTCCAGGTCATCAAAGCTCCCGTTAAAAGTCTTGGAGGTGACCTGGGGCTTGTCGGTTGGGGAGGGGTTGTCTTGGCTGGGCAGGAAGCACATGAATTGAGTAACATCTGTCTTCTGTCCTGATGTGAACCCCGTCTGTTCATCATCTGCCTGAGCCATCACACTTCTGACTCTCTGCGCCAGGTCAGGAGGTTTATGCGGGCAGTCAGGTTTCTGGGTTTTCAATCGCATGGTCACCTTTCCTGGCAGTTGAAACATCAGATTAGTCAACATTATCTGGTGAAATCAAATCAAGTTTACAATCACAATTACACCAGTGACAATGAGTGAATTTGCTGGGCTAGGCTGTCATTTTTTGGCATCAATAGTCAAAAAATTCCATCATCAACTTTCAGCATATTGAAATTCAAGTGATCTGAGAGCAAACTAGACCCCTGCACCTCCTCCTGGATCTGATTTCAGGCTTTAAAAAAATCTAACCTGTGAAAGGAGACTGGCCAAGCACAGATCTTTTCAGAGAGAGAGAGCATTCCTATCGGCTGTTCCACGAATGCAGATACGAGTGCACATCCCTCGAGATGGATACATGCCAATATCAGTGAAAGGTATCAGAGACAGCGAGAACTTGCTGCTAACTTCATTTCCCTATAATATCTGCATGTGTTGTAGTGGTTGGTTGTGTAGGTAGGTTTACCATGAAAGCAGGCGATGAGTGGCTATGTTGAATGTTGCTAATAGTTTAGCTTTCTGCTAACCGTAGCCAAAGGCTCATTACTGCGGCTGTGTTACTTGTGTTGCTTGCATGTATGAACGTGCATATGTCCATGAGGGGGAAGATGCAGGAGGGTGCCTGCATTTTCAAATTCTGCCTTTTTTTTTTCCAGATTTCTGTCTACCCCAGCTTTAACACAATAAATTAAAAAGATAATAATAAGATAATAATAATAAAATATAAATAATAATATCAATAAGGTGCAATTTTAATATAAAGCACAAAATGTCCAAAAACATAGAAAAATATATGCATGTAGCAGCATGATGGAAAGAATGATCCCTGGATTCTGTGTATATGTACATATGTAGATAGTCGTGTAATGAGAGCAGAGTATATATTGATATATATATCAATACAACAAGAGCAAGCAGCAACTGTGAGCTGTGAACATGCTGAAGTTTACTGGTGGACTAGGATAACTGTATCAAATGGTGGTGAGAGCGTGGGCGGATGTAGTGAGTGGTTGTGTTGTTGTAGCTTTTAATGTAGCTATGAGCTTTATAGTACATGGACTTTGTGAACCACAAGTTCCTGCGCTGGTTTGACCACATTGCTTAATTATGGAAACAGAAAATAAAAAGGAACTATGAATGGGGCCAGTTATTCCAAAGGGAGCACATAGGGTTTAAGAGAATATGGAGTGGCTGAACATGTACTCTCTTGTGACAACTTTCTAGGGGCCTCAGTATGCTTCAAACAAAAGTGCTTTTGGATTTTTGAAATGTGTCCAACCTCATCTGGTGGCAAAAATATTTATGGTTGTTCTTTATGGCCATGCTTGGTGGAACAAAAAGCTGGCTGTCATAGAGAGTTACAAGAGGCAATCGTTGTTTCAGATATGGGGATAATGGAGCACACTTCTGGAAAATACTTCCTGGGAAAGTTTCACAGTGTTTCACTGGTTTGTGTCATAACTGAAGAATGAAAAATGAGATCTTGAGAAGAAGACAAATCCTCACAGTCATGCCCACTTGTCATGTCATTTTAGTTCATATAACTGAGTGCATCACAGTGAATGTTTTCAAGAAGAACGTGTGAGCCTTTATCTTTACTTGTATGATTAATTGTTCTGACACTACAAGGACACATGAGCGGCATAAGAGCTCTGCAGGATGGCTCGCATTTTCCCAACCTTTTCAGTGTGGCCATTATGAGCAGGTATTAACACTTTTGCCATTAGATGTGGTTGGACAACATGTTGTACAATTTTTCCTTGTTTCTGTCATTCATTGGTGTAGATCTTCTGTCTGCAGACAAAGAGGCAGAAGCTACTTTCATGATGATATAATGTCTGATATACTGTGTACTATAGTGACATACGTATTATAGACATAAAACAAAAACAATATAATGACGTTTATGAAGAGTTGTTTTCTTAAACCCAGAGGAAGGTGAAAATACCTTACCTCCCTACTGACCTTCCGATTCCAGGCTCCTCAGGCGGTCTTCTAAACTCTCTGTGCTCATCGACGATGACGAGTCCAGGTTGTCGTTGTCAGAATGTTCCTGCTCCAGGTCAGGTAATCTGCAGGCCAAGTCCACCCTGGAATTAACAATACAAGATATTATTATTCAAGCTCATTTCCTTTTAAACACACTGGGTAAAGTGCATTTAATGCTAATGAAAAAAATATCATCTCACTTTTCTTGCTTGATGGACTTGATCCTTTCGATGAGCGTCTTCTCTGTTTCATCAGTGTGTGTTTCCTCTGGAACATCTGAAGGCTTTTCAACAATCTGCACACAGATCAGTAATATAGGCTGGGTGTAAGCTGCTAAATGAAAACGCTGACTCCAAAACACATGAATTTTATTCCAAAAGTGGGCTACTTTCTACTTGCTACCTGCAGAAAACGTGTTCTGTGAGGTTACAGTGACCTTGACCTTTGACCACCAAATTCTAATCAGTTAATCTTTGAGTCCAAGTGAATGTTTGCACCAAATTTGAAGAAATTTCCTCATGGGGTTATTGTGTTCACAAGAATGGGACAGCTGGACGGATGGATGTACGGACAACCTGAAAACATAATGCCTACAGGCCTGGCTGTAGTCAGCGCGGAGGCATAAAAACTGGCCTTGTAATGTCCTCTCACCGTGTTTTGCCTCCTCAGTTTGAGCTGATTGACAGCCAGGGCCTCTGCGTATTCCAGCTCCTGGATATTCTGCATCTTCTCTTTGTAGCGTCTGAACTGCTCAGAGATCAGGATCTCCACGCACCTGCAGACAACAGAGTCAAATATGAATGCCCCTCCAAATGAAAAATAAGAAAATACAACTTCTGTGACTGTGGCTGTGGAGAGTTACATTAATGTGCAATACGATTACTCACAGTGTAGTCTTGGACACATCCTTCATACCAAGGAAGGGGTCATTAGCATCAGGAGAGCGCAGAATGCAGGGGGCAAACACAATAGCAAGAGAGCTTGGTGACATCTTATTGTGCTCTTCTTCCTTTGCAACCCTAAAAAGACACACAGGTCAAGATCTCTCTGGATTTGTCTCACAAACATATTCACACAAATAAAAATAAAAAATCTTCCTACCTGACAAGGTGAAAGATGAGCCGCTCTAATGTGTTGTAATTAGAAAGAGGGAGTTCATCAACCTTTTGGTACACAGCCCTTATTCTCTCAGCTTTCTCTGGCAGCTCTGTGGGTGAAAAAAAAAAACAGAGATCAATAAATTTTATCAACTTGTCAAAGTGAAAATCCTTATCAGACATTTTTAGCTGATGATTAAATGATGATAATTTTAGTTGATCAAGAAAAAAAATTCATCTGCAATGTTAAGTTGCAGTTTCTCCAATGTGAGTATTTGCTGTTTTTTTATGTTTTATATTACATTTTTGTCAACTTTTTTTTATTATTGTATTATTTTATGTAATATAATTTTCTAAATGGAACATCTTTGGGTATTAGATTGTTGGTTGGACAAAAAAAGACATGAATACATTACCCTGCACGCTGGGAAACTGTGATGGGATAATTTTATTCACTATTTTCTGACATTTAATTGAGAAAATAATCAGTGAAATAATCAATAATAAAAATAATTAGATGCAGCCATAATCATAAGGCCGACTTCCAGTAGTACCTCACATGAGAGGACTGTTTTGCTGGACAGCTCCTGTGTGTGTGTGTTATATGTGTTATGTTGTGTATGAAGAGGAAAGTGGACTTCGGAAACTCTGCCATCTTGTATTATGCAAAATAATCACACAGCATTTCCCTCCACACCATTGACTGTGTTTGTATATATTATTATCTATAACAGTATAAACCAGCTCATCCATCAGGAATGTATTTGTGCAAATGCAAGATAAGGGCTTATAACCGGACCCTTCTGGGTTTATATTTGAAAATACTATCAATATTTACACACCCACGGCATGCAGAAAGTCGCTGTAGAGGGAAAAGGTCATGAGGGGGTCAGGTAGCTCTCTGAGCCATCGCTTCACCAGACCTGTGATGGTGTGGATGGGATAATTCTCCAAACATGCTGCCTCAGGATCTGATGCCACAAGAAAGAAAACACAGATAAAACACACAACAAAATGTAGCATTATTTTATTTGTATTTCAAATCACCTTTCAGTCTATATAGTCTGGTGACAAAGGATGTGATAATAGAATTTTACCATCACAAATGACAGAAGTATAGAATTTATAATTGCTTAAAAGCACAGCAAACACAGCAAATGTTCTAAGTTTTAAGTTATTACCTTCCTTAATTTAAACTTGAACTATAGAAAAAATAAATAAGTAAACATACAAACTAAGAGAAGAGATAAGACAGATAGAATATGGGAAATTGAGACATTTTAAGTGTCTCCCTGCTGATGTAATTTTCTCCAACTTTTAAAATTCACAGGAACTTCTGTTTATTGGTTATGACTTTGCTTGCTCGCCACCAATTATGGCAATTAATAATACAATGAACATCATATCATGTGGAACTTGAACTAGCGGACTGGATTTGTTGGATTCCCAAGATAAAATTCAGAAATTTCTTACTGGTCTCCAGAATCTGGTGGAGCTCCCTTGCTCGACAGGCTGAGCCCGACTTGCGGTAAATGCCCTCAGTGTAGAGGCCATTTAGCTCCACATGCAACAGCAACATCTCCACCACCATGGGCACAGGGTTGGCTTTACTGGTGAGGACACACACCTGCACCCCAAAGTGAAGGGAGCCTGGCACACTGTCATCCTATCACATGGAAAGACAATAAAGGAAACATGAGAGATTCATGGACACTGGATCTTGAGGAACTGATGTTAGGAGACATAAAAATGTCCTTTCCTACCTGCCTGGCGCACCGTGTTGAGCAGTCTGTGATGATTTTGTTCAGGCATTTCTTGTGACATATTAACTTGCAAGCTAAAATAAAAAACAGAAGAAAAAATGAAGGAGTTAAATTTAATTGTGTACCACTTCTATATTTCTAAATGGCGTTATATTTTGTGTTCTTGAAGCTCTTTGGACTCACCACTGCACATGTAGGCTTTCTCCATACCCCAGATGTAGGAGCCACACAAGTCACATGACTGCATAATGTTCACCTGGTATGTGCTGAACAGGTGATCCAGAGGACTATCAGGCTGTAGACAGATGTACAGACATTACACTGGGATTTTTTTACCTAAATTCATAATGAGGAAACTTAATAGTACAGATGAACATATAGAACTTACACATTTGTCCTTTTTCCTCCTCTTCTTTGTCGTCTTGGTAGCCTAAGAGATGCCAGAAGTGAGATGCATGACTGAGGCAAGTGATAGTTTATATTGTCAAAGTGGTGACTGACTGAAATTCCCAAATTTACCTTGGACGGTTCAGACTCCACTCGTTTTATTTCACCCCTGATGAACCCGTCCAGCACAGACTGGAACAGGTTGACCACCAGTGAGACTTCTGCCTTCTTCTTGGGTGCAGCTAGTGTGTTCACTTTGTTGTGGTAGCCTTTCATCAGATCTTTGTAGGCGATTTGGGGCTTCTGTTGGTAACAAAGTGCCCATGGAGAGCACAGTGAGTCACTGTTTTTACTTTCAACCGCCTTCATTTGGTTTGTTTGTGAGAATTTAGTAGCAGGCTTTTGGAAAATGATTTCAATATGACACTTAAGTGAGACATGTTAGCAAAATGCTACTTTTTCTCCCCTGGATGAAGCTTTGAATTACTTCCTCATACAATGAAAGACATCGACTTACCTGCACGGAGTACATGCCTTTGATGGTCTCTCTGAACTGCATGGTGGCTGTGAGGAAGATGCTCTCTGTTGGAGACAGCTCCTTTATTCTTGATCGAAGTTCATTCACCTGACGACAAAGGTGAGGAAAATATGAATATGAGTTATACAGGATTAATCAAAAACTATATACAATATTTACTGTCCATCTTGTAAAGGCAGGTTGAATTATTTTACAAAATGCTAGAAATCTGTCTGAGTTGGAGCAATAATGACAATAATAAGGAGAAAAAGAGGAAGACAGTTTAATAATTAGACAAGATAAAATAAATACATAAATATGACATTATGAAATAACAAATCATATGAATTTATTCTTAAAAACTGTATAAATTGAATGAACTCTCGGCTATATGACAACCATCAGATCTCCCTTTGTGTCTGTGCCCTCAAGCTACAGTTACAGGGTCAACTGGCACAGACCATTTATCTGAAAATTAAAAACATAAAAGTGCACAGTAAAGTGCAAAGAAGTTATATATGTGTTAGCAATCAGCTGTCCTTCTCTTTTCCCTCACCTGGTTTCCGAGGAACTCGTCCAGGTTTCGCAGCTCCTTGGAGTCAGTGATCTCTCGGTCCAGAGAGGTGTTCCACTCAATCGCCCGTGTGGCCCGGCTGATTCGAATGGTGGGGTTTCGATTATCCCTCCCGCTGCTTTGGTTTGGCATGTGATAGGGATGTGGAGTGTACCTGGGCAAGGTGACTGTAGGTGAGAGAGGGAGAGATAGCATCACTAGTCTGATGTGAGAATCAGAAGTTTAAACACTGTACAGGACACTTTAAAATAGATGTGTCATGAAGACCCAAGTTTGACAGCAGTTGTTGCTGAGTAAATAACCTCCAGATGGCAGTAAACCTAAAAGTGTGTATACCAGTGTTACATGTCAGTAGTACGAAGTTAAGTAAACACCAATCCAAAACACAAACACCAAAATTATATTTACATGCATAAGGGTATAACATCTTCACTGTTTCCTTTTTTCCTCTTTCCAACAAACCTTTCCCTCAAATTATTCACGTTTATGCTTCAGCTTATCCAAAGTACACTATATGTGTACATTTAAAATATCTGTGCTGTACAAGTTAAGGCTACTGTTTTGTGGAATCAGTCTTTGAAATCCTTTGGTTACCGGTTTTATCTGATGGAGAGTCATTGCTTGGGGAAAATTTGGGTGCCCGTTTCCGCAGGAACTTACTGAGAAACCAAATCCTGCAGAAGAGACAACTTGTGTAAATTTCATGCAGCATCACAATCAGTCAAGTTAATAACAAATAGCTTGGTTCTGAAAAGTCAAAACTCTGAATAATTTCCTCATTATTCAACTGAGTGAAGCATTTTACTTCTCAGGAGTTGTGAGTTGTGATTGGTTAGTCCCCTGTTGTCCTGAGTCCTCATTGGCAGTCCTTGATGGAAGGCTGAACCTCGACCCATCCGGTTCTGCTGGTTTCTGCAAAAGTATTAAAACATAAACATGTATTAACTTGAAATATAACAGTTGTCAATGAGAAAATCTAAAAGACTGGAAAAGCAAATGTCCCAAGTAACAGAGTTAGTCCTCTTTCCCCAGCATGTTCCCCTGCAGCGACCGCACCCATCTCTTCAAAAAGGCTTCCCACAGCTCGCCCACCACCACACCACACCCCCATAAGCATGATAAAATATTAGCATGATAGTCGTAGTCCTTCCCCATTTTTATTTATCATGCAGAGCTGCATTATCTCTTGCTGTCACCTCAACTTTGACCTTTTTTTCTCTAATTAGTATGAGTGAAATTAGTTCCCATTTTAAAAGCTTCGTTACTATCCTCATGTTTTATATGCCCAAACAGGTTAGTAAGACCTAAACAACAAATGTCATCTATTCATTATTAGATGTGATTGGCTCTGTACACCAGTAGTATGATTTTTTGTTGATGTAATGTTAACATTATTTGAGATACAATGATTTCTGCCATCACCTGGTGAACATGGGTTCAATAAATGATAAAAGTAAAGCCATGGTTTGATAAATCAAAAGACTGTACAATGTTCTATAATCACACTCATGGATAATTTTTGGCGTGCATGTACTATAAACATAATCTGAATGAGAGAAAATGAGGCAATAAGCTAGAATTGTTGAGGCCACGATGCTCAAACCCCTGTCTTAACTGTGAAGCAACAAAAAACACACTAACATAAACGCAATTCACCACATTCTGCAGTGAGTCTAATCTGAACCTGCTGACCCAAGGCTCATTTCGGTGAAGGGACCAAAAAAGATCAGAAATGAGCTTTGGAAATGGCTTTAATATTTTCTTTCTGTTTGGAAGCAACAGTTCGTTTTTTATTTTCCTGGATTGCAGAAGAGAAGTGCAACATTTCATAACAATGAAACCTTCGATCCATGTGGGGCATACACATGCAAGGCCTGCATGCACAGGAGAGTCATTGTCGGTCAAAAAATCCAATCGGTCAGTACCTTGACCCGGACATCCACACTACTGGCCGAGCTCTTCAGACTGGCCAGATGGGGGCTGATGGGAGGCAGTGGAAAGCTCCAGTACTCACTCTCCTTGGAGCCCCCAAAGTTAATCATCAAACCGCTGCGGGCGTAGGCTAAGCGCCGCTTGCGTTTGGGCTGCTTGCGGAGGCGCACCCTGACCTAATTGGGCCAGGAAAGGAGATGAGGCACAGACTGGGAGGCCTTCTTTGATTCATGTGTACCGAACCTCCATTCATGGCTTTGTAGGCTTCACATAAGTTTTCAGTACATACAACTACAGCACTTAGAAAAACCAAAACCAACATTAATTGTTGTAAAGAAAAACAACAACTATGAAGGAAAAACTAGTTCAAGATGCAGTCACACTGCTTTGTATTGTCTAATAACACAAGGTCAAAGGTTACCTCATTGGTAGAAGGTGAGCTGTCAGAGCCTGATGAGCTCATCTTGGACAGTTCATCAGCAGACATGGACTTCCCTTTGCGGCTGTTTTTCAGTTGGAAACAAGAGCAGAGCTGTGGATTATTGTGGGAATAAAATAAGACACTTCTGCATTTACCGGTTAGCATCAAGATATACATTTTAAGATGTAACAATGTTATCACGAGATAGACACACTACACAGAAAAATAGAAACACATGTTCGGATTATTGAAACACAAAGAAAGCTCATTATTAAAAGAGCTTGTTGCATATATGATGGCTGATGAATCTAGAACCTGAGAAACTTACTAAAACTCATCTTTCCTATTTTCTCTGCGTCGTATTTCTGGACTCGATTCGTCTGTCGGTTCGCCCTCGCTCTGTCTTCCCCTCCACTTCTCGGCCTTCTCCTTAATGCCCCCCATGTCTTTGTAACGCTGAAGCGAGCTGCTCTTAGAGGGGCTGGTGGAGTGATCATCACTGCCAACTTTAGTGTCCAGAGGGAGGGAGAGGGGTCTATTCAGAGGCGGAGGGGATCCTCGTTTCTCTCTGCTTTGGTCCCTCTGTGCAGACTGGCCATTGACTGAATCGAGCTGCTGGTTCCTGCCGGGGCTGAGCTCCACCTTATGCTGCCTCTTTAACTCTTTTTTGGTCAAGCTGTCATGTAAAAAAAAGTTACATTAGACTGGCATCAAAGCAATTGTATCCATAATATAAATGGTAATGGTTTATTATCTATTCAGAATCTAATTTTCTTTGAATAACATTCTGTTGCATATAACCCACTGAACACAACATTTACTGTCAGACAAACATGTCGAATTAAAAATGTGGCGTTGAGAGTGTAGAGTGAAAGATCAATCTAAAGTGTGAATTGAAATCTATGCAATCAGTGTAATGTCTAAGTGCTGAGTAAAGGCCATTCAATCAAGTTGCAAAAACTCCTGGATGTTTTTTGACACTGAGCATGTGGCTTAAAATGAACATAGCTTTTTCAAAGATTAACACATTCAGCCAAACTGTGCTTATAAATGTGGCTTTTCTAAGTGCTGTAAGTCAGTCAGGTTGGGTAAACAGCGCACTTACATGCTGCACATTAACACAGTACGCCTGTCATGTTATGCTAACGAAATGGACTCAATATTTACACTTTACATGTTCAGATGGAGTCTATAATACAGGGTATGTGTTGGCTTCTACTCTAAAATCATGCAGTTGCCTTTTTACATCAAAACAAGTTCACCTCTACCTGAGTGACATGTTTATTCAACAGGAGCAGCTGGTGCTCCTACAGTGTGAACAGTACAGTTGTATGTATACCTGTCCCGTCCAAGCCGGGTGTTCGATGTCTCCTTGTCATCCTCCTCCTCACACTGCTCCTTTGACCTCTTTAGGGAAGTCCTCCAAGCAGTCTGGATCACTGTAGCAGCTCGGTTGTGATTCTCATAAAACTCACGCCAGCTCCTCTGAAACAACAGAAATCCTCGGTCAACTTCTGTCTGCTGTCATGTTTGCTAATTCATTTTTGGTCACTTTATCCAGCTTTAACTCTGAAAATGAATACTATTATAACTAGTGAAGTTTCATATACATGTATGGGTGAATTGGTAATGTCACAATATCTACCACCAATATCTGTCTAGCAGTCCCCCTAAGGAGATTTCTGAAAGTATCTTTTTTTTATCTAAAGCATGTTTTAATATAAAGTGTACCTGTATTATTAATGTGGCGTCTCTCTTTTGCACAAAGTGCAATCTTATCAGACAGGTACGGAACCAGCGCTGCAGTATGATAATGTGACGCATCACTTCTTTGTTAAGAGTGTCTTGGAGCAGCTGCTTCTCCTTCTGCTTGAGGAACACCTGAGTAGATGAAATGGAGGCATACAAAGCACGAGATGAGATCAAAGAAGGAGGCGCAGTTGTCCTGTGTAGTCACTATAATGTTTTACTGCGTACATTACTGATATGACTTTTAAGTGCACTTTATGTAAAGCATGAAATCAGCCCTTTCCTGTTTTTAGTAGGTGACAATAAAGCAGTTTACTTTAAGAGACATTTTAATGTTTACAAAAGTCCTGCATATCATGTCATTTTAGAACAATTTAAATCCAAAACCCATTACAGAAACACAGGTAAATGACCCCAGTGTCCTGACCATGGCAACACTACTTTTATCTTCTGGCCATTCTAATACACAGGGCTGTACTGAGCTATAATGATCGTCATAAAATACTAAGGATATAATTAACCTTGGTTTTTCCTATTTGGTAGGTGGACTTATCCAGTTTCATCCTCTCAAACAGTGTGGTTATGTGCTCAGGAGTTGCCGTTGCACCTTTTGGGAGCAACATCCTGAACTTGTCAACAAATTCCTGTTATCAAGAGAAAAACAGTATCAGAAATGCAAATTAACTTTCTTCTCACTGACATACAAGTGTTATTTGTCCGTTTTATTTCAAATTCCTTATAAATATTTAGTACGTCTGGATATTTATATTCATCTTACCATAAATGTGTATTTGGCACTGTAGCCAGACTTCTGGATGTGAACCATCTGCAGCATGCCTGTGTACCTGATTTGCTGTAGCACAAGTTCATCATCAAAGTGCAGCTCCTTCTGTAAAAACAACATTTCCACAGGGATAAACTGTGTTAGCCAGTCCAGCATGTAGGACTAAATTTACCAGGATGATGTGACAGATTCATACACGTTACCATTTCAGCGTTGGAGCGAACACAGAAAATGAAGAAAGGGTCCGCTTTTTCAATCGTCTCCATCAGCTTTCTGAGTGAGGCCTGTGTGATACATCAGGTGCGGTGAGTAGTGGTTGATTTAAAAAAAGGAGACTATGAAGCATTATTTATTCTTTTACCATAAACGTATAGTTTGGACGTTTCCTATTTTCATGGATAGATGTGAGGTATCAGCTGACAGAAGTCAGCATCACTTTAGATACATGGAGGATATTTCATTTTGGAATGACACTTTACTTACTACATATGATTCAAGTTGGTATCATGAAGTAGAACAATAATAGTCAGCAAAGTTACACAAACAAGAAGAAGACAAACCTGAAACTGAGTGCTAACTGTAGATAGCTTTGTTCTCTGCTGAGGGTGGAAGATGGATTTGCTGGTTCGGTCGTGCGCAGTGAGACCAACAATATGTTGGAGTGAGCGCAAATCCATGAGGTTCTGTTTGAGAGAACAAGAACAAGATACATCTAAGAGCCCAACTCAAGGTCTAAAGCAAAACATCTAATTTTAAGTTCTGCTGTTGAAATGACTTATAGAGCATGCTTCACCAACACTACACCCTTTACTGACACTTTACCTTTGGAATGACCTGCTTCTGTCGACCGCCTCTGCTCTTCCTGCAGAAAATACACAAAAAATGAGTCTCCATACAACATATAGGTCTGGAAATATCATGAGAAAAGTTGAAGCATAACATATAACTATCAGTGCGCTTTGATTAAAGGCATTGGGCGCACTTACTTTCTCTTTTCATAATTGGCAAAGATGTCTTCAAATACATCAAGAGGATGATCATCAGAGTGATCAAAGGAGAAATCCAGAGTCAGGCTGTTGCTGTAAATGTCAGGAGAAGTATTACAACTTTAAAATGAATGGTAAGATATGCACTCATCCCTCTCTATTTCTAATAAGATTTGTGAATGTATTTGTGAAATTTGTTGAATAAAGACGGCTTAACTAACTAACTGAGACTAAATACAGGAGACAGTTCAGAATCAGTTGGTAATAGCCTAAACAGAAAATACCTGGTTTATTCAAGACCCATGGTCAGTCTGAATACATTTGGTAGTATCAAAATTAAAATGAAAGTGAAAGAGAGACACATGCAGTAAAATTCACTATGAACACACCAGTGTACTACATTTACCTGGATAGTCGGTCCACAGTGCTGCTGCGCTGTTTCATTTCTTTGAGGGTTTTGCGGGAGCTTCGTCTGGCAGCCACTGTGGTGACAATACATATATAATCATCAGAACGTTGCACAGAAGAAGAAAAAAGAAAAAAAGTGTTGATGGTGAAGAGGCTGGCTGAGTCATTCAGAAAAAGTCAGCTAAACAAACGTGTCATTCCTGATAAGCTGTAACCAGCTTTTCTCCAGCAAAAACATATCCACAGTCAAGTCGACAGTTTTGGGATTAACAAGAGTGAATTGTTTAGCTGCTGGTTGCAGCTGAAAATGAGGCTCAGTTAGTAACTAAAGCTACCTACATTGTTCTGCCCGCTGGCGTCCCATGTTTTTGAAAACTGTGAGGATGCGAATGGTGGCTCGAAGGATGCCCCATCTGAACAGCGCCTCAGGGCTGGACGCAACCAGGTGATGCAAGAACGCTCGCTCACTACTCCGTAGAAGAGATACGACTTCAGGACGCATGTGCTCTGTGTTTTTCTCTCTGAAGTCCTGAAAAACAACAACAATCATGATTAAATACTTTTACTGTTGCTTGTAGTTATACAAAAGAGAATCTGTGGCGCCCCACATTCATTACATTAGAAACTCCGCAATAAATCCACAGTCTTCTTAGGGGAGGGAGCAGCATTAATCATTCACTTAGTTCACATAGATTTTTCAGGTTTTTCCCACACTGGCTTATCTAACAAGGCCACAGCAGATCAACATTATGTTACAGTGGAATGATGGAAAGTGCATTTACTGAATTTCAAATGTAGCTGGGGAAATTGTGATTTACTCTGTAGAATATGGATGTTTGCAGTGCAGGACTAATACTCCACCTTGATGTGATATTCAACACTCCCAGCAAAGTGTTGGATGGCAAAAATCGGGTTTGTACTTGGAGAGGCTACAAAGAGTGGGTTGTCCTGATGCTGCTGCCTCAGTTTGTCCAACAGGGTTTCATCTGTGCCCTGAGGGAGGCTGAAGATACACAGAGAGAATGACAAAATATCCCTTTCAACATATGATATCTGAGAAAGAAAATGAGACTGACTCAAAAAAACAAAAAAACAGAGCATGTGAACAGCAACAGAAATTGCTGTTTTATTCAATTGAACATACTGACAAACTAAAGAGGCAGAGAACACTGGAGCAATAACTCCATATCATCTAGTTATTAGCTTTCAATGAAACGATAACATGATGATATTACAGTTCTGTTATACAGATTTAGCAAATTTGAAGCTTTTTTTCAGAAAAAATATAAATTTAAGAAATTAATTAATAATTATGCTTACTAAGTTATGATGCATTTGTTAATAACTATGACTTCCCCTGTGGATATCGGTGTGGAGATTGGTGTATAAACAGATCATGAATCACAACATAACCAGACACAGCTGTGATAATACAGTGCAATTACCATAATTGTTCCCTTTGTTTAAGTGTTTATTGTAAGATTAGCCAGGCTGGCCAATTTTTTCACTACGTCAGATTCAAATGTGTTTTGCGTATGCCTTGATTTCTTTGACTGATGTAACATAACCATGAAATGTTTAATGTGGAAAATGAAGGCATGTGAAATGTTACAGGCGAAGTTCACGTACTTGCTCTCCTCATCCAGCAGGTCAAAGAGTCCAGTTGATTTCATGCTGATCAGCTGAATGCAGCCACTGTTGTCAGTGCAGTCGATGTTTTGCCAAGTGAGGCCTTCAGACACATAATCCTCCTGGAACAATTTTTAATCACAATCACATAATTAGATGAAGTAAATGTAAATGAATTTGACTCTGTGGCACAGATGCAGTGAGGTAATAGTAACAGCCAAACAGCACATACTGGAATAAAGCCATTGAGAAACATAATGAACAGACAGTTAACGTAGTAATGATAGTGCCTGCAAGTTTTAAGACTCCTTATTGCCAATTGGATTTGAAAATAATAAAAGAAAAAAAAGAAATACAAATAACTGAAAACATCAAGTTTTTCAGCACTTAAAGGACTGTTGGAGCTGGCTTTATGATGTAAAACACTGCAGTGTATCTGTCGTTATTTGTATCTGCAATTTTGTTAATATAATTTCAGATATTGTTAGATTTTTCCAGGATTTTCGGGCCCTGAGGTAACTAAATCCATAGTGTACAAAGAAAACAGGGCAGATAAAAAAGCTCCAGCTGTGTCAAGTTCATGCAAATGTGATGAAAAAAGAAACTGAAAAAGAAAACAACTGAGAAAAGCTGAACATATCTTTAAATATACCCACTTGCTCAAGCTCGAAGATGTTGTGGTTGATATAATACTGCAGTTTCTCATTGGTGTAGTTGATGCACAGCTGCTCAAAACTGTTTGTCTGGAGGTTCTCAAATCCAAACATATCCAAGACACCGATGGACAAACACTGAAAACAAAACAGCAAACAGGACAATTCATAACAAACATACAAAAGGTGGTATACTGGCAATGTGATAATGCATTTCATTAATACTTATAAGTGACTTACAGAGATTGACTCCTCCATGTCTCGTCTGTTGAGCATTGCATGGTTGATGTGAAGGATGATCCAGTCAAACAGAGCACTGTATAAAGACTTAGCCATGGAGTCCCGCACTTTGGAGGCCTGTATGCACAGAAACATCAAACAGAGCAAATCACAAACTCAGCTCAGTCTCATAGTTAATGCACAATAAGACTATAACACCAAACAGTTTTCTCAACCCTAAAGTGGCAGCCCTAATACTAAATTTAAACTCTATACCTCTTGTAGTGTGTACTTCGAAACTGTGCTGGCCTTGGCAATCACTACTCTCCTCTTGGTCAAAGCCTCCACCAGACGCTCCTTTTTCACCTAGAGATAAATAAAGAGAAGAAAATTGTGAGAGACAACTCCACAATACAGTAACACATTATTGATGTATTAATACATCATCAATCTGACTAACAACTACTGTATTAGACAAGCGTTCGTTTTGAAACAATTCAGAATGGCATTTTAGGTGTAGTGATGATCTTTAGTGGGTTGCTCTGCTCAATGAGTGAGAATATTTTCAAGTTACTGTGATTTCATCAGAAGTATAGGGTTTTGTTGAGGTAACACAACACTAGAAATTAAGTGCAGATTTCTAGTGTATATAATAACTCCAGCTTCAGGAACATACCTTGAGCAGGCCAGACAGTGTACACAAGACTTCAGCAGGTCCGACCTCCAGGTCCTGAGTGTCCTCTGAGACTGTGAACGTCACATTGCCAAGGTGAAGGATGGCAGAGAGGATGGAAAATATGCTGCAGGTACAAAGACACACAAACAGATGGCATAAGTGGCTTTTAGATGGCATAGCACACCTGGCAGCTATACTGGAGGTCCTCAGTTGTAGCATAATGTGGACGAGGAGGACAGCTGAATGCAGTGCTAAATTCCACCCTGATTAAATGGAGCGTGGTTGTTTTTTGAATAAACATTTTTATCACTGATCAGCCTCACTGATTTTGTGTTTAAGTACTTCAATTTGTTTGCTAGCAACATGAGTGACGTAGCTTGGAGCAGATACGTATATACTGTAGAATTTTAACTTTTAAAAAGCACAGTTGTTTTTTAGTGAAGTTTGTGAACAGTTTAGATTACAAAATCCAGTTCAACAACAAATTTGAGAGACCTGTTTCATATTGGGATTACGGTTTCAGGCTCCAGTTTAGCATGCTCTAACTTTATGATGCCTGATAACATTTCTCACACTCTCATACATACTTTATTCTGACTTTTGTATCTTTTGATATCTTTCTGTCTGTCTTTCTTTTTTTTGTTTTTTACAGCCTTGCCAGTAACAACTCAGCTGATGTGAAACTTGTGCATTTGTTGCCAAGTAACAAGTGTCTGGTAGACCAAACATTTCTCTGTTGATATAAACATATCAGTGTTGACTTTGAGCAAGTACATCTAGTACTGTAGTAGCTAGAAGTACTGAATAGTTGATGATATTAATGTTTGCTATTTTTCTATATTGATATATCTCATCTGCTACTTTAGGGAACAAAGCCTAAAACAAGCTGTACATGGTCAAGAGTTACTGAATTAGTTCATCATGTAAGGAATATATGCCATTATAGACTGTTTATATTTACTTTGCTGTGTAGAGTGATTCACATAAACAGTTACAGCTTCATTGTGGTTATTCACCAGAGGGACCAAGCTGAACAGGTTACAAACTATACAGCTAGCACTGCTATGTGTACGATGTGTCCCAAGGCTGTCATGCACTTGCCGACATGCTTGGTGCATTTTCTCCTGCTTGCCTTGACAAGCCCTGACCTGTTATTGACACCAGTAAAGAAAGCAGAAACTTTTAGACACTCTTTAGTTAAAATGCACACCAGTTATCCAACCTGCACAGTTTTTAGATTGGTACAGCTAACTCAAAACTGTGCAACGTCAATGTAAAGACTGCGAACACTGTCCGACTGAAAAATGAAACGGTGCTGGACTGTGTACAGTAAATATTTCTTAGCCTTCTTCACCCTTTTAGAGGACCAAGTATGTGAGTTGTACTGTAATAATATTCACTCCAAACCCTCTGGCATGTACGGTTCTGTCCTTGATGAAAATTCCCGAGCTAATTGAATGACAAGCTAATTATTATTTGCAAACACTTTGTTTAAGCACTGGACATTTCCAAGTAACATCTGTTATGCAAGCACCTCTTACAACGATGCAATTACTCTTTTGTTGACTTTTCCTAAAAAGGTAGGTATACACTGCTCAGTTTGACTCCAGCCTACAGCATTTCACTTGTGTTGTTTATTATCCAAACCATACATACTGTTTCTTGGTGGAGGCCAAGAAGCCGACCATTTCCATAGCTTGATGGAGCCTCTTGTACTCTTGCCTGAATTTCTCCTCATCATCTATTTGGAGGTCTTGCTGCAGGATAATCAGAGAGGACACGGAAAGAGACAGGGGTGAATGTTAAGCATAGCCACAGAGATCTATGCATGTCAATCTAAACTGTCCACACATAATCAATAATGTAGAAAAGAGATCAACTGAATAGTCTCTCTTCTTCACCTTTTTGACTGGTCACACTGGTTTGTATTACGCATTAGTTCTGTGAAATACACCTTTTGTGTTTCCATAAATTTATCCAAATGATCTCATACTCTATTGATTTTTCACTTGCCATCTCTCTGTAAACCGCTTGTGTGCTCTATGAATACATTGACTTGCTTTGATTAGTTTACATTTGCCAGGTTGTGTTGACACCTGTAATTCAGTTTCCAAAGCTGAAGACTGGAAACAGTTATGCTGTTGAGTTGAGTCCTTCTGCATCATCAGGGATACACAAACCTAGACATTTAATTCAGTGTCACTGACAGCAAATTACACTGCACCTCACTCAACTCAGAGGCTTTCTTTATATTTAATATATTTTATAGTGTGTGAGCAAGGGAAATTAAAGAGAAATACAGCTTATTATGAGCATTAGCCATGACTCATGACTTCAGCTGGAACGCATCCATTAATAAATAATGAAAAGCTACAAACAACAAAAAAGGCGACAACAGGTCCTCAACTGGAATGGCAGAGGAAATTCATGGTACTTAATGTTACAGTGTCACATTAATTAAATCAAACACACCAGAAACCAGACATTTTTTATTCCACACCTGAGTTCAACCTGAGTTCAATCAAATGACAGCAAAAACTTTTAAAGTGTCAGTATGTTCACTGAAACCTTATTAAACATGTTAGAGGCTGACATGTTCTTAAATTGTCAAGATAATAAAATGATTTGTGAGGAAAACAGGTGCACTGCAGACTGAAGAGCAGTTTTATAGTTTTATGTGAGTGTCTGTTTATCCACTGCACAGGGAGGGCTTTGATATGCTATAATTTACTATTGAGATTTTCAAGATACGGTGGTTCTCTTTCTATAAAACATCTACCACTGGTTTTCCCCCATTTGATAACATCAAATGACACATTGCGCCCTATGCTAGTCCTCCCTGTCCTCCCTGACTGCTGCTGTAAAGAATATGGATCAAAGGTACCTGCTTGAGGTAGAGATAATCTTGTGGCTTTAACAGATGAAATTCCTCCTGCTCGTCTTTGGACGCTCCCACCAGCAGGTAGTAGAACACGTGGTAGTTCCTGCAGGTCAGAGGCCACAGAGCGCAGATACAGTTAATTAGGTCTCATGCAGATTTCATTTCAATGCAAACTTTCACGGCACAGGGAGCTGTAAAGGTGTGTTTTGTGTGCGGTCTGCTTTTAATGGCCTTTACAACAGATCAGGCTGCAAGTACAAATTGGTGATAGTGTGACGAAGGCTGTTATCAGACAGGAGAGACTAATTTCCATGCCCAGATTTTGAATTAAAATGCAAATTATCAGTGTTTCTCTGAGGATTTGAAATGCCATTTAAGTGAGTCGTCATTATACCTCTCTCTCTTATCTCTGGACACCAGGCGGCACTTTTCGAGTAGGTACTTCTCAATAACTGCCCTACAAGAGACACACAAGCAGGGAATGTCAACAAGACCTGTGGAGCTTTGGTGAAGTTGCCAACATTGTCCAAATATGACATAAGAAGAAAAATGAACTGTGAAACTAAACAAATATATCAACCAAGATAAACTCAGCTGTGTAGAAGCCTTTAAGCTTCACTACAGGAGTACAGAAGGTTGGTGAGAGAAATAAAACATGGCGCCTCACCCTCTGATGACACCGCTCTCCAGGTAGTTGAGCTGGATGAACTTCCCAAAGCGGCTGGAGTTGTTATTCTCTGCGGTCTTGGCGTTGCCAAAGGCCTGTTTGAAGCACAGGGAACATAAGTTTTCACTAAAATAAACAGACAAATTTGCGGGCAGGTTTGTCACAGACACTGGCACCCAGACCTAAACACTGTAAATGTCTGTTGTGAGCTATCAAGTAAATCAATTTGGTTTGTGGATTGCAGGGCATGGTATCCGGGAGCAATCTTATGCAACAGCAAAGATCAAGTTGGTCCAACTGGGAACTAATGTTGTATTGAGTGTAGTCTAAAACAAAATGTGGAAACTAATCAGTATTAAGACAAATGAGACAATACAGCAAGTACAATAACAGTGGGAACTATCAAAATGTTATGTTCATGTTATGAAACATGAAGATACAATCGCATAAATTTGAAAATCTATTCGTTTTTCGATATGATGATTATTCTTTTGCATATGCTGGGCTGCTTGGCTAACAAACACTGACAAGAAATTATAATTTAAACACACCGCCATAATCAAATCAAGCTTTATTTATACAGCACCTTTAAGGAATACATGCTTGAAGCAGTAAAATCACTGAAATCAGAATAAATATATAAATAAATAGGTTTAAGAGAAAGTTAAGCTAAAAAGATAAGTCTTTAACATTTCAGTGAAAATTATCAATCAAGGATCAACAAAGGGCTACTTGTACAAAGCTATCACTATGGCTCCCCGTTAACATTGGAAATATGGGAAATGCACCAGCTGTTGGGAAGGAACTATGAGTTGTTTAGGCAAACACCAGATAACGGACCACTAGCTTAATAGTTGACTAATTATTGAGTATTTATCAGGTTAAAATGCCAAACATTAGCTGGTTCCCACATCTGAGGATTTTCAGCTTAATTCTGTTTCTTATGAATAGGGCTGAAACTAATAATTATTTTCATTATCGATAAATCATTTTCTCAATTAATCGATAAATGGTTCTGTGCAAAAACATGTCAGGAAAAACATGCATCGGTTTGTTTGAAAATGTCTTGTGTCCAACCAAGAGCCTAAATACCCAAAAGATATTAGTTAGCTTCTAATACATTAAACAAAAAGAAGCAACAAATCTTTTTACTGGGGAAGCTGCAACTAGAAACTGATATCGGTGACGACTGTCAAAATAGTTGAATAACACCTTTATCAGCTAATTGTTTCAGCTTTATTATTTTAAATCAATTATTTAATTATTTTGTTGCCCTTGACAGAATAATCCATAAATACGATAATCACTAGTTGGAGACCTTGCAGGAACATTGCATGGATTGTTTTTCTGTGACACAATAGAAACAGTATCTAAGGTTCACTATCAATAGCACAGCAGACTCCACCCACGCAAAGTCAATGGGTAAAATGACACATACAGGATTATGAGTGCTTAATAGCTTCTGATGACTCTGGATCAGCCTCTACTTCCCAAGTTTTAACCCTTCCCAAAGGAAAAGAAAAATCCAAACTGATCCAAATTTCAGCTTCGAAATGTATCCTTGTACTTCATTCCTGTGTGAGCTATGCTGAGGGCCGTGTCTTAACACGCAAGGGTAATGCCTATGTAGACAGTGAGACAGATCTGCATACTGTACCGTGCACACGTTGGCAGGTACAGCACTGAATGGCTGGAATGTTCCTTTCCTAGTGAACATTTTGTAAATACACTGAAGTGTAGGATTTCTCAAACACGCGTTCAACCAGATCGATCAAAGTTATCTAAAGGAAGATGCAGATGTAGCAGGACAAAAATGAAAGGAATGTGGAGAGAATAAAAGCAAAGAGGGTATGTGGTAGAGAGAGGGAAACAGGTGTTTGCCATCTCCCAGTTCAGGGGCTAGATTCTCTGAAGGACCCACCTTTATAATCATATCCTTTAGGGGATCCAGTCCCTAAACTGGGACATGGCAAACACCTGTTTCTTTCTCTCTATAGGCTCGCTCTATGTATAGGCTCAGAAGAACTTGCCTCTCCTCTACAGAGACCCAAACAACTAATGCATTCAGGCAGATGTGCAAACCACTCAAAGTCAAAAATTTCAAAGTTTATTACCAGGAATCCAGCTTCAAAAAAACTACCAACAAGGTGGTAAATAACAGAGGTATTGATAGGTGTATAATTCGTTTTGAAAAACTAAGAAAAGCAAAGGTTCTTATCCAAGAGAACCAGCATTTGTTGTTTATATATGTATTGATGCTTATAACTCAGAAAAACTTTTAAGAATAAGAAAGTTCTACCCTGGCATCAGATCACTGAATAAGGACACTGCATACTTTGTAAAAACAACGGTGGGAAAAAGAGCTGGACATAAAAGAAGACATGTGGCTGCATGCCTGGGAAATACAGTCTTGCTCCACCAACCTCTGGACCTAGAGAAACTTCTGCTGGAAAAACTTGATTTGCTTTTTTATCACTCCCAAACAGAAGTCTAAACAAGCTGCTACTCAGCTATGCTGCTGGAGGGAATGTAGGGATGATGATCAGTCCTCATTTATCATGTTCATGCTTTCTGTTCTTGTTCCTCTATTCAGTCTTTGTCTCAAAAACCCAGGGTTTGCATTAGTACAACATTCACATCCCTCTATCTTGGACATACAGTGGGGTCCAAAAATCTGAGACTACATTCCCATTCCTATCCTGTTAATCGTCCTTAGGGGGGACACCAAACCCAAGGTTGGGAAATTCCTCAGTTATCAATGATCACTAAATTATATGATCATGTGATATTTCCTGGCTTTGTTGTTGTTGTTACCAAGGATCTTCTGAACACAACTGAAAACAACTGATGCAAATGATGCGCAATGGATTATGGGACACTTAAGACAAGAAAGGACACACCAGTAATGTCCTATGAATTCAGACAAAATAACGCTGCACTTCTTGGTCGAATATGGGGAGGCCTTTTAAATGGGACAGGATATGGGAAATGGGAATGAATATGTTCTTCAAATGCAGACTAGAAAGAATTTATGATCCCTTGAATTGAAACACAGTTTAACAAAAGGAGAAGAGGGGGAGAAACGGTGCATTTGTGAGAATGGAGTTGAAGCAGAAAGAGAGAGAGGAAGAGAATTACACTTTGTTGTGTAGGGTTGCCTGCAGACTGGATGATCCTGTTCTGACACGTTCCTGTTTCTCCTTTCTTTCTGGTGTTCCCTCAGAGGCAACACCCTGCACATTCCCCCTGTGGAGTTTAGCACTCTGCTTCCTGATCAACACCACCAAACAAAAAGCTCCAGCAACTACCACTCAGTCAATGGGGCAACCACCATACTTAATGAAAGCAAGGTGCCATCACTTGCTGGCTAAAAACTGCAAATTGTTTTTCCCTGGTTTGAGAAACAAAAACAAACATACAACATACTTTATGAGTCAGTGGCGGTTTTCTGGCACCAGAGCTCAAAATCGCACCTAGTTTCTGTGAGATAACTTTTAATGACAAATTAGAGGGAAAGAAAAAGAAGACATGCTTTTTGATTTCAGATAAAAAAAAGAACAAGTATAGCAGGATGTGACTCATGATTGAGGAAATCCCAAGACGACAAAAAGCAGCCAAACTACAAAACCATGAAACCCCCTAACAACTGATTAACACACCAAATGATCCTCATTACTACGGAAGCAATCTTGGAAATAGGCCTCGGGTTGACCTCCATTGATATTCAGCTTTAGTTTTAACACTTGTGCGTAGCTTCCTCTGGTTAAACCTCAGGCAAACTGCTATAGCATGACTCTCTCTGTCTGCAGTAAGCTTGTTCCCCATTTTCCCAGTTAAGAAAAAAAAACACTCTCGCTCCTCACGTCAAATCTCTTCCTTTTGGGAGCACAAAACAAGAAAATGCCAGTGAGATCATTTAACAGAGAAAAATACTTAAGCTGTTGCTTATTTAAAAGAAAAACTTGTACGACTTTTTTAGACAAAGGAGGAATCCAAATTTAGTCACTGTCTAATTAAAGGCCCGCCCCTTGGGATTGTGTGTGGGGGTGTGATTTGTAACAAGTTGGCCAGGATCGTCTGTGTAAAAGGTTAGATGGTCTATTGATAGATAGAGATTGTACTGAAATACTCTGGTACAACAGGTCTCCACACACCTTCTGTTCCTACACAGTTTCTATGTATTGGTAGCCAGAGCAGATTTAAATGGTGCTAAGTGAAGAGCCACAAACAGCACTTTCAAAAACAAGTATGACAAGTGATTTTGTTTCAGAATACCATATTTTAAATGAAGTGAAACCAACTAATTCCTTGCTTCCCACTTCATGATCTGTTCTCAGGCCTTGAGCACTGAAGACAGACTTAGAAAGAAAGACAGAAAGAAAGAAAGAAAGAAAGAAAGAAAGAAAGAAAGAAAGTGTGTTTTTCCCCTATAAAGTTCCAAGGAGGCAGGTATTTCTGTAGAAAAGCATGTGGCCTAGTTTCGTGTCAGTTATTTTTTTAAACATGTTTCGTAATTCAACAGACAACTGAAACAGAAAGCAGAGATCACAGCGACATGTGGGCGAATGTAGTGTTCTGCTACTCATTGACAGAGCTACTGTGACAGCCACAGAAACAACAGAGACATCATTTTACATAAATTTGTGAGAGTGAAATTTAAGCTACGTGGTAAAAAAAAGAAAAGTGTGAATTCCCACTTGACAAACACTTTTGCACGTTTGTGCTTCTAAATTTGAGAAAATTTGAGGAAACTCCAGAATGTGTGAGAAATATCGCAAAACAAACTATGGAAAAGCTGATATTTGAATTTATTGCATTCATTAAAATTCAGCATGGTCAGCAGCACAGGTTTGCCGCCTTCTTAGTCAAACTGGGACATGTTTATGGCTCTTTACGATCATCCTTCATTTGTTGCAGTTTATCTTAAGAGATATACAACTAATAAAACATCACTGAGACCTTCATGGTGTGGATGATACAGCTTTTCGTGGTTATTGTCAATTACACTAATTATTTTGTTGCAGGATGTGCAAAACACATAGTTCTAACATACATTTCCTGTATAAAGAGAATTCTTTCTTCATTGCCAGTTTCTGTTTTTGCACAATAGTGAGTAGCGTGTCAAAAATAAGTCTATGAGACGAGAGCAGGCACTTCGTATATATTTTCATAAGAAGCAGATCAGCTAGTTAAATCAGCAAGATAATCATTCTGTAAAATCAATCAAGGACTTGTGTTGAGTTGTGTCAGCTACACTGAAAACACCAGCATCCTTTGGGGGTTCTTAAACCACCAGCACAAGCAATTTGGTTTCTAGTGATGTGACAGATAAAGACAGTTTAGAGGGTTTGCAACTGAAATGTATGTAGATTTGTTTTTAATAAAGAGTCACCAGGGGCATCTTCAACTTGCTTATTTTGACCAACCAACAGTCTCAAAACAATTCAAAAAAATATTTAATTTGCAATAATATTAAGCAGTAACTACTCATATTTAGGAAGCTGGGGCCAGAAAAGGTGTGGCATTTTTCTGAACAAATTAAATTTATCTGGAACTGAATCGAGTGAAACATTCTCATTGGTTTTGAGCTGGTGGTTGCAAAAAAAACCCTAACACATGTAAGTTGAAATGACAGTTTTTCACTATTTTGTGACAGAACAGACAATTAATTGAGAACTATCATAATCATATTAATTAATTATCAATGAATGTAATCATTAGTTGCAGCTCCAGTTTTGAGGGTTTACAGCTGGATATGGCCCAAAAGATGTTTAGAAATTTCCCAGAGCCATCCAAGTGTCTTCAAATATGTTTCTCGTTTTCAAATTGTTTTGTCCAACCAACTGTGTTAAAATACAAAGATATTCTATTTGCAATCATATTCAGCATTAAATCCAATCATCTGAGAACCTTGAAGCAGAACTGTTAGACAGTTTTGCTTGATCATCATAATCATAGTGTTGTTGATAAATTTTCCACTGATTGACTGATTATTTTGGATCGAATCTGAATCAAAGAGTTATGAAAAGGTAATAATTGTGTGTGCTTGATATCAGATTCAGATGGTGAGAAACTACAGAAGTGAGCAACTCTCTTTGAAGTCTTGTTGCTTCTACAAAGTTCACAAGGTGAAACGCTACATCAGAAGAGGGTGTCAGTGGGATCAGGAAGTGGTCACCTTCACCTCACAGTCACCTACCTCTAACACCGGTCCTGCTCCAAGAATGGTCCGTTCCAGCCCGGTGGAGTACGTCTTCTGGCTCAGTGCAGTCAGGCAGTGGATGAGATAACTGCTGCTTTCAGTCTTCCCCGAGCCACTCTCACCAGATATAACAATACACTGGTTAACCTGCCTGGTCAGCATCGTATGGAAGGCCACGTCTGCTATTGCAAATATATGAGGGCTTAGTTTGCCCAGTGGTTGGTTCTCATACATCTTGACATACTTGGGGTTGTAGTAAACAGGCAGGAACTTATTGGGATTGATGGCGATAAGGATGTTGCTGGCATAGGTGTAGATTTTTAACTTGTAGAAGCGTTGGCGTAAAACTTCCAGAATACTCTGCTCAGTCACAGATTGGAGGTTGCAGAGGTCATCATAGTCCTCTCTGTTTTCTTCTTGGTTGTCTCCATTGTTGGCTTGCTGCTGCTGCAGGATGAAGTGGTATCCCTGGCTCTGAGGGTGCCACCTCTGTGCCTGTGGTGGCCACAGCAGGACTCTCTCCAGAGGGCAGTCACCAGCTTCCAGCAGCCTCTCCTCTCCACTGACCTGTCTGACTTCTAGGAGGCAGTACGTCTTGCTGGAGTCCAGCCCCAGAGTGACCACGGCATTGTGGATGACCGACTTCACCGTGTCCCCAAAGCTGACCTGCAGGGGACAGTAGGCAGCAGTGTTCTGGGACACCCTAGGGTAGATCTGCACAACACGGGTCTCTCCATCCTGGTCAGGGGCCCCAGCTCCATCTGTAGTGCTCATCCTGATACAGAGTCAGGCTTCAGCATAACTCACTGCCCCAACTCTCTGCCAGCATCCACTGTAGAAACCCATACATAATGTTACCAAATGTTACCAGTTTAAAATGAAGGACAGACAGTGGAAATTAAGTTAAAAGTACGAGTAAGTACGAGTGACACCTCATTTTACACTTTACTACAGTAAAATGAAGCTTTTTTGGTTTGAAAAGCTTTTTTCTTTTGAAAAGCTATACAAAAGACTTGAAGCAGGTCTCCCTGTTCCCCTCATTTCCATCCAAAGTATCAGCATATAAATAGCTACTGCATCAACAATAGTCCACATAACAATTCCCACTTACACCCACTACACCCCCGGCCAGGTGACATGTGAAACAGTAATAAGAGTCAAACTGGACTAAAATGTAAGAATAAGTCTTACCTTTCGAGAAAAAAACACTCATTTCATCTTTAAAAGCCAAAATTACTCGATTACCCGACACCGAAGAGGAAATACGAATTTCTGCACCTCCGTTTAGCGTTAACGAACTCCAGTCACACAACTTCAGGAAGAAAAAAAAACCTTCTTCACCTGAGCTTCCCAGAAAAGGTGAGCCAGGAAACTGCTTATGCACCGTTTGAAATTATGAAAAAGTTATTTCCCAGCATTTCGGCGTCGTCATTGCTCTAATAAATCACAGTTTCTTTGAGATATTGAGGATTAGCGTCTCCTCCTTGTTGTCCCTGTCGAAAAGTTGGGCTAACGTTACTTCCTAGATTTCTCCACACGCACCCGCACACGCACACACACACACACACACACACACACACACACACACACACACACACACACACACACACACACGTCGACGAGATGGAACTAAAGTGATAGTCTTCCCTTCGCTGACTTGAAAGATGTCACCCTTTAGCTAACAGGAGATAAAACTGCTGAGAAAAAACACCGCACGGGACTTTACTACGGAGAGACAAGGCGACACTTTCACATAGAGAGACGTTAATCGAGAACGATACGAGTCAATAGTTTAATTGACCTCATTCGTTATTACGGGTGGGCTGGGGGCGCCCTCTGCTGGGCGCCTGGGGTATTACAATCAACTCACCACACATATTACACATTACTCATTACTACACGTGCCTGGGAGGCCCAGTGTGAAGTGATGGAAAAGCAATCAAGTGACAACAAGAAAGGGACAAAAAATGACCAAAAAGATGACTATAAAGTGAAGTAAAAACAACCACAAAGACACACAAAACACTAAAAAGAGATGCAAAATGATCACAAAGTGTTATAAAACAACCACAGAGATGCAGAATGAGCACAAAGTAATGTGAGACAACCACAAGGAGACATACAAAACCACTAAAAAGAGAAGCAGAACTGATTACAAAATGCACAAAATGACTAAAAAGGTATGTAAAAGAACCAGCCACAAAATAGTCTACACTCTTAAAGCTGTTGCAGAGGCTCCAAATCCTTTTGACAGTTTTAATTAACATTTTGGCCTCAAACCATCTTGTGAAAGTAGCAGCTAAAAATAAAGTTTTTTTTAAGAGGGTCTGGGAAAATAGTGTAAAATATATTAATTTATAAGGGGAATGGGGATTTATGTGAAACAATATGTGGCTTGCACAGCTGCTACAGCATCATGTGATGTTTTTTTTTTTAAATAATGTAAATAATCCTGTTGGACTATTATGGGCGTTATAATGAGCATGTGGCAGTCAGTAGTGTTTAGTTTATTTTATTTTATAGTTACCTTATCTTACTCAACTTTGGTCTATTTCCATAGGATATTTGTTTTAAGGATATTTTTTAATAAATGTGTTGATATAATGAAAGCAACACATGTATAATATAATGCAAATCAATAGAAATATGCAGTAAACCTTGGTGAATTTTACTGTGTTGTCACACAAGGCTGAATTTTGCCCATGTTGTGTATACAAATCAACACCTCTTTAGCATTCATATGGACAACATCTGGTCTTTTGGTTTCATTTTCTGTGATTCATAATTTTTTAGTTCATTTTGAATCACTGGAACACTTTCTGCTGCCACAGCTGGCCTGAGATGTGATGTACTGTATATATGTATATTTTATCGTCCCTGCACAAATGCACATATTCCTCTCTTTGCTATTAACCATGGTGTTCTTATCACTTAACTTCAGTCAATTTAAATGAAGATCAGCCGGCTACCTTGCGTATAGTACCACCAATGATGTTTGACAACAGATTTTTACCACACTGAGTGCAGATATTTTAATCATTAGCAAGGCACAGTCTTTGACAAGAACAAGAAGAAACATGTAGAAATCCATAAGCCTACTTCACTCTACTCTACACCTTTATTTGAGAAATAATAAGCTGAATTGCACAGTTTTAGCAGAAAAAATCAACACAAATGATTAAATAAAAAGTCTCATCTGTCGTCTAGCTGCACTGCAGATATTAGTATATAGTTATTACAGTGAAATCATTGAAAATCAATGTGAAAATCTATACCAGTTCAATTTTTTTCTTTTTTCAGCAGCAAGTTCCATGAATTTTTGACCATGTCTGCAATTTTTGTTTTTAATGAACGAGTCCACAGGAAGATGGCCCAAGGTGGAAAGTAATTGCTCACACGACACCCTGACAAGTGAGGACATCCAAAATCAATATCATGTTGTATGACGACCAGTTTTGCTTATGCTAACACAGCACCTGTCCGTTCAGGTGTATAACGACTGCAGAGGTGTTGAGCCGGTGTATCCCAATTTGGTGAAGAAGCATGCAGACACACTGACAGCTTATTATAGTGTGAGGAATGAAGAGAGGCAACGTAAAGTGTTACTCAGCACAAATCAGCTGCTGTTGATACGCCTACCTGCAGAGGCAGCCAGATTCACCCACACAGGAAGACAAATTAGGGCACACATGCATATATACACATAGAGATAGAAGCACACACACATCGTTTCTATGTGTCAGAACGGCAAATTCATCACTTCTGGAAACACCTGCTGTGATAAACATGTTTGTGGTCATTCACTGTGATCATTTTAATGAGGACGATGTAAACACTGATGGTGTCTCATTGGGTGTCACTCTTGTTCCTGCTGGACTGAGCCAGTTCTGCAAAGACACACTGAATCCAGTTCAGTAGGCACACGAGTACACAACCCAAAAAAAAAAACCTTGTTAGCACATTCCCAAAATGATTGAAAGCATGTGATGGTTCTATTTTTAAACCCTGCAAAGCAAAGGAAATGTGGATTTGACACAGCAGTGATACTTTTATCTCAGAAATTATACAATGTTAAGTGACACTCCTCTCCAAAGCAGAGTGTTGACGATGAGCTAATGTCAGAGGAAAACTGTGAAAACTCCGCCTCACAAATCATACTGACTAGACCTTCTGTCATCCATCGTCCTTTCTTCTCCTTCTTCATAAACCCCCCCATAAATCAAAAGAAACCAAATACTATACAGTGTGTCTGGACATGCAGAGACTTTTACAGCATTCCTCTTTGCTTTACAGCGCAGGTGCCCTTGCTTTTCATCCCGCGCATCCTTTTACCTCCTTCACCTCTCTGTCTGGGCAGGGCCGGGGCTCTCAGGTCTATGCTGGGAGTTCATTCTTTCATGTCAGATGCTGAACTTAGCCACTGTGAACAATTCCTCTTTGGTTTAATGCTCACCAATGAGCTAAGTTCTGCATCTCCAGAAAAAGTCATTTTGGAGTGCCACTCAGAGTGGGAAATGTGAGATTTGTTTATCTCATTCTGCAAGAAAAAAACACAAAACAAAAAACCTTTGTACAACTCATAAAATTAAACAGGTTTTTAATAGAGATCACAGATTTAATTGAAGTTGCAATCATGCTCAGTCCTGTAAAAGTAATAATGTCTGCTGCGTAAACCACTGGCTGTTGTCATACTATGATTTATCCAAATGAGAAATCCAGGTCCCGGCAGGCAGAGAAGTCATTAAATACAGAAAAAACACAGGAAATGTGCTCATAAAAATAAACTACATTTGTGTAATATATTACACTGACCACTAATATGAACGTAGAATGTGTGGAGACATGAGCGTAGTGGTTGGTCACAGAGTTAGACCACAGTTTATGACTTTTAGATGCAATAACTGAAAAGCTCTTTTCATGACCTGCATGTTAATGAGCCTTCTAAAAAAAAAAAAAAAAAAGCCTCTAAAAAAAAAAAAAAAAATTCCCCACATCACTCTTCAAACCCAGTGGTATTCAAAATGTTTTTACTGAAGTTAAAGTCCTCCATTCAAAATCTTGAATGAAAAGTATATGTACTCATTATGGTTCATATCAGTGTTAAATTATCATGTAGGTATCATTGGATTGTTAATACTGATGCATAAACATATAAGCAGCATTTTAATGTTGCAAATAGCCAAGGTGGAGAACATTTATATAATACTTTATGTAACATTTGGCAGGTTCATCTTCAACAATTCAATAATAAGTGTTCTTAGCTTTTGTGTGAAGAATTAACATTTGCAAAATAATTAGTAATTATTGCTTTCAAACAGATAAATGTAGTGGAGTAAAAAGTACAATATTCAAATATTTCACTGTGAAATGTTGTGGAGTGGAAGCATCAAGTAGCAGAAAATGGAAATACTCCCCTGCACTGTACTTAAGCACAGCATCAAGTAAATGTACTTAGTTACTTTCCACCACTGATCAAATGGAGTAAAAATAACAAAGCGTTAAACCTGGCCTGGATGCAAGGTCCAGCTTTAGGTAGCACAGCCTTAGAAAGTTTAGTTGACTACATGTGAATATCATGACAACTAGGTGCTTTATGAGCTTTAAATACAGGTATCATCTTTCTCTTTTCACACGGTGGGCGTATTTCTTCCCTCCCCGGCTGTGAAGGGTCTCTACCTTCATCGTTTGTGCTCAGATAGTTTGTCTGAGCCTCAGGACACAGGCTCAGCTTTCAGAATAAACTGTGGTGTCATGACATCACCGCTTGGAGGAAAACAACTTACTCTCACGTTCATGCCGCCTCGATCTGGAGCCTTATAAGCAAACTTATTACACACACATGCCTCAATTCTGTCTGTACAGTCTGCAATATTACTCATTTTGCCAATTGAAATGAGAGAATTTGTGTGCAAGCTTCACATGATCGTGTTCAGTGTCTTCACTTGGCCAAGTTGCACTGGTTCAATCACAGTAAAGTAACATAAATAAGACTAGATGGAAGTATTAATGAGATTTTCATTTTTTAGATTCTTGTTACTCACATAATCTCATCATCATCCTAAAAATTACTTGAAGTTCACACTCTTGCAGCGGCACAAATCTTGTAAACACAACCCAAGTTGGATTAGTTTCAAGGGTATCAGTGTCCAAGTGAAGTTACCTGAGCTCGGCTGCCATTATGTCATTTTTCACCCTGCTTCAGGAGAAGAAAAGGCAGCTGCAGCCTTTGTCATCCCGCCAACCTCCTCCTTTCCCTGTGGAGAAGAACTGTGATGATCCATCATGGGATTAAATAAGCAGGATAACAAAACCTCCACTGTCACCTCCATATATGACTTTATTCAACTTTTTCCTGGTTTGTTCTGCTCAGGGTAATGGTCTCTTCTGAGAGGGAGAACCACGCAAACCCTTTCAGAGATAGGGAAGTAGTTATGGGAAATAAGTGGGTGGAATAGAAGGACAGAGGAAAGAAGGAACAGAAGAAAAGACTGGCTCAGTCCAAAACTGTCTATACAAGCAATTCAGCAGCGTCATATTCAGCAAAAATATTCCCTCAATGAGAAAGACGCACTTAAATGCGTTATAGTATCATTCCAACACATGCAATGCATTTCATGTTTGCTGCATCTCGTCTTACATTCTTCCTCTGTTGACCAAAGAGCTGCGAAAAACCCCCCCAAAAAAACAGCCTTCAGTCATCTGGTCAGAAAAGCGCCTGTAAAAAGGATGGGAATCTCTACTTACCTGTTTGTAAACAAGAGCGGCGACTGATGAGACAGAAAGAGGCCCTCAGTGTTGCCAAACCCCCATCACTCCCTGCTGCTGCCCCTGTTCTCTGTTGCATGCATGTTCTTAGCAAGACAGCGCTGCTCCCTACTCCTCAAGCTGTTCAGTGTGAGGTGTGGGTGAGCAAGGGGGTGAGCATGTGTGAAAAGAGAGAAGGCACAAAAAGGGGGAGGGGAGAGGGAGGGAGCGAGGATGATGGGACAGGTGTGGAATTTACACACCCTGCTGGTAGCGCACACTATTGGCATATTTGCTTCAGCATGATGAGTCACCCTTCTTATAGTGGAGGAAATGTGCGTTTCTGAGTGAGAGGGAGACACAAACAGAAATATAGAGGAATGAAAAGTCTGCAGGATGTGTCATTGCTTCAGGCAGGCCCAAGTTTTGAGTCAAAAGTATGTTTTAGTAAAGTGCTCAAGATTTCAACTCAATGTAAACGCTGACATTTGAGCATAATGAGCACTAACCCCGACCCTAAGAAAGCAAAAAGTAAAAAGCAGAAAAAATACACATATACATGTTGAATTGATAAAATCAGTGTGACAAATAGAACTATATCTTCAGCACAAAGTCAGGATGGTCACATTGAACATACTGCGAAATATGGGTGTTTTTTTTCTTTATTTCTGGTAGCTTTTATCTTTTTATTTCAAACTCAGAATTAATAAAAAAAAACACTTTGTTATAAGATCAAGTAAAATAGTAAATTACAAAACTCACTGAAACAATATATTGCAATGTAAGTGGTGGGTGGTGACGCATGGATCATAAATCATACACTGTCAGTCACAATTATACACTATACTGATGTAGTTGCCAACTTTAGCGCTTTAAGTATTGTATGGAAATAGGTATGAGTTTAAAGTTAAATCAAACAAACGACAAATAATTTTAATGGCATAGTTAAGTGTGAGGAAAGGAAAAAAGACCCAGAAGGGCAAATAATATTCAATTTGTGCATGGATGTTCATTCTTGAATTTGGGAACAGTTTATAGTGTCAAGTATACTTCATGTGTTTTATGTTATGACATAATATATAAAATCTTAAAGCAGAATTTACATTTTTTTTAACATATTCTGGGACTTCAAAGCAGCTATAATCAATATAATTTATAATAACACTGGATAACTTAACTTAATGCTCATTGTTTTGGTCTGCAACTTTATTGTTTCAGTTCAGTCTCACTGCTCTCACAGTGTTGTGATGTTGTGTTCGGCCACAGCAGGCAGCCGGTCTCATTTATAAAGCTTGAAAAAACCCGCTGTGCACTACCTGGTCTGGTAAACACAGTGTAACATTTAGCAGCTAAAGAGTCAGATATTTCCCTCAGGAATTGGTGGAGACCAAAAACAGAGCTGAAAAGAGGGTGGGTGTTGGACTTAAATTCATCAGGTGTCCAGAATCACGACTCCATGAATGATATCGTTGCTCCGTACCTGCTGGATGTGTAACTAAGCAACTGTTTACCATCAAGTTTGCTTTATCATCTTCAACAAGTGATAACTGCTTGTTTCAGAAAACCTGGTCTAAGGAAAATAATTTTAACCAAATGAGAATGTTTTTAAGTCTCTTTTTTCCTCCCTGAAATATTTGAGTTCAGATGATGAAAACTTACTTACTGATCACAAAAACTGCCCACTGCACTAACTTTATGTTTCCTATGACCCATGTGGCAAACGCCACTCCTCTAATACTCTAAGCCCATTGGACCAAAAACTACCAATTTCTATCCAGTTGTAACGAAGCAGAGGAAAGTGGAAAACTTTCACCCTCCATCACATGAGGGCACTCATGTCAGTCACCATACCCTCCATATACATTCTGCCCTCTCTCCATCAGGCTGATTGTTTTGATTTGACGGCTGAAACCTGATACGCAGCACTTCCATACATGGTTGGTACATGTCGGTGTCCCTCTACAGCAGGGCAGCGAGGCTGAAAAAAACACAGAGGCTGTCTCGAGTTGTTTTTTTTTCCCGTTGCCTTTTAAGAGCACTCTGCTGCATGCTCCTCTCTGGCCCCTAATGCACCGGGTCCATTTAGAAAAGCAGAGCTGTGAAACCCAAGATCACAGACACGGTCAAAAACAATTTCACCCTCTGATTGAGCCAATATCCACTTTACACTTTGAAACAGGAATCTGATATGTGTTACTGTACATGCACAATATACACGTTCTTCAGTTTACAAGTTGTTGTAGCAAAAACATTCATTTCTAAACTTGTAGCTTGATCTTTTAACAATACATCTGTCTCAAAAATCTCCAGAAGTGTTTACCATTTTGTCAATATCCCTTATATCCTCTCATAGACCATAGTTTGACCTGGTAACCTCGGCTCCTAAACACACAAACTAATTAGTACGAGAGAGAAAATGCCCATTTTCTCAGCAACTGTTCCTCAGGGGTTCATTGTTTTGGAGCAAGATGTTTCCCCAAGCACAGAGAGATGAGGCGGCTTCTGTGTGAAACCAGATCCAGTCTGGAGTGATGGGCAGCGAATGGCGGGGAGTCCTGGATGCATTAGCCCAGGCTAATGGGCTAGCTGGCTCCAAGAGGCCTGACTGTCCATTATGTGCGGCTACGGCTGGAGGAGTTTGAAGGTAAACTGCTGTTTGACTGATCTGATGTCAAACAGGCCCCTAAACTCTCATATCATTCAATTATGTGATGCTGATTTCTTAAAACTGTATACGCTCCACTGGACATGCAGATTGTTGATTGCTTTTCTGTTGATTTTTAAATCAAATTATCTGTTAATTTCTGTTGGGCCATTGTGCTTTTTTTTTTTTTTTTGCCATTCTAGTGGCATGACTCTAGAGATGGCAACGTCACATCTATTAGCTCCACTAATAGATGTGACCAGACTGAAATATCTCAACATCTACTGGATGAATAGCCATGAAATTTTGTATAGACATTCACGATGGCCAGTTGATGAATCCTGCTGACCTTGGTGATCCCCTGACTTTCCTCTAGCGCCACCAGCAGGTTGACATTTGTGGTTTTGAGTGAAATGTCTCAGCAACCATTGCTACACATGCCCCCTTTGGGATGAAGTATAATAACTTGATCCATCTATCTATCTATCTATCTATCTATCTATCTATCTATCTATCTATCTATCTATCTATCTATCTGAGTACTTCAGTAGACTTGCGTTTGCTCTTTAGAAACTTGTAAAGAAATATGGCTCACAGCTACACTGGAATAATACAGCAATAAAGTTTAAAAGGCCCAGAAAAGTACAATGAACCAACCATCATTTTTATTTAATTTGACATTCACAAAAAATGGCTAGACATATCAGACATGGCCTGTGAGAGCGAAATGATCCTTGCTTCACTGAAAAAGGTGACTGTTAATAGTGCGTCTAAAGGTGGATAATGGAGGGCTTGTAGGCTTTCTGTCCTTGCTGTGAGGTTCAGGACATTGGCACAGCCCTGGAGGAAGGTGTGCTGTAGTTAAAAAGGCCACAGAGATGGGAAGGAGCCATGTGATGAACAGCTCATTTAGAGAGAAGTGGATTGATCTGTATCCCTCTGCTGCATGCAAAGCCAACGGGCCTGTTGGAGGGAGGGAGTAATGTAAAAGAGCAGGGGTTAGAGAGAGAGAGAGAGAGAGAGAGGGAGGAAGCAGTCAGGTAGGAGGTTTTTTGGATCTACTGCAGGACTTTGGAGGATGTGCCATAGAGGGTGCTGTTGCATTAATCAAATCTGGAGGTGATAAATGCCTGAATAAGAGTTTCAGCAGCCAAGAATGAGAATGAAGGACAGAGATGGGCAGTTTTTTTTGTGGCAGAAAAGGCTGTTGATGGACTAACATCCATCAGAGAGCTGAGTGATGTAATTTCTATGGTTGAGTAAAATTATGTTTAATGATCTAGGACATGATATATATCATGTAGCATTTCGAAACATGTTTTGAAATGAAAGAGGGCCAAAACTGTGAAAACGTGAGTAAAAATGTGTTTGTAACTGACTCCCTTTTTGCAGCTATAATTTATTCCTGTAAATGGATGACCTTGCAAAACTGTCGAGGATCATGAGTGCCACCTATTGATCATGATAGGAATTTTAATCTATTTTAGAGGTGCAAAAGATTATTTCATCAATTTCATGCCTCCTTGGTTAAAAAATGGAGGGAAGGCTGAACAATTTAACAATCTTCTGCGAGCGAGATCATGTACTTTGTGAGCAGCTGCAGTCTGAGCAACACACATTCACCCCTCAGATATCACGGACTCTCAGCGGGATCAGGAGATATCTAGTTGCCAACAGGGCAGGAAAACAACATCTGTGGAAAAGGCCGGGCGACCTTTGACCTTCCCCAATGGTTAGTGCGAGTCAGTGACACTTGTACATACCAAGCTGTCAGGTTGGCTGCTCTTCTCTGCAGTACAAGTGGTATCACACAGGAAATGCAAGGGAGTTCATTACAGTCAGTCAGTTGAAGTGAAGCTCCAAAACAAGTGTTTCAGTTTAAATGGCGATACTAATCACACAGAAGTGATCCTGTCAGAGGAGGTTACACTTTGTCTTTTCAAATGCTGGCTGTGACAACACTTGGATAAAAGTCTTCACTGAGTTTTTGCATAACCTATTCTGATGTTAGTTTCCTGTGAATTTTACTGGCATCTCTAAAAGAACAGAAATATCCTCATACATACTGTGCATCATAGCTGCGCCCCAGTTCCACTAGGGCTGCAGTTAACAATTATTTTCTTGAGTAACTGATTAAGCATTTGATTTATAAAACATAATGTCCATCACAGTTTGATAGGAACTAAGGTGATGGCTTTAAATATCATGTCTGTTCACCAGTAGTCCATCAGAAATATTCCAATTACTGTAATGTTGATAAGAAAGGCATCAAATGATCATACTTGCTTAATCGATCATCAATATAGTTACAGATGAATATTTGGTTGATCAACTAATCAGTTAATTGAGTAACTGTTGATGCTCCATACTAATTGTATACAGCATATATATATATATATATCATATAGTGTTGTTGCAGTTAGTAGACAAGAAATGGACAGACTTTACCATTTAATACTGACAGGAAATAATACCTGCACTGTTGAACAGTAGCACCACTACACTTCACAAAGAAAAGCAAAATGGTTTTCCAAATTCTTAATCTACCACTGTATTTTTGTTGTATGGGATCTTTTTATAGCTGTCTCCACCATTTGCAATTTATTTGAAGTCCGTGCAGCTGTGAGTAACGGCTCAATTTCCTTTATGCATTGGGGAAAATACTCAAACGTTCTGTTAATCTCTCCAAACAGTGTTTCTGTGGCTCTTTAGAAAATGGCTGCTGCATCAAGGCAGTTCCCATCCAAAATATTTGGTGAATCCCATGTTCATCATCCAAAAGCTCTTTTAGTAAAAGCATTGTTCTGACTGAGGCCAGCTGCTGCTGGACAATGGCAGAAAACAGACAGGATTTCATTCATGTATCAGACTCTCCCATTTCTGTGGCGCTCTTAGTATTTCCCTGTTTCCGTTCTTTTTCTTCTATTTCCAAACAAAAGGTATAATATATTAGTGTCCCAGTTGCAAGGCATATTATTTTGGTTGTTCCTGAAACTTTGGTTAGTTTGACACCAAGAGGAAGACATTAGTTTTGCCATTTCTTCCCATGGTGTGCATTGGCCATTGAGGTACTAAATGTTTCTCATCCAGCAGCAGAATTTCTTTCCTTCTTTAGTTTGTTTTTTCCTCCATTTCAGACAGTTTCCTATTATTTCATCCCTATTTATATTTTCAGTACATTCGTGTGTCAGTTTCACATGTTAATTGCAGCTAGATATATAAGCATTTCCCATTTTGATCACATAAGAACTGCTAAACACACTGAACTTCATTGCAAACTGATAAATCTAAATAAATTTTATTCTTTACCTTTAGTGAAAAACAGTTTGATGCACTCTTCAGTGTCATTTCTCTGATAAATAAGGACCTCAGTCTGGACATGAACTGAACTGAACCTGAGCTCGAATGTTCCCTCATATGATCTTCCCCACAGTTCTGACAATAATCTAGAGGACAAAAAAAAAAACTCAGCTCTCACAGACAATGCTATAAGAGAGCTGCGGCACTAAATAAGACACTGCCACTTAGGAAAATAAGAGAGGTCGCATAGCTGGAGCCAAGATTGAACGGTGTGTCAGCACAGTGTGTTAAACCACACTCCCAGACTTGGCTGCTCCTGGAGGCGGTTCAACCAAGGTCTTGCAGGACTGCCCATCTTTCTTTAATGGCTGTTTACAAAGCATAAAAACCCTCACGACACCTTCACTGATCATCAGTAGCTCTTATAACTCCGAGGCTACGTGAGGACATCTTAACAAACTTTCTCCAAATGAGGTCACTGGCCTTTTTAATGATCCTTGATGTGTGTTGGCACATTTCTCTTCAGATTAGAAGTGAAGTTAAGTAATGGTTTCACCACGAAGAAACTATTGCTTTCAACCAGTTCTACTGTACATCAGAAGACGATTTTTCCTTGCCATCTGCTGTACATTTCTATTATCTACACAATAAAAGACAGTGAGAGCTCCTTGAAACATCCACAAAAGAAATGCACTTATATTTTTTCAGAGCAAGGATTTAAAGAGAAACAAGGATTTAAAGTCATTGTTTGAAGCAGATGTGAAACAGTGAGGAGCAAATGATGATTTTGACGTTAACTGCTTTCCTTGGAGGATTTAGCACTTTACAATAACAGATCTCAAATTAAACACAATAGATAGAGAGCGGCTGTCAAGCTGAGTACCGCTTTGATTTCTCCCTCGGTGCACGGCTTTAAGTTCATTGCTATTCATCTCGAAATGCTGGAGGTTTCACTATTTACGTTAAAAGGCAGTGCTTTCCACAGTTCCTTCTCTCCTCGTCAACTCTGACTCTGCTGTGTTTCCTCAAAGTTCTGAGAAGTAAAGCTTTGAAGGGTGGTGAATAGATGATTCAGCCCGTTGTTTGTGGGTAAACATGAGAGATTACTCTGAACAAATGGACGCCCCTGAATTTGAAGGCCAGGGGAATGGCAAAATTGAGTGTTTAGAGACATGCTTGCTCTGTCCCTGTGCCTCTGTGCCGATGAAACCAAATGTTAAAACTGCAGGAGGCTGCAAAGGAGAAAAAAACAGCAGTTGACCTTCATGTTTTCTGTTTAATATGTATCATAGCAAGGATGTTTGCGCTAATTATATCTTGCCTACATCTGAGACTGAGTTAATCAAATCTGAATATGGAGGGTCTGTCGGGTTTAACGAACAACAAACTAATTCTCCAAATGTGACATGATCAGTTTTAAATAACTAGATGCCTTACACCGCCATTTAAATATACAAATACCTTACATAGTGGTTCCCAAATGTATTTTGGCTTATGACCCATTACAATAAAAACCTGTTGTCAGGGGTTGCATGTGTCTGTTGGTTGTAACCAGTTCATCAAAAGAAAGATTTTCTTGTTTTATCTGAATTAATTTTCAAAGCGCAAAGAAAATTATTCTAGTAATCCAAACAGAGAAAAACATCAAAGATTAGAGAAATGTGGAAAAAAATAAACATAATTTTGTGTTGCAGAATTATTTTTCAGCCATGTTAGCGGTTAGTTAGTGGTTCTGGGGATGGTAACATAGGTCAAGTATCTCAATAACTATTGAATAGATTGCCAATGAATTTTGTAAAGATATGCGTGGTTCCCAGAGGATGAATCTTAATGACTTGGTGATTTATTTATCTTTTGCTCGAGCTCCACCAGCAGGTGAAAGTTTTCACCTATCATGTGAAATATCTCAATATCTACTGGTACACATTTTTTAAAAGATATTCATGGTTCCCAGAGGATGGATCCTAATGACTTTAATGATCCTCTGACCTTTCGTCTAGCGCCACCTGATACTGACTGATACTTGGTTTTGAGTGAAATCTCTCAACAACTATTAAACGGATTGCCATGAAATTTGGTTCAAAGATTCTTGATCAATTGCAGGAACACTGGTGAGCTGAGGTTAAAAATTTTAATTTGTCCAATAGCCTACTTTGATTTAAGGTCCTGACTCCCCAGTTAGGAACCAGTGCCATGCACTCTCTGGTCAGTTCAGTTTATAAAGATACCAATATTCACCTGTGGATTCACCTGTAACTGTTACAGTGCATTGCAGATGCAGACATATTAAAAGTCACTGCCATATGTTTTTCTTTCATCAAGAATCACTCAAGGAGCACAGAACTACTTCACCTGACTGTTATGTTGAAAACGTGTCATTTTCCTGCTTTTTTGTACAACAGTGTGATCCTTAAAAGCTTCTCCGTAAGATGCTAACCTTTACACTGTTGTGTCTTACATATCAATGCAACAGTAACTATGAACAATAAATATATTATAACATAATATGACACTTAAATGACCTGCAAAATGAGCTTTAATAGTAATATTTTTACATTATTATATATATAATGGAGTATTTTAACATTGTCTTACATAAAGGATCTGAATACTTCTGCCACCATTGCAAAATTATCACATACATGTAGTCAATGAACTTTGGCAGGGGTCATTTCTAATTTCCTGCACCGGACTAATGACCAAAGGCCTTGGTGTCGTGCTGTTGAATGAACAATGTGATGTGATCTTATCTGGGTCAGTGTATGTTACTGCTGCAGGTCAGATCTGAGTGAAAAGAAGTCTGACTGTCTGTTCCTGTTTTAGACACAGCGTCCCGGGCTGTGAGACAACGCCTGGCCAGACTTGCATGCACCAGACTGATGTGTTCATGGTGCAACACTGTGTAGTTCTCAGATAAAACAAAAGGTAAGAGACAGACCTTTCAATAGCATATTCTGGTCCTCATGTTTTATTTATGTCATTTTGTAGTCTCTGGTGGGGATGTAGTATTTGAGTCTGAACTTTCAACACCTGCTTAACATCTTTGACTTGTATCTGTCAGACAGTATTTTGACCTCGGAATAATTCTGGATCATGACATGCCTTTTATCCATACTAGCAACGTGGCTTTATGTTCGTGTGTTGATCACTCTGCCGCTTTGGTCCAGACTGAAATAGCCCAACAACTATTGGATGGATCCCTTAACTTTTACTCTAGTAACTAACTTTTAACTTGGAAAGACTATCTATGAATCCTCCTTGAGGAAGAGGATTTCCACTGCTTTGGCTCTTGATGCAGTCTCAACACATACACGCATCTGGTCTCAGAATTACCACAGACATTCACTGTAATATGTCCTTTTGTGCAGCCAGTGCAGAGCTGCTACAACTCCCCTCCTATGCCCACCATCTATCTCGAAATAACCAAACCAGGTAAATACCAGCTTTTTTTTTTTGCTGCACTTTGTCCCCACATCCCAACAACAAGTGCAATCTCATGCCAACAGGGCAAAATTAATCATTTTGTTCCATTTTCTTACTGTCAGCCATGGCAACAGCTTTCTGCGAGCCATCTCAGCTGTGCTTCTCAAGGCAACACTCACTCTCCCCCTGTCATTACCCTGTCCATTAGTGCTTTTTGCCATTGTCATTTGGATGTCAGGCGTTTTTTTTAACAGCTGACTCCCGTGCAGTGCCCTTGATGCTCGGCACATAAAGACAAATTAGCTGCAGCACCCTGAGGTCTTTTACTCTTTGTGCAGATTCACTGTATATACAATGTATTGTAAGATAAGTTGCCTCAAATAAGGACTGTGTGGAATAGTCTCAAGAACTCAAAGCTATGAGTTTAACTATAATTCAAAAAGAAAACTGAAATGTATGCCATAAATTCTCTCTTTTGACAATATTACCAAAACTTGCACAAAGAATTGAATAAGGAATAAAAGCAGAGATTCGCTTTATACCATACTTTTGTGTCCCTTAAAGCCAGAACACGTGTGTCTCAACTGCACATTTCTAACATTACAAACTAAAACCATTTTGTATTCTCACAAAAACTCAAAGAATATTTATCCTATGAATTGCATGACACAGCGTTTTTGTGGCATGATGCAACTAGGTTTCCTGGCTTGGAAATAGGAATTGTTTTATAATCCTCTTTGGAACAACGTGACCATTGTGTTCCCTAAAAGCAGGACGTGCACCGACACACCGAGCACTGATATAAGATATGACCTCACTGGGTGTTAGATCTAACGTGGTTCTCTGTAAAATGGGCTTGACACTGTCACTAGTCACTATCCTACGGTGGAGAAATCACTTCTGACTGCAGTTTTTCTGGCCACTGTCTCTTGTCTCAGTGAGTTCAGTCCTGCTTCATAGGTTTTTGGAAATTTAAACACCTTAACAAAGGTTCAGGGGGAGAATCTGCATGTTGGTTTTTTTTTATTTTGTTTTTAATCCATATGTTTTCCAAAGCAACAGACTTTTCTGAATTCCAGTGCCTGGTAGTCTTATTGGAGCTGATAAAATTGCTTTTTAAAACACCCACTCAGATCTAACAATAAAGTGATTTACATTTTCTTTTTCTCTTTAGAATAAAATTAAATTAGTCCTTTGAACCGAACTGAGAATTCTTGATATTTATCTAATTTCAATGGTCAGAATTTTTAAATATATGATATATGTTAATGAGATATAATAAGAGCTTTGGGAGTTTTGTAGAGGTTCTACTACATAGAATATATCATTTTAAAACAATTTTGCAGAAGAATAATGAGTAATATTGAAAAAACACAGAACCACACAATACTAACAAGATTTATCCTACCGAATATATTGGTAGACAAGGTAATCCACAACTGGATGTTGTGTTTCAGTTGGCTTAGTAGTTGTAAATAGTCATCTTTATACTGTTGTTTTTGTTCAAGCTAATTTGGTCACCTAAATATTCAAAACTTTGTGTAACCCATTTGAGTGTCCACAAATGTTGACACAAATCGTTACTCTTGAAATTGATACACAGAAGCTGTTTTCTCCCATTTAAGTTTCACAGTACACAGAAGTTCTAAAATTCAAGGGACATACTATGTTTCAACATCGGTTAGATACAGCAAAAGATCATCAGCAAACAAACTCAGTTTATGTTCTTCTCCTCTTACTTCTTGTCCTTTAATACCCCTCTTCTTTTTTTTTCAAATTTTCTCTGCCAGTGGTTCAAAAGCAACATAAGAGGAGGGAAGGAGTCTCCAGGATATTGTCTGTAAAATCTTGGGCCAGTGGAGATTCATCAAGAGCTTTAATTAACTCACTTATTTGACAAAGAAAATTGAAATATTCAAATACCTTAGGCAAGAAGGGCCATTCAAATGCTATCACTGCCAATCATGCCTTATTTTTCTTACCCTATTCAGTTAAACTCAACAGTTGTGAATATTTGTCTGCATGTCTCTACCTGATATAAAACCCTTTTGGTTGGCATGAATTAAACTTGGGAATACCCTAGAAGGTCTATTGCTTCTAATTATAGTAATTGTTTTATCATCACAATTTGCAATTTGCCTATAAGCTGGTTTTGAAATCACTGAAATGACTATCTTATACATTGACTGTTGTATTTTTGAAACATGCCCTATCATATCCAACAATGTCTGACCACATTTATGAAAAATTATAACACGTCTAAATATGGGCTTTAAATGCATCCCATATACCATAGGGAGGGCGGTTACCCATTGTTGATTTCAAATGTTTCTATATGAGATTTAATGTATTAAATCAAATCTAGATCCTGGAGGTAAGCCCTCTCTGAGAGGTTATTACCAGGGATTATCTGCTAGGACACAGGTGCATGGTTAGAGATTACAATGCCATGACTTTTTTGAGTGAGTGAATCCATTTAGCAAAGATTTTGAAACAAATTGACATTAGAACAGTTTTTCTAGTGGTATGATCAGAAAGAATAATCCCTACCATTATGGAACAAAATTATCCAGGAGACTTCCAAATAATTTTTTCCTATTGAGTTTAATAGACAGTTTGCAGATTATGAGACTAAAAGACTGAATTTTGTCTAGTTTAGTCTGAAGCTCATCAAAGAAGATAAATCTGCTGCTGTGGAAAGAAACTAAAGTGCACAACTTTTACCCTGTTTGTCCTCCTGCTATGAACTGGAAGAAAATGGCAATTTATTTCTTACTAGAATACAGACGCTAATGCTTTTTCTTCTTATCATGTTGCCCATTAACATTCCATGTAACAATCTGAATTATATCTTTATTAGTATTGAACGTATTATTCATCTCCTGTATTCTGATATCTGACTCCTCATATTTATTTTTTTCACTCATATCTGTTCCTGAGAGAGTGGAGTATTTGCATTGGGATTTGAAACTAATAAACAATGAATACACCAAAAACAACAATACAAAAACACAATACAAAAAAACAAAAAAACCCAAAACAAAACAAAAACCATAAAACAAAAAAAGAAACTATTGTTTGATAGCACATTACTATTTAGGGTTTTAAATCCCTGAATCCCTGTGTCTCTTTTAAATGGCATCTCTAAAACAAGTGGAAAAACAAATAATTATGCAAAAACTCCCTCAGGGTTTGTCTTTGGATTATAGCAACAAAAATCCCTCAAACAGTCATTTCATTAGTCTTCACAGACCTATGCGTCCTACCCTGATGATGTACATCTTGTCCAGCATTGAGTTAAAGATATCTCGACTAACACTTCCTGTAAAAGTTTATCAAAATCTTCTCTTCTCCGAACATTCCTTTCAGTCACAGACACCTAGGTAAGGGATAGAAAATGTCGTCTCAGATCATTCTTGGCTGGGAATCTGCATGACTAAGTGTGAATTGTGCTGGCTTTTGATTTGTTAATTATACCATTAGTCAGGTATTACTTTCTCACTTTTGGTAATTTCTTAACATAAAAAAAACAACATATAATGTCGTTTCAAGACTAGATGGGAATTAGGCTTGCTATTTCATGGGGATGAGGGTTCCTCAGGAAATTCAATGCAATAATTTACTCACAATAGGAGATTGTTTGGGGGTGAAATTAGATTGACCCCATCCACAGATGCAGGAACTGTTCATCCTCATTAAACCACTCAGAGTGCACTGAAGGGACACTTACTCTATTTCTATACTGGACAAACAACATTAAAACAGGTAAGAGCCATTAACAGCCATAGATTTTCTTTATTAAAGTTGTAGCAGTTGTTAAGGAGAAAGTATAGATAAAAAGAGGCAGAGAAGTGCAGTGTCATAGAGATGCTCCTCATATTTTATACATTCAGTGTACATTAAAGCATTGATGTGAGCAGCAGCATGAATGATTCAAGTTTTCAATTTTCCCAAGACTCCGAAACAGTCAAAAAAGTTCAGTGAAGTGCCTCCATAGGGCATACTGCTGAATCAGGGGAGAGGTGGCTGCTAAGGCTGCTCCTTTTTTTTTTACTTGATTATGCACTGCAAATAACAAGCATGTGTCACTGTCAAAACCTCACAACTCCAGTTTGTGCCTCTAACTCCATTAAACAGAACAGAGATGACAGAATTTAAAAAACTGGTCTAGTTCTGAAGATGTTTGTATTTTAGAGTCACTCTACTAGCTTTTTTCGAATAGCGAGAAATAGTGCCTGGTATTGAACTTGAGGACTCTTTTTGGTACCAATTAAAATGTGTCCATAGCACAGAATCATCAGTATCAAAAACACACATGGTGAGAGACAACGTCGGAGAAATAGTGGGATAGAAGAAGATAAGAAAAAGAAAGGAAGGCGTTAAAGCGGTTCAGTTGTTAAGATGTGTTAACCATAAAGAAGAAAAATGGAAAGTCAACTTACACTTTTTATTTAATTTTGTGTAATTAAACACTTTATTATACTTTTGCAAAAGCCCTCTGTTATATAGTTATTACTTATTCCAGCCGTTATTATCCTTAAATTGACTATTGTATTATTATATAGAGAAGGTATTATCATATTTTATAATATCAAACCAACTAACTGGACCTTTTTGAATTTTAATTGAATACCCCTGATATACAGTGTTTATTTTTTGGTATTAGCCTTCATTTGACAGTTCACAGTGGAGACAATGGGGCTCACATGCAACTAATGTCACCAGCTGGTACATTGCAAATGCATGGCACATGTCTGTCCACTAGCCCATGGGGACACCCTGTACTTTATCTTCATACCACTTTTCAAAGACAGACGTGCCTTCGCAGAGGGGACTATAGCAAGGCTGCATTAGAAAGAACAATAAAACAGGCTAAATTGATAAAATAGATAAAAAGGATAAGCTATACAAATGATGATTTAAGTTGGCCACAACAGCAGAAGCTATGTCTCCATTAGAGGTAGAAAGTTCAGTTGGTGGGTTAATTACAGTATTTTAACATGGTCTGAAGATTGCCGACCCACTGAGGGACAGTGTAACTGACTAAAACTTCCTATACAGCCTGGTGATATGACAGACAAAGCATTAATGGTGTGACCTACAGTATTTCTTAACCATGAAGGCATTGGTTACAATTTGCATATTGCGTGATGTGGTACACTGGAATCTGCATGAGAGGGTAAATAGGGCACAAACCATATGATCCATCCCCAGCAACATATTGAGCTCTAGTTATAGACTCATTTAGAAATATCCATATGTGCTAATTAGGTCATCTTGACCCCGGTGAGGACAGGAGAGTCAGAGTGGCGAGAAGAGAAGTGTGGCTCCCATTCTCTACTTTGTAATTGCCCTGCAGTCGTGCAGCGAAGCGGGAGGTGGGCAGGCCGACACAAAGCAGTGTGATGTAAGAACTGCACAAGCTGGGAACTTTCTGAAGCAGCACACACGCATATGCTACACCCGTCTATATGTATGGGTGCAGACAGTATGACAACTACAACCTTTGATATTCCTGTTGTAGCTTGTAGACGAGGATCTGCCTGAGGAAGTCCTACTTAGAAATACTGAGTTTAAGATGACAGGTTGAGGTGTTATTGTGTCTCATCTTATCGACTTTCTGTCTGTGTCTGGATTGTATACATGCATATGTATGAGCTACATAGAGTTGGAGTGTAGTGCTTACAAACAGGGGTAGAAAACATCCCAAAATGTCCTATTCAGGTGGAAATATTGCTTAGCTAATATTTTGTTCGAGTCAAGGGCACTTAAAAAAAGTGCTAGTTTTCCAAAGTGAACGATGATGCAATTCCAAAAGAGGTTAAAAGGACAGAGTTGTTCACTGGGGGTGTTTCCAACTCTGCAAGTTTACAGTGGGCCGTTTCATGATTCTATGTTTATTGAGACTAAATCTATGTATGGCAGTCTAAATGTACTGAGACGGTACTTATGCAGTACAACTAGTGTACATTGGGGTTGGGTGATATAGATCTTGACTGGTATCTGCCTTTTAAATTATTCATGCTGATATTGTGGGCAATTTTGCCCCCAAAAATTAGACTCTTATTAATAATGAATGACATTATTGGAATTGGAACAATTTGTGCATCAATGCAATGACACTGATTTCTCAAGATATTAATTCGCTGATAATGGAAAACAGACATTCCTGTCTTTATATTTAAAGCAGCTATTATCGATATCTTTATATAACAGTGGATCAAATGACTATTTGAATTCGAGTTGTTCATAAAGATGAGCCCACAAGGAATTACCCCCCAACTCTGCAGTTCCCTTTAGTTATGTGAGTGAGTGTTTTAGTGTCTTTAGCTTATTCTTTTAACTCTATGCTCTATACAATGCACTGTAGCGTGAAACACAGTTAACAACCAAATGAATGATGATGTTGCTCTGTAAGTGCTCTGTGTGTATAGTAAGTAACGCACGGTTTGTTTGCACGTTAGGTGCATCAACTTTAAAGGTTTAAAAGTTAAGATCAAAAATATAAGTTATTGCCGATTTAACCAATTAAGAGTTTTATATATATATATATATCAAGCTTATATCAACCTTTGTTATATTTAGTGTAAATGTGAGTATGCATACAGATGTGCATATTCTTACCCTCCTATGAGGATATATACTGTATACATATGTTAAGGTACAGTCACTCCAGCTGTGTTTCATCTACCACAACAATCTTTCCCAGCAGCTGCGACTGGACTGCTCATCCTCCTGCTGGGATGGATGAATCCCCTTCATCTTCCTCTGCTGTTTTTCTCAGTTCTTTTTTACAGCACATTGTTTTCAAAGCTCCAGTTATTTTCTTTGAAAATAAATGCCTAGCTTTCCTCAGTCGCTGTGGACAAAGAGCCACAACACAGGCGCCTTATGCTATTTTGGAGAGAGAGAGAGAGAGAGATCTTGCTTGGTTGCACATCCTGCTTTTCTAATTGTGTATGAAGGAGTTTTTATGTCCCATTCATCTGGAGATTATGGTTATCTATAGTGAGCAGAGATTGATTTATAATGAAACGGATGATGAATGTAACATGGCCTGAACACATAGCGCTCTGGTTGAGTGGCATCACCTCGGTTGAGTGGCATTGAGATATTGTATAGACTTGAGTGGTAGACATACTTTCCTATACAGAGCTACTATACTATCTGTGCTTCCCACAGCAGAGTGAAGTTTTGCTCAACTGTTGAGGTGAAGTCACTTTAACCGAGACAGTCATAGAGTGGGAGTGACAGGAGTGACAAAGGACAAAGAGGGAAAGGAATTGGTGGGGAGAGGGGTAGAAAAAAGGAGATACAGAATAATGAAAATGTTCCCCTTGTACAAAGGCAGTGGCTCTGTCTCCTTGACTCAGAGTGCTGTCTACTCCGCGTCTGTGTATGTTAGAAACCCCACCTCCCCCAGTGCTTCTCTCCTCCCCTCCCCTCCTCTCTCAGTCTCTGGCCGAGGAATCCCAGGCAGCGTTTAATTGCAGAGTGCAAAGGCTTTAGTTGGGCTAATGAGCGCAGCACCGGGGCTGGGACTCTTTCACACACTCCCAGAGAGACAGAAAACATTAATGGAGTCCTTTACCGGAGGAGCCTCACAAGGCGGCTGGATTTCAGGTGGAGGAAAAAGAAGGAATTCACACATTCAGGTACTGCCGACTATGTGAGAGAATATACCAGAGGCAAGACAGGGAGTAAGAGGTGGAGAAAGAGAGGAGAGAGCGGGAGAGGGGAGGGGAGGAAACGGGAAATACACAGCCAGAGAGAGAGAGAGAGAGAGAGAGAGAGGGAGAGAGAGCGACTGGAAGCCTGCAGCAGCAAATGAGATAGAACAACGAGGCGGGAGAGGTAGAAAGAGAGACAGAGAGGGAGGGAGAGGGGCCCCGTGTAGGAGAGAGGGCTACAGGGTGAGGAAGAAGCAGGAGTAAAGAAAAAGTTGGGAGAAGTAGAAGAGAGGGTGTCCAGGGAAGGGAAAGGAACGGGTGCAGAGATTAACAACTACAGGAGAGAAGAAGAAGGGAAACAACAGACAGGAAGGAAGGGGAGGGAGAAGTCTTGGGTAGAGAGGAAGAAAAAAGCTGAAGAAAAGTTTTCTTGTGGGAAGACGCAGATGAGGAAAACAGAGCGAGTGAATGACTGGGCTGGAGAGAGCAGGGAGGGGAGGAAACCAGTTGTTTTCTAAGGCGTTTTCCACACAAGCCTCTGGACTTCTTTGGACATGTACACAGAAGGCGCACAAACAACGGGACACCGCCGATTTCTTCAGAACAAAAACTCCCCCACCCCCTGCCCCTGCCAGCACTGCCTCCACTATGAGCAGCCGTATGGCCATCACGGTGGGCCGGGATACCAACCATCATCAGGCAGGCAGACAGACCACCTATCTCTGGACTGCACGAGAGACATCCAGGCTCCTCGGGTTAAAGACGTAGGAGGCAGAGATTTCCTCGTGGACAGGGTTGAGAGAAGCGGTCATCGCAGCCCACAGAGGAGGCCTGTGTTTGCAGGGCCCGGCCCTTACAGCCATTCAGATGACTTGAGCCAAGTTTGCCCCTGGGAGTTGAACCCTGCCCAGTGGAGCTACCCACTGGAGTCTGGGGTGAGACACTACCCGTCTGTCAGAGAACAGTGTGGCTGTGTGGTGCACAGTGACACCAGGGCACACCCCTTTAAGGCTGGGACTCTACATCCTCTCCCTCATCTTCAGGTCAAAGGTCAAGGGTACAGGTACAGGAGGACTGTCAGGTATGTCTCTGTGGATGAGGAGGAGGAAGGCTGCGAATACACCTCTGAGAACTATCACGTGGAGCCACATGGTCCCCATTTGGGTCATTTGCCCACGCCAAATGGCAACTGTGGAACGAGGCCAGTGCTCTTTGAAGGAGGGGAGGAGAGAGATAACCATCAGGACCGGAGCAGACACAAGGGTGGATCAGAGGAAGGTTATAATCGACACAGCGGCTCTCACAAAGGTTTCTTTCCCACTGAAGTTCCACAAAAACACTTGAACCAGAGCAGACGGAAGGGGCCCTGCATCCCTTCCACTGGCATCACCGGTCCAGAAACCTCAAAACCGACGACCAACAACAACCATCAGCACCAGGGTTCAGAGGTAGTGAAGCAGAAGAGGAGGCAGGATTTGGTGAGGGATCAAATCCGACAAGTGGTGACAGATCTGGAGGATGTGTTGGGGGGTTTGAAGCAAGTTCACGTGGAGATGAAAGAGGTAGGAGACTATTATTATAGATGTTTATTCTTTCTTATAGATGTTACATGTATATCAGGTGTCTAAACATGAAGGTCTGTGCAGGTGCAGATGTCCCAATCTTTAATTGATGCTCCCCTGGATATTGTGACATTTAAAAGGATTAACACGAAGCTCAGATGCTGACAAAATGAGTCACAGTGCAGATCAGTTTGACACAGGTCGTGTATCTGTGTGTGTGTGTGTGCATGTTCACGAGAGCATATCAGGATGTGTGTGTGCGCACGGTGACTGCATTGTTTGTGACTCACTCATCATCTCTTACCGAAGCTGTGATTGAGAACGATTTACACTGACCTTTTGCAGAACGCTGCCGAAATTGGCAGCGCTCCGGCCAGCACATTAAAAAGCCTGGCTTCAGACTGTTACTAAATTATGCCTAGCTCTTACAGTATCCATTTTGCATGCAGCTGTAAAATAGCACAGATTCACTGATGAATTTATCTGCGGAAGGCCAAGCATTGTACTGAGGCAACATTACAAATTCAAAAAAGAGTTTTATTAACTCACTTGGTAACAAAGGAGATCTAAAAACAGCTTTGGTGTGGAAGGTTGGTTGAATTGCTGACTATTACTTCAGCTTTAGCACAGTCAGAGCTTGTGGTTGTAAATAGAATTTGGCAGTGGGTGAGAAAGAGCAAAAAAAAAAAGAAAAGACTCAATTAAAAGTAAAAGTCCTGCAATAAAATTGTACTTAAGTAAAAGAACAGGAGTATAATGAGCTAAATTGGCCTCTGTGACCATCATTTTATCATATATGACATCATGTATCAGTGTGTAAGTAGCATTTGCTGTTGTAGTGGGTTGAGGTGGAACTAGTTTTGAATACTTTATGTACAGTTACATAGTTTAGCCCAGAGGTTCCCAAACTGGGGTCAGGGCTCCTCCAAAGTGTCACAAGATAAATCTGAGGGGTCATGGGATGATCAATAGGGCAGGGGAGAAGAAAAAACAAAAGTTCTGCCACACAAGTCTGTATTCCTTTGTTAAGATACTATCCAATCTTTACTCTTTGTGAGTTTCACCTCCTCTATTAAATGCAACCACAAGCAAGGCGTAAAGGGAAAACAACTTGTGGTGGAACTGCTAAAAACTCGACTTGGTGAGACAAGACGCATCAACTAGACAGAGGTTTTTTTGCAGGGAGTCACAAGGCAAAGGAGGAAAGAACCACTGATGTAATCTTAACAAAACACTCTATTTTAGAAGCTTATCATGTGTTTTTTATATAAATAATCAGAAAAGTAACTAGTATGGCTGTTGAACAAATGCAGTGTAATAAAAAACACAGTATTTCCCTCTGGAATGTAGTGAAAAGCCACTACATGGAGTATGAAGTGATACTAATGCAAAAAATGCAAGTAAAGTTCAAGTACATTACTTCAAAATTCCACTTAAGTGCAGCACTAGAGTGAATGTACTGATTTACTTTCCGTCACTGCAGTTTGACCCTCTTCATTATCCTCCAGGTGGTCAAGCAGATTGATCGTCTCACAGCCAATATTGACCTCACTGATGAGGCGCCCTGCAGCACTCACGGCTCGTCCAATAACATTCACAGCTCAACTCATTCAGGTGACCTCAGGGTGGCCCTGCTGTCCGGTCACAAGCCTGCTCCAGTCCAGGCATCACAACACGTCGACGAAGACCGCATCATCTTAAGGACTAACTCACCCTCCCCTGTCCACATGGCATCTGTCGTCAAAACCAGTCGCTTCACCCCAGCCAACCACAGTAAAGACGTCAATCACGAAAGGCCAGGTGCAAACGGCCATCCGCCTCACCTGTACCCAAACCACATTGGCCAAACTCATACAGAGCTCCATCCACAGGGTCTAGACCCTAAGGTCATCATTGGGAACAGCACCTCCAGTTCAAGAACTCAGAAGCCTCCACCGTACCCTCAAAATGGGCGCTGTGGCAAGGGCCCGTACCCACCTCCCAAGCCTGTGAAGACCCCTGCCTACCCCGGGAGAGGCCGCCAGAGCACCAGCATGGTGTGAGGGAGGGGGGTGGTCTGCCCCGGTGCCATGGGGGCCTGAAACATGAGACCCTGCTGCAGCGAGTGGCGGTCAGAAGGGACCAGGCAGGGGAACAACTCATGGTAAGCTCAGATACAAGAGGACGTGTTTTTCCCTCTCTTCTTTTACAGTGTTGATGTTTCCGTCAGTGCTCGTAGCTGATGACGTTTGCCGTGTTTACTGGCAGCGTAGTTTTCAAAGACAGTAAATGAATTGCAGTGTTCCCCCATTACAAAAAAGGATTTATGTGTGTGTTTGATGTGTGTGAGTGTGTGTGGTGTCTGTGTGTGGGCGGGGGCGGAGGGGGGCGTAATGTGTCTGCTTTTGTTGATGTCACATGATTTCCCAGTCTTCTCTACACTGCAAAATGTGTCTGTCTCAGCAAGTGAAATGAGAAATTAATCTTCTCTCTTCAGTTCGGTTGCACATGTGGTGAAAATCAGCCAGCAGGGGTGAGACAACTTCCCTCGCTGAAGTAAAACTCTACTTTTCTGAGGAGATGGGACGAATTTCTTTCAAACTAAGCCTCAAAATGAGGTGTATATTATTCAAGCAATTTAAAAATTCTGTTATTTTACATTTTTTCTGATGGCAGAAAGGAAGATAAAAATCTAGAGACAGATTTTTTTTGCAGTGTGACTTAGTCATGACTTCGAGGGAACTGAGAGTTGGCAGGAGCTCAGTTGTTTTTGGCGCAGGAAGACCCTACAGCCACTTGACTCTCATCATGTGACACAAAAGAGGAGTCATTATATTTACAGGATGATCATAGCTGTGACTCAGAACTGGCATAATTTACTGTTAGGAGGTGATGATGAGGAAGAACTAAACCTCTCTTCTTGCGCCACAGTCAGATGTATCATTACTGACTGTGAGCTAGAGGCAGACTTAATAACAAGATGACATCTGTGAAAAAGTCCCTCTAGCAGAAGGAGGGAATTAAACAGCAGATGCATACTGTTTAGTATTCCCCTAAAAAGTCCACCTTTGCAGATGCTGCAGAGGCAGACGTGCATGTTTCTGTACTTCCCTCTTGTGCAGAGTATGTGTAACTGCAATCTATTTTTCCGTCCCTCTCCGAGTTGGGCAAGCGCAATCTGGTTTTAATCATAAAATCCCCTGGACACATGCCAGAACGAAGTGAGGCAAACTCTTGGTATATTTGTGACGTCCATATAAACAGGAGCACCGCTGCACAGCAAAGCAGCTCTCCACCATATAATACTGCAGGAGAGACGCGCTCACAAGGCTGCAGCCTCAGGTCGAGGCTGGCAGCCATAGAAATGGGTTGAAAAGGTGCATGTGATTGAGCCTTCGTTTATCTATTGAGATAAGAGTTAAATTAGCTGTATGTGTAATGTTAGCTAGTCTGCTCAACAATGTCCTTTCTTTTCACTTTCAAAGTCTTTTAAAGCAACGATGCTGCTGACATTTTAAAGGCCTGAATCATCTGAATTAGTCACCCAGAGCAGGTTCAGTGTTAGAATGGCTAGCACAACAGATTTTGTGCTACGCAATGAAGGCACACACACACACACACACACACACACACACACACACACACACACACACACACACACACACACACACACACTTGTACTTTTTTACTTGTGAGGATTCTCACTGACAAAATGCATTTCCTAACCGTGAAAGCAAGTCTTATCTCAAACAATTATTTAATATGTAAAGAATACCTATTAGTTTCACAGAAGGAAGGTGAAAGACATTAAGAGAGGACTAATGAAACATCAGCCGATCTTCATAAAGAGTACAAGACACACACACTTTACATTCCCTAACCCTAACCCTAGCCTTAACCCTGGATCAATAACCCTATATTTGTCTTTTGATTTTTTTTACATATATTAAGATCCCCATTAGCTCCCACTATTGTGATTATTAGCCTTAATACAGTCACTTTTACAGTTGACATAACATATAATACGGATTTAACATACAATTTGATATGATTGCCTAAAAACTAAAATAGAAGAAGATTTAGTAAAATAAAATAGGAAACATGGTAAAACATGGTAAAACTAAGACAGAGTTATTACGCTGTATAACCCAGGAGAAATCATACAAGACAGGACTCAAAAGTTGAGTATAAAGTTGGATATTTATATCAGCACCAAGGCTGAATTAATGACTAAGTTTGTGAATATGCACCACTAAGTAACACAATATCAACTGAAATGATAACATCTAATTTTTTTTTTTAAAGTTTATAATTTTCTCCCTGGTTGATTTCTGCAGTAAAAATGTCAGGAGATGTTATGAAGTTGTATTCCCTCATCTAGAATTTGTTTCCTCTGTAGCATGACACCAGACTTTAGAAATCCACGGTTTAACTGTTATTATAAGAAATATCAACAATATTATAAAATAATAATATTCTAATTTCACTTATTTTTAATTGTTTTAACTTGTGTATTGTGTTTTTTACGCATGTTTATGTGCATTATCCTGTTTTTCTGTTTCACTGCTGCATGACCAATTTTGGGGACAAATAAAGTGACTGCTGGTGAAATGGGGCAGTCAGTGGAGGACCACAGCTAATTTTCTCCTCCAGGCCACACTGCCTGTTTAATCCAGCCATTAGATGTATATTTCACTGGAATAAAGGCTCTCATTTGTCGTCACATTTGTCGTCACAGGTCCTCAGTCTCAAGGTCTAAGACTTACACTGGTCTTCACAAAGACAGAAGTACATGAGCAAACACACATAAATGATGACGTGATAAAATCGGGTTTACAGTGCTCCTCTGCATGTGAGGAAACATGACAACAAGGCACGCACACACTGCCTCACTTTCAGTACAGCAGAGATCAACACTGTTTCTGTGGCTCCATCAATGAATGATGTTAAAAGGAAAGCCTTGAGAGGAAGCATGAATTGCATGAACAGTGTTTGATTGAGGAGCAGAATTGAGTCTGAGCTCATGGAGGTGCTGAGAACTGAATTTACTTTTTTTTTTCCCCTTCTCCTTTCTTTTGTTATGATGTTTCCAGCAGGAACTGATGCCACAGAGACTTCAAGCTGTCAGCCGATGGAAAGAGAGCACGGCCTGAAGGTGGGGATATTTCCAAAGGGAAAACTCCCCCAAGAGTCGACCCGTGACTGTATGTCTTGCAAGCACAGCAGCGTGGAGGAGTGGCAGTCAAACCTCTCTGAAAGTGTATGCTTCTACTGTTACTGGAGATATAGTGGCAAATAATGAGACTGTGAACTGCTACAACCACCCATAAATAACATTAAGGTATCTTTTCGTGCCAGTATTAATTTATTTTTGCTATTTTTTTTATTGTAAAAACATCTATTGTCAGGCAGCTTACACCAGTCTGGATGCTACCTATCCTAATGTATGCTATATTAAGATTTACATCATCTAAACTATTGTGCAGATATTTAACAGATAAAAGGATTTAGACTGTTTTTCTCCCTGCTACATGGTTGTCACAGTATGTAAGAGGAAAAATCAGTGAGGAGACAGGAAAGTTGGAAAAGCAGAGTGGAGATTAAATTGCCATGCGATAGATTCTTCTGCACTTTTCTCATACAAATCCATCTGACATCTCAATTATCTAAGTCTAGAGATGTTGTATTGACCGCTGAATGTCCCACATTTGAATATGAAATAAAAGAAACGGCGCCAGCATTTTATCACCTCTGACTCTGACAAATGATTCATGCATTCAGTGTGTCTAACAAAAGTTAGAGTGTGCCACAAATGGTTGTGGAAGCAGTAGGAATACTTCTTGGGCTGATCTGGAGATGGCAGTGTGTGATCTCTCATGGCCTTATTCTGTCAGGACGCTCGCTGCGGTGCCCTGGGCCAGTGAAGCCAGCGTCTGTGACTCTGTTTGTTTAAATCTTGTCTGAGACTTTCACCACTCTGCTCTCACAAGCTCCTGCTGCTATCAGAGCACACCGCTTCCCTCTGAGAGCTGGTATAATTCATCCACTGTGCAAAACGTCCCTCACTCCCTGTCTCTCTTTGTCTGTATCACTGGTGGGGAGAGCTACAGATGGAGGATGACACATGCAAGCTGTTAACTGTGCTGGCCACTTTGTCACTCACCGTAGCTGTGTCTGCAGCCAATAGCTGTTAGGTATTGTGTTTATGGCAAGCGAGAGGCAAGGTTGCACAGAGTCGATAAGCTGCTGAAGGTTAGATGGATGAGCAAGCTTGTGTGCCACAGGCTATTACTTGTCAAGAGCAATGATTGAAATGAAAAGTGGTACCTCAAGAACCTGAGTCCTCATCCTTCTGTCATGATTTGATAATTGTACAGACTTTTACAGATATTAATATCACTTAATCTGACAATTATTTTTTTGATAAATAATTTAGGCTATAAAATGTCTGAAATAGTGATGCCGATCTCAATTTCCCAGATCTCAAGGTGACACCAAAAACACCAAATCAGGGCCACAGGCGATGCCCCCTTACAGCTACACAGACTGTTAGGACTGCACATATCCATTTTATGGCACTTAATACTTAAAATTCATAGTCATTTTTCAAACAATGGATCTTTGATTGACCCATTTACTTACTACTTACTACTACATTTACTTAAAAACATTTACTTATAACATTTCTAACTAGCAACCATTGATAAAAAAAAAATACAGTTGAATTGGAATAAAAAATGTTCTCATCAGTTGTTGCTGGCTAGCTGAAGCTAATGTTCCTATTAAGCAAACTAATGTTCCATTCCATCCTCAGGATTATTTAACCTGAAAAGACATAAAAGATACTTTTTTAGTGCTAACCTCAATACAAACATGTTTAAGGAGTTGGTGTTGCAGGACTTTGGACTCCTGCCCTCAGTATTTCTAAAATCATCATGGTTTTTTTCTTGATAAATGACTTAAGCAATTGATTGTTTTTTTCCCCCCTTGATTCAGCTTGATTTAATTGTTTTAGCACTAGACTAATGAATGGTAAGTGCAGCACTGGATCACCTAAATTTGGCATCTTCTTGCAGGAGCAAAGACTAAATATTTTTATAGCTTAGTCATGAACTGTATCATAATATTTTCCATTTTCCGCATACAGTATCACTCAACTTGCTATTCATGGGGGAGGTCTGTTTTGGCAGAGAGATAAAAAATATGCTTTGTAAAAGACCTTTCTTTTAACTGTTCTATTTGACTAAAATCTAACTTTTAAAACAAATATCTTGGGATAAGAGTAGCGCAGAATGCTGTATGAATGCCAAGTTGCAATTGCAAAATAACCATCAATCTCAGAGTCTTGGAGTCTTGGATCTTAGATAATGTCTGCAGCACCTTAAGTCTGATGGGCTTTGAGAAAGGCCATGTCTTGGCCTGCTGTCCAAGTCTGGGCCTTTCTGCATACCCTGTCTATGGATCTTGTCAGACAGAAGGCACACTGGCTGAGCCGCTGGCTGTGCCGCCTTTGTAAATACTGGAGTGACTATGGAATGTCAGACAGAGATTCAGACCAAGAACAACTCTGAGTCTCTGCCACCTCCCATTTGTCTCATCCAACCAAAAATAATACATGAGAAGGATGCTGTTAATACCGCAGGTGTTCGATGCTTGTCCAGTTGAGTAATTGTTTCCTGATCTGTTTAGGGTTCTGGATGGAAAACTACAGCATGCTGAACAACCAGAGTCTTTGTCTTTGAGGCCACGGCCTGATCCTGAACAACATCTAGGTGCTAATAGATCCAACCAGCCTCCTAAAACACAGAGCCAGGCAGGGAAAGATAGAAACAGCTTGCTTATAATAACATGTAATTCTAACTGATTACAGCAATTTCTGTGGTTTGTTTTAATGACTGGAAAAACACAGCGATCAGATTTTACATATTGAGTTAAGTAAGTACATTTTTTATTGACATAGTGCTGTATTATTCCATTTTAATAGATTTTTAATGTTAATTAGAGCCGACTAATAAATTGGCAGTGCAAGGATTTTGGCTGATATTAGCTCATTGTAGATATATTGGTATTGGTGTATATTTCAATGTTTATGTGCATATGTTGAGTTACAAGAAATGACGGTGCAGAGATGCCAAAGAGAAGTTTGAAGTTGTTTAGAAACAGTGTCGAAATACCATTTACATATTTCGTAAGAGAAACTTACACTAGTCTGAAAAGCAGCGTTTTGCTGTCCTCTGGTTTAAAGGAACTATTTGTAAGTTTTGTTATTGCTACATAGCTAACGTTAGCATTAGCAGCTATTTACTTACCAGTCTAAAGAGAAACGCTGTGAGTTCAGCATCAAACTTCGTTCCTTCACTCACCATCAGCTGTCTCCAGCGGTGAAAAGCAACACCAATGTTAACTCTTTTCTCTGTCTTTTCTTCTACTTAAGTTAGCATGCTAACAAGCTAGCCCCGGCCTGTCTTGTGAGTTTCTGATAGCGACTCACTGTAGCTTCCCATCTGCCCTGAAGACGTAGCGCTATTACAATCATAGACTCTAAATAAAGATGGCCGTAGCCTCAGTGACGTCTCCCACAGGTTTCTGAAGAGCTGTTTTGAAGCTCAGAGTGGGCCATTCTGTCGTCGCCATCTTGCCAGTACCTGACTCAGCCAAACTCCCGGCTAATCCAAAAATGGGTGAAGAGGAGGGGCGTGTGTAGAGCCCAGACTTTGGTGCATGCCAGCTTGTGCTAAGCATACGCTCACCCAACTGTCACTCAAAGTGGCATGCTCTCAATTATGCAGAACTTTAAGCCTCAATAAAATTTAATTGAGCGAGTTGTATAAAAATGTATCCCTCATGCAGTTGTCATGAAGGACAAAATTAGCCATAAAGACCAAAACTGTTTTTTGTGCTACACTGTAAACATGTTTATTTCTGCGGTACAGTTGAGCATTTTAACATGGGAGTGTATGGGGATTGACTTGCTTTTGGAGCCAGCCTCAAGCAGCTTATTATGTTACCGGTATATTGTTTTACATGTAGAGTTACATCAAAACTGAAAGAAATTACAATAAAATTATTAAGAAATGTACTAAATTAAAATTCATTATCTTGAAATGGTAGGAATCACAATTTTACTGGGAACAGCAACTGACAAACTGAAAATCAGGTTACTGTCAATCCCATCAAAAGTAAAAAAAAAATGGAATTCACGGTTTGTAATCAATTAGGGATTTTCAGTTTTCTCTAAAGTAAAAAAACACCAATTTTTCAGAGACAATCACACAATGAATTCATTTTCTACAAATCCTTATGTCTAACAGCTCACAATAAAAACACAATTTTGCCATTTCCATCATGACTGGAGGCTTCCTTCAGGCATTTTAAAGTGAACAAAACAAATTGGTTCTGAGAAAAATTAATACAAGTGTTTGAGGTAAGAGATGAAGCACATATAGAGAGACAGTACAGTGGATCAACAATCAAAGAATAACAAATCTTTTGAGCCGTCCCTCCAAATGCCACCCAAGTCACATTACCACCCAGCTTGAAAGAGAAACAGAATTCATCATCAATCCCACTAGAAAATGACGCCTCTGTCTTTTGTCTCAGAGCTTGATGCAGTTTTCACTCTCTAAATTTACAACACTGTGTCTGCTGGTTGTGTAAGTGACCCCCGGGAGAGGAAGTGGCCCAGCGTGTCTGCCCTGCACGCCCTCGCTGGTCTATGGCTGACCTCAGCACTGTTCTTAATCTCAATGGGATGACAGAACTGCTGAGGAATTTCTCTGCTCTGTGCCTAAACCAACCTGTCAAGACACTGCATTTAGGCTGAGCACGTTCCTCTGTTACGTCCCTGCCGGCTCTCACGTGGCCCCGCTTTGTTGAAATATGACCTGCAAATACCATACTCTGCCCTTAGTAACCTCTCCAAACACTGCCCACCGACGTGCAGATGCATCCGGAAAATGTCTCTCCTCGCCACAGAATGTCCAGTGTAGGCTGCAGGCAAATGGCAAAACCTGTCCCTTCCTCACCTTACCTACCTGTAGGCTGGATTGTATTTGCTGAGGCCAAATGAAAGGTGCTAGCCTGCCTTCTTTTTTTTTTTGGTCTTTGCCAATGCTGCTCTTGTGCTTGTGTAAGGCTAACGAGACTTTCCGGATCCAGATGTTGGTGTGAAGCTCCACAGCTGAGCAAACAGTGACTGTCTTCTCTACAGCATGACATGTTTAAAATGACATGCTGGTCCAAAAAGGAGAAGGCCAGCTGAGTTCTGAGGAAAAGAGTCAGCCAAACACTCATCACCTGATTGGCGATGAATTTGTATTGGCTCTATGGACGACAACGTTAGTCTGACTTTGAAGGTGAGGAAAAAAGAGGATGAATCCTAATGACTTCAATGACCCCCTGACTTTTCCTCCAGTGCCATCATGAGTTTCACATTTTTGTTTTATTTCTAATTTTTTGTAACTTATCTTGATAAATATAAACACTGTTCATCAGCCTTGATTGTACTTTGTGCTAATCAGCAAATGCTAACATGTTAACAAGCTAAACTAAAATGGTGAACATAGTAAACTGTAGACTTTTAGTCATGTTTGACTTCTATTCAGGAGCAGATCTGGACTGTAACTCTCCAGTACAGAGATCCTTTGCTGAAATAGTCATTGTCTGTAAATATTGCCCTGGAAATTCCAAGACAGACAGGAATGGAGTCGACTAAATAAGAGTCGGGGGGATTTTCCAGACACTTTCAACAACATAGACAATCTACTCTGGCAGGGAAGCACTTTGGCAGCATCCAACGTAAACCATTTCAACTGGGCTTAGTATACCTGGATCGCTTTCTGAAGCTGAGACTGAGCTCTGTGTCGTTGTAAATACCCAACATCTGTACATTTAATAGCGCATACATTGTCTGGAGTCTATATGTTTTCCAGTACATCATTCAAAGTTGCTTCATGGTATATAAAGGTTTTTTTTTTAATGGAGTGATTTACTCAAGGTAAAAATATCTTTGAATCGGGTGAGGCCCGGAGTGAATACAATAGACACAGGTTCTTCTTTTGCTGTTTGAAACAGTCTAGTGCTTGCTGCACAAACACATTTGCCTTTGGTAGAAACATATTTGAATGACTTGCTGGAGATATGCTCTGGTGGCTGTCAATCCTAAAACTCAGACAAAATATCCCAGTGCTATTAAAAGTCCTGCCATCTCAGACAATCCCCTCTGGATGTGAATGAAGACGATACGGTGAATTGTGGGCCAGCAGCTGAGAGACACTCCTTTCTACATGCGCCGAGGAGAAAAGGCCTCCATTCATCGTGCTCTGGCTGTGTTTTAGTAGATATGGCATGGCTGTATAAGATCCTGCAGGATGTGTCTTCACAGAGGCCTGTCAGCAAACATGCCTGCAAGTGTCTGCCGGCAGGCCTGTTTGTCTCTGAGGCCACAATCTGCACGCATCACTCAAAGTAAAGCTCCTCCATTCAACAGGACAAGGACGAAATACTGATTCACTCCTGCAGAGCGCTGAGTCACTTTGTATCAACAAGTTGCTTTTCTCCAGCTTGGATACAAGTTTTGAAACTGTCAAAGGAATGTATTCTTTGATGGCCCTTGGTATTTTTAATAATAAACCATGGAGAGAATCCTAAGAGGTCAATATTATCCACTGGGCTCTGAGGATTTTCTCCACTGAAATTCTGGCATTGTACAAGATTAAAACGTTATCTGTGGTTATTATTTAAAAATAAAAGGGAAGAAATTTTATGACTCACTCCTCGCCGTCTTTATTGCATTAAATCTAACAGAATAAGATAAAGTTTTCAACAACGTTCAAGCAATATTAACAGTTTTACATTACAGCTATCAACATTTTCCATTCACTCAGTTATACACAAGCACACATTTACATAAACATACTCCAACATACTACTCTTACTATTTGAGATATTTATTACCACCAGGTGGTTAAAGATTTATAGTCTGGTGATATTTTATTTTCTTCTTATAAATCTCATGAAAAGACCAAAACCAACAATAAATTTTTCCTACTAACAAGTATCGTCTGTGTATCCAGGATACAGCTTATTCCTCCATTGTTATTGCAAAACTATCAAAAACATATTGACACGCTCTTGCACTGGGTGACACGCTCCATGAACACAGTTGATCCCACACACACTCTTCTGCTGCCATAAATTCACTTGCACGTCCACATCTGCGGCTGAGAATAGGTCCTAACAAATGTACCATTTACTCCTGTTTAAGTAACATTTTCTAAAAACTACATTTACTGCTACTACAGTGAGATTGGGACTGAGAGCCATAGGCTGGGTAGAGAAGGCAGATAGTTATGAGAGATGAGTGAATGTAATGTTGCTTTTGGTCTTTTCATGAGATTTGTTGCAAATAATAAAAATATAGAATATTTTATCCTTTAAATAAACCTGTAACAACTAACGATGTGCATGTTGCAATAACACCAAGCAGAAAAACAAGACAAAGACAAAAGGCAACAAAAAACACATTTCAAGCAATAAACCAGCATTCAAGAAATTAACTATAAGAACACAGTACTTGTATTTGTTAAGGCAAAAAAAAATTGTAATGAATCATGGCACATAAGTAGAAATACATAGTCAAGTAAAACTGGCGATCTCACTGGTTTCATTTACAAAATTGATGTAAACTTTTGCATTTAATAGCAATAAACGCAACACAGGACTCTATGGCAGGATTGTAATGCAGGATTACAGCTGTATTAATCACTTTACCAGTTGCACTTTCTGTAACTCAGAGTGTTGATGTTGTTGTACAAGCACAGAGTGAGATGGTTGCTGCCAAACTCCTGCAGATGGGACAGGAAACGAAGATTTCAAGCCCTGAAAATAGAAAGAGACGTGAAAATGCAGACATCCAACAAGTACACACACAATGCCTAACACAGCATCTTACAACTGCTATCAGACTGCCCCCCCCCCCATTTTTTTTATATGTTTAGTTTCTCTGTCTCTATCCATTTAGCTCTAAACTATCTACTTCTCATGAACTAAGAAAAACAGTCCGGTTTTCAGCTGTTTGACAATGCATTTTTCAGCTAAACCAATAGGTTATAATGGTTTAATAAGCTGAAGTCATGGTTTTCTTTTAATCATAAGCTTGTTTTAACAGGTAATTAAAATGTTAAAAATGAAAATAAAGCATATGCAGGGATCATGTTCAACAGAAACTCTTACCTTGTTACTCGACAGTTGCGCGTCTGAACATAAATTCCTGTGTAAGTGATATCACATCTCACGATGTTGTTGGTCATGTCCGACTCCGGAACGTGGAAATTGGGATTGACAGTAACCTGAAGAAATCATAAATAAGACTTGGAGCAGCTCTGCAGGCAATGTAAATGAAATCAATCTGCACTCTGTGAAATCAAACTCATGGATAGGTGAAATTATGCAGCCGAACAGTTGATATAAAGTTCACCCCACATATTTTTACCTTCAAGATATAGTTTCCTGGAGGTACATCAGTGATGTCGATCCACTGACAGTCGATGTTGGCAGCATAGATGTCGTGGCATCCTGGGCTCAGTCCCTGAAAACACAACCCAACCCCCCCCCCTCAGTGTGGTTTAAAGCTTTGCCTCAGGCTCTTTAGTCGACTTTGACTACTATTTTCCAACAAGAGCTGCAAATGAAGCAGATTTGAGTTTAAATTATACAAACAGCTCTTGGAAGCAAAGTTGTTACAAGAAACCAGGACTAAGGAGCGCAAAGCCAGAATCACAGAGCCCAGACAACAGATATAATAAATATTCCCATGTCTTCAGGATGTTTTTTTTTCATTGGCATACATCTGAGTTTTAGTTAGAAAAACATTTCTCAGAAGTGGAGCTGGAGGATTTGCAAAAAAAAAAAAAAAAAAAAAAAAACCCTGAAACTGTGCAGCTCTGTCTTGCAGCCTATTCTATGTCCCATTAAATGGTGTCTTTACTTTCTTAATGTGATAAAAATAAAAGTATTTTTGGTCCAATATCTCACAAGTCTCAATTAAACACAGCCTTTATTGTGTGGATTTCGATTTTTTACACGATTTTTTCATCAGTTTTCACACATAACAGGAGAGTGTGACGGCCGTATCCATAGCCACACAATTAAAGTAGAAACATGATCATTTTCATCCAGTCTCACCGCACCCAACACAGAAATCCAAAGACAGGTTTATGGTTTCACCCACTCTCCCACATTATTACCACAGTCTTTGTTCGTTTTCTTTGCAGTCACTTAAGTTTCATAAAACACAATCACAGTTTGTTTGGTTTACAATTTTGTCAGTTCTCCTTCCTGGTTTGGCCAGAAGAAGGTGTCTGAGGGTTTAAATACAGAGGCGATAGAAATGGACCAGACCAAAGGCTGTATCAGCATGGGGGGGGAATGTTGTTTATTTGGATTGAGTTTTAGTTATTATCTGTGTTGTTTTCCCCTTTTTGTTTCAAATAGGCTGATCATCCAGAATACTGCATGTGTCTCCCTTTGTTAGGTCAGTTAGTCGAGTTAAGGTCCTTGTTTGTTCACAGGCTTTTTTGGGTAGATCTCTGTTTTGTCGACCTCTTTTAAGGGCCCAGTTATTTACCAAATTTGCTTATTTTCATTCATTTATATTTGTGACATGTTTTTGGGTGATAAAATAAATAGTAGATAAAACCCTTTTTTTTGAAAAGTAAACCTGTGCTTGTTGTCCTTTCACTGCTTATCACACAAAATAATTCAAAATAACTTCTGCTTAGAGACTAAATCTATAACTCACTGAACAAGTCCTAAATAGTTATTATATTTTTCTAGTCTGATTTACATAAAGGATTTTTAATTTGCCTTTTAAACAGGCTCTCCAATGGTTTTACACGGCTGTGAGCACAGCTGTATAATGTCCTCTGTGGCCCTGGAGGAACTTTGTCAAGTCAGAGAACTCCACTCACTTGAGTAATCTCATTTCAGGCTTGGAGACTTCAGACATAAGAGAAACCTGAGAGTGTAAATCAAAAGAATATGTGAGTATTTTCTAAGAAAAGGGGGTATAGAAAGTGTAGGAGCCAGTGTTTCTGGGACTTGACCCACACTAGTGTCTGAAAGTCAGGATACCTCAGGCCTCTGCTGTCGAGGTCTTGTGTCTCACAAATCCCCAAACTACTTGAATACTACTTAAGAATTTAACTGTGTCGTACACAGCCTCAGTATGTTCCTCCTCAGATTTAAAGCTGCTGTTCACTGGACCAGACCTCAAGACTGACTAACTCCAGATATGGGCGGTCACCTGGAACCTGGATATACAGCCACTTATAAGGTGAGAAAACGCTATTAATTCTGACAAAAAAGGCCACTTCCATTAAAGTCAATACAAACATTGTAAAATCAAAGAGGATGTTTGGATTTCTTTTTTGTAATTCAAAGTAGACTCTGCCCCCACCTGGCATTTTCCCGCACCTTATACGTTGGTAAGACCATTGCCTGCTAAATTGAAGAGCTGCTGAGTGACTGAACTGTTTTTTGATTCCGTTGTGTGACGGCCATGAATCAGCAGGAAGTGACTTCAAGAACCGTGTAAAATGGAATAAATGAAACCACTAAAACTAAATGAACCGTGAATGTTTAATCCCACGGTGTCATTTTAAACATGTGTGTGCTGTGTGTGCTTTTGTGTGAATGACTGTGTCGGCTGTATGTTTCCTCAGCTGTGCACAGGCCTCTCATGCAAACCGGACCTTGATCTCAGAGACAGAAGCTAGCTGATTTGACGTTCACCTTACGCACCTATAACTGTATGTTACCTGTGTATGGGATGTGCAGGCATAGCGACGCCTGAATCCGGGGTCACAGCCTGTGTCCTCAAGGCAGAAACTGGCCTTGTGTCCCTCTGCAACTTTACGTCCAGTGACGACGTCCAGCAGGTCGTAGTTACTGAAGGCGTCCATGCTGTGGTAGTGCCTGAGGGTGTAGGGTAGATTGAATAGAACAGAATAACTTTTTTTTCTTTCCTTGAGGCAGGGCTCAGGAATTCCTTTTAGGCCACAACTTTATTGTCTTTAACTGAATTTTGAGGGTGTGGTGTTTTTCTGGCCTGTTATATCAGATCTGAATGGAGCCGTGCTAATCACAACATTTTGAATGATGTGAGGTCATTTGATTTCATGTCAGGCTGTGTAAACTCACTGGTGACAGCTGTGCCAGTCCCACTGATATCTCGGCTTGACAGGGAGGAAGTCGGTGGTGCCTTGGTTCTTCACTTTCTGGGGGAACCTTAGGAGGACTCTGAAGTCGATGTCTCGCACAGCGGGTCCATAAGCTGACCTTGGATGGATCACAGGGGAAACGGGCATAAGCTGCGTTGGAAAGTGTTACTGGCTGAGCTCCCAGGGCCTAGTTTTCTTAAGAGTAACGGAGCGCAGAGGGTTTGTTCCATTGTACTTAATGCTTTTGGGAAAACCAACCCAGAACATTTATGTCTTGGCAGGACATCATGTTGGAGAATCATTGCTCCATAATAAGATCAAACATTTTTTTTTAGTAACTCTATCAACACAACAGTTATCCTGACACATTCAAAGCTATACTGAGATAAATGAAGGCTGGCCTAAAACAACCAGACTGTCGTCAGACAAGTGAAATTAACCTTCAACAAGCAGTAAAAACAAAGGAAATACATGTCTGTGAGTGTATGTAACGTAGGTGTGTGTGTGTCTGCCTCAGTGTCTACGTGCTGCTATGTGCGTGCTGAAGAGGTGAATCACTTTTGGCACCACAGATTACCTGGCCAGACAGTTCTCCTCAGCTGCACAGCGGAGCGCATACATCTGCATGCGCTGGACATAAGCACCTGCTTGGATGGCATATGGGTCTGGCACAAGGTCTGGCAGTCCTGGAGGAAATTAAAGGGACAATCCAAGTTTTTTTTTTTTTCCCCCTGTAATTCTGAGATCTTAATGTTGCCATTTTTTTCATGCTGAGAACAATCCAGTGAATTAGACAGTGTCCAGGCTGAAAATGAGAGCAGCTGTTTGTGTTTGTTGGCATAATTCAAGATTTTACATTCCTGTGCTGTCAGTCTTGGATCCACAGTCCAAATTACCCAAATCCAAATTTTTTTCCCCCTTCTTGCCATTCATCCTTTTTCTCTTAGTGAGTGAGACATGTGGCTGTGCAATCTGTCTTCAAAAATGTTCATAAAGCCATTTGATTTCAAATGTAATTTTAATGCAATGGATGATGATTCAGACTGAGGAGGTTTTATCCTAATTGATGCAGCCACTGGACCATCATGTTAGTCTAAGATCATTTCAATCCATGCTACTTAACAAGGCTAAACTCATTCCATGTGATCAGGATACTTGACTTACCATTTTGGAAATATCTTGTTCCATATCCTGTGTCAGGCGGACGCCGCGTGCGGGCCCCTGACCTCCCTCTCGTGGGATACATGTTGTAGAAAACAGAATTCCTGTGGTTTTTTGACGGGTTTCGCGGGTCGTCGTTAACCATGTCCTCTCCATTTCTGGTTGCCTCATTTAAAGAATCCTCAGTAAGAGCAGGGAAGGAAGCGGGGGATTCAGTTTCTCTTTCCAGAGTTGAGGGATATGCTGGGATGGAGTGATCCGTCTGCGCGGGTTGCCTGGAGACAGACACTTGTGCCTGGGGCACCGCGCGTAACTGTTGGTATTGCGCACCTGGCCCCGGCTCTCTTCCTCCTGGATAACCCATAGCTCCTGTTCCATGAGGGCGCTCAGGCTGCTGTCTGGCCCCTGACGCACGAGCATTAACAGGCACAAACTGTCTACCATCGTGTCCAGGTGTAAAAAATCCCGGTTCTGCACCGTGATCAGTCCTGAACTGTCTGGACTCACCCTGTCCGGATCTTACAAGCGTGGCTCCTCTGTGCGCTCCCGGCACTTGGCTCCGGGTGCCGTCCCTCCTGCTCACAAAAACCCTCGAGTGGCTCCTGGACCGAACCGGAGCCTGGTACTCCGACCCAGTGCTCATTAAACTGTAAACCTGTCCATTGTTTTGCCACTGAATCCGGTTCCGCCAGGAGCCAGCTGTGCGCTGCTGCTGCTGCTGCCCAAAGATGATGAGGGGAAGTAGTCCTTGAAAAAAATATAAAAATAAAAGTGACCATTTTGCCATGGCAGAAAAAGTCAGATCCCTCCAGAAAGTCAATTTATGAAATGTACTGCGCGCAGATGTTTCTCTGTGTGAAGTGGATGCAAAGCAGCGCGCTCTCAGTTCCAGGTCGTCAACAGAACAACATATCAGTTCTCAGGACTGACAGAGGAGAGGAGAGGAGAGGAGGGCTGGAGCCTTTTTTTGCTCATTTATCGAATTCAGGCCAGTTACTTACGCAAAGTCAAACTTTCTGGCAAGAAAATTTAACCCATCCCTTCCCGGGGTTTAGTCTTGTTACACAAGACTTGCACAGGAGGTTTGCTGAGTAAACTTTACGCACGGGTGTCAACTGAAGTCATCTCAATGTTACCGTTCAATCTGGTGATTGTAAAAGACCAGTCCGACCAGCGCAGAGGAAACAAAGGTTATCTGTTGAGCAAAGCTTTTAATTTCTCTTTCATATCAGTCTTTCACTGAGAATATGAAGAACAGAAGAATACACGTTAATGAGAATTGTAGCTGTATTAAACTGCCATTAGAAAACCTCGACACTGTTTTTATTTAGTTAAATTCCGTGTTATTCAAAGGCCTCACGCGCTCAGTTTATCAAGATCAATAAACACGTAAAATATGTGATCGTAGTTTTTAACCATCTGCAGCAACTCTTAAGATCTCTACATGGCTACATGCAGGACTGAACATCCACCACCAGGGGGCAGCCTGCGTCTACACTGTGTGCCACCTGCAGAGACCGTGGAGCCTTTTATCAGCTGCCATCACTCCTGAGAATAGAGGTCCGGTAAAAGAGTGAAAGTACTCATTATAGAAAAAATGATTGGGTTGTGTTATTCATCTTATTTTATTAGTTTGTTATTACTGAGGCATTCATTGCTACTTACACGTTAATGCCTCAGTAATAACAACCCAATAATACAAATACTGTTGTAGTCGGTTGAACTATGTTAACTATTTGATCCTGTTGGGCACTTTAATCAGAATAACCCACAGTCTGATAGAGACGTTTCCATATAAAAAGTCAGTCCTAGAGACATTTTTTCCTAAGACAAACTCTGTCAGTGTTGTACAATGACATATTCAGATTTGTCCTTGTTTTACATCACTTTCACGCTTCAGTGTGTTTGTAGTTTGAAACAAGAAAAAAGAAAACGGAAGCAGGTTGTTGCACCAGAACCTATGAAAACACTTGAGGGATATGCACTGAAAACAGTTTATCTCTAAAAACAAGAAAATAAAACTTTAAGGAGTCAATTACGCACAAACATGACTTGATAAGAAGAAGATTTTGAGCCCTGTAAAAGTAACAAGTAGCTGTAACTGGCAAAAACATGTAGTGGAGTAAAAAGTGCAGTGTTTGCCTCTGAAATGTAGAATACAAGTATAAATGGAAACACTAATAAGTAAAGGTGAGATTGTACAGCACTATCATACACACAGACAACTGAAAGTGCTTTACATACAGCATTAAAACAGAAAGAAAAGAAATAATTCATCATAAGGTACAGATGGTGATTATGTGCAGCCTGTGGCTCGGGTTTAAACATAAATATTAATTGAAGACTAAAGATTATTAATGTGACCCTGATCTTTCTTCAGGTCAGGGACCTGTTAGGCTGCTTAATATGGGTCACAAATCGGATAAGATACACACCCTGTCTGGCAGAGGACTCGAGCAGAGCTCTGTATTTGTTACCTCTCAGACGAAGTATCGCAGTGTGTGTTTCCTCTGCCAAATAGGGCATCATGATGGCGAGCCTGTGTGCTTTTCTATTCTTAGCTAAAGAACCCTACCCCTGGTCCAAAGTCCAGCTCCACCCTCCTCTCTGCTCCCTGCTCCAGACCAGATTTATAAGAGCCACAGATCCTCGGCACTGGTTTGGCACAAGACCTCCCGAGCAGGACATGTAACCCACAATATTTAGCCAGTAAGTATTAATGTTGAATTGAGTCTTTCTTGTGTGTCTGACGTGAAAGTAAACAAATCACAACAAGTGTTGCCACAAAAACTAATCTTTACTGTAAATTAATTGTGCTTGGAAATAAAATAAACCGTTTCTGGTTGTTTTCATGGTACACCTACAGCAGCAGCAGAAGCAGCAGCAGATCTTTCCCTGTGTGAAAGACTAATTCATTTACGCTTTGAATATATCTTATCCCGTGAATCTAGGTATCCAGGCTTTGCTTCTTGTGAGATTTAAAGAAGATGATGGTCTTAAAATGGTTTTACCACAAGAAAGCTTCCCCTACAAGGAATATACCTGTGCCTCACACTGCCAGTCTGAGGAGTAAAATGATAGATCCAGAAGGTTTACCACAGATCATGGGGAGACAATACAGGTGAGATGCTGAAAAAAATGTTTGAACAATGAAAATGAATGACCTCTGTTGTGGGTAAATCTCCAAATCATGTGGATATTTAGTTCCTCCTGAAAGCAAAAATTGTGAATTCTTAAATAAAAGTGAGTTGATTTCGCAGTGTAACCTGAATTAAAATAGAAATGTCTGATGAATGATGAATTGCAGGTCGTTTGACAGCTGCAGGGCTGCAGATCATCAGGTTTCGTGTGACACGTCTTTGCTTATCGTTGATTAACCTTTGCCAATGTCAGCCTGCACAGCTCTCCTCGCATTTCAGCTTTGAGCAACATGTCTCGGTATCTATCTACACGTTTTCACTGAGCTACACGAGACAAATTAGTGGTGAGAACACTAAATATGTGATCGACTGAAGCTTTCTTAAAAGGATTCATTCGTCCCTTGACTTAAACTTTAACATGAATACTGTCAAATCTAAGAATGAGAGATTGTCCTGGCCTGAAGCTCTGTGACAAGAGTGTGTTAAAAACACTTTTCAGGTACTTACTTGAGTACGTTAAACTATCCAGCAGTTAAGTAGTTAAAATCAGTTCCACCTTCCCAAGCTGCAACATTACAGTGATACCTACATTAATAATAATAATAATAATAATGTAATATTCTGAAATGGGCCATTCTGAGTCATTTTACTTTTGCCACTCTAAGTATATTACATATATCATAGGACATATAAATTATATACTGTACTTACTGTATCTGCTTAGCGGGCACCACAAAAATCAATTAACATCAGAGCCAGATTAATCTAGGGATTAATTCAGGCAAATTCATTTAGATTTAATTAAGGTTCATTTTCATTAATGCCGTGTCCTACAAAGTGATTTAATGTAGCTATCGTTGTTTAGCGTTGTTATAATTTCCTAATGCATGTTAAATATGATATTTAGCCTCTTCTTATATTAGTTAAACATTGTGTCTGCTCCTCGGTCAGTGCTGTGAACTTCTACTGGTAAACAGAATTAGCACCATAGTGCACATTTTGTGAATCGTTACGTCACATATTTTGGCACTGCCCTGTGTGGCTAAAGGAAAGTGATATTAAAGCTGGACTGGACATGCAGACTGTACTTATGCGACATATGCTGCTAGAATAGACAAACTTTATTGACCCTGTGTATTTTGGTGGACGCTGTCCCTGTTTCTTCATTACCACTGAAGCTCTAAATTTTTACCCATTTTAATTTTGTCTTTAGGATTAGACGTTAGAGAGGAAAAGATCATTGTTAAAACAGTAGTTTGTAATAAAGGATACATTTATTCGTCCTCGGATGAGGAGGGTGGAGGTGAAATTTAAAAGAAAAGATTAGCACCAGATGTAATTTATTCTTCTGTTATGGGTTTTTAGGTCATTACAAGCCAATCATGTGCCAGTTACCTAATCAGCCTCCTCCTGACCTTTTAACACTGAAGCAATGAGACACATAAGGCCAAAATGTTCAGTTTTACAGAGGGGCAACACAAGTCTTTCCATTTATCATACAGTACATAAATATATAATAAATGGTCTATAACATACTATAATGTGATCGCAAACTATAATGCCCCCTGTGGACACTCACGAGTGAAGGCTGCTGTGAAAAGATAATAAATGATTACAGTGAAACACTGGTGTAACAATATCAAATCAAAGGGGAACACTAATAAACACTTCAAATGTCCTAACAGCAACATCTACATTATAGTTTGTTATAAACGGTTTATTAAATGTTTATTTACTGCTTATAAATGTTCAACTGGGGGACTTCAAGTGTTGCACAAGAATGACTTTACTTATTCACATAGTTGTGTCTCAGTGAGGTGGCCATAAATATTCCTGTGGCATAACCACAACTGTTCACATGCCCCCCGTCTCCTGTGTCCCTGCCTCTCCACCCAAATATGGACACCCCAGCTTTAGTTTTGGGGGTTGCCATGGTGGCGGGTGACGTGGGAGAACATGCCACCCCAAAAGGTTCTCACCTTACGTGCCCGGCGGTGGCGTGTGGGGACTGGCCCCTGACTCAGACCAGACTGTGGAGCGTCGAGTGGGTGTGTGCACCCGTCAAATATACTCCCCTGACACCCCAGGCACTTAGCCTAAATATAAACTGGCAGACCCTCTACCCTGTGCTCCAGGCCAAATGTTGGCATGTCAAGACTCCCAGAAACGCATCACAAGACCCCAACTCCCTCCGAACACACCCTGTGTAGCTTTGCCAGGTCCCGGGACAGAGCTGGCCAGTCTCGTCTCAGAGTAATTTACAGTGTGAGCTTTTCTGTGATCAGAAGAAGCAGAGATTCAGATAATGTTATATGACACTTAAGAGTTATCAATAGGCGGCATACCCTTGATTCTTTGTGCTCAGAATATAAATCCTTTGATTTCTTAGTCATCAGTGCCGGTCCGACCTAGGTCATTTGTTTTATGGTGCAACAGTCATGCTGTGTTGTCAGCTGCAGGCAGGAAATGTAACCTTCAAGGTTACTGCATAAATCACTTTTCAGTTTTTGATCTGGAAATATCAATAAAAGTGAAAAATGATGGCTCTATGTTTCCCTCATTTATGTGTGGATAGTGTTGGTTGAGTGTAGAGCAGAGTGGGCGACTAAAGGACTTTTGATCTTTTGGAGAGGTGGTAACCCATCACTCCGTGTCTTGATTAAGCTCAGTGACTACATACATTTGCTCGGCTACTGTGGCACAATTTTTAGATACATTTCAGAGGGAAGTACCATACTTCTGCACCATGTCTGTTTTTATCTGACAGATATATTTACTTTTCAGAGTAAAAACGATCAGCTATGAAATGCAACATGTTTTTTTGAACATAAACATTTTTGATATCTGATTTTTTAGCATTTCCACCAGAGAGACATATCCCCTCGCAACCTCTCAGCTGGTTTTGTGTAAATATGTTTGACAAACAAGTGGGTAAAACTGTCCCTTAGTAACAAAAATATGTAAAGATTAGACAGAAGTCCAAAAAATGAAACAAATTTGTGCAGCAGAACGTTGTTTTTTCTTCTCTCCCATTAATCATCTAACAACCCTTCAGATTTATCTGATCTTTCGAGGCCCCCGACCCCCTGGTTGAAAACCACTTGACTAAACTACTTAATTGTTTATAAAGAAGTTAAAAAGAGCTTCACCTATATATATATATATATATATATGTATATAGGTGAAGCTCTTTTTATATATAATAGTATTTCAGTCACAGGGGACAAGTACATTTTAAGTTACTACTTTACAGCTACTTACTTTAGAGACTCAAACACTCTCACCACTGATTAAGCAATAGCAGGGGAAAAGGGTATATCTAATGTTAATGGGTGTGTTGTAAGCAGAGCAGGAAAAGTGAATTAAGTCTTCTTCGAAACAACTAAGGTTCAAGCCCTTGGTGTCAGCATGACTCCGACCTTGAGCATGCCACCAGTGTTGCCTGTGGCTGGGTGTTGGGGAAGTGAAAAGGGAATATAGTTTAAGGAAATCTATTATTTTCATTATGTACTTCAGCGGTGCACATTGTGTTTCTTTTAGCTGATTTATGACTAAACTCAGAGTTAGGCTGTGGTGCCTGCATTTAGCATGTGTACTTCTAAACAGTAGAAGACGCAAAACTGCGGAAAATTTTAGGTCAATAATTCCTTTACCATTACATATATATCAAAAACTAACAATAATCCTTATCAAAGTCATAGATGTAGTGTTAAAGAGAGAAAAATGTTGTGGTCTGTGGGCAGGGTGTGGCATGAAAAAAATCCAAGTCAGTGAAGTGCTTGATTATAAATAAAGCCCCCTTAATTAATTTGGTCTGTGATTAGCACACTTGACTTCCTCGGGACGTCTTGATACGCAATACCAAAAAATGCTGTTTATTGTCTTTTTCTTCATAGTTATAGATGCTCAGATGTCATTTCATATTTGTGTATCCTAATGTTTAAACTCATATTTGAGTGGCAGTCAAACTGACTCACTTCTAGTTGTGATTTTTTTTCCTTCCTGCAAAATGCAATAGTTCATCTATTGTCTTTCAGAAGAAATCTTTTCCTCTCATCACAGTTTGCTTTTACTGCAGCTATAAATCTAAACTTAGTGATAAGGATGCTCATTCAAGGGCCTCAGGGTGTTATCAGTCATCCCCAGTTGTAGATAAATGTCTGTGCTGTAAAACGTGAGGTTTGTGATTGTGAACAGGACCTCTCTGGGAAGAACATGAGTGAGTGTGAGTTAGGAAGAAAAACAGGAACCATAAGGTGGATTCAGCCATTTCTTTAAGTTGCGAAACAGAAATCCTCCCAATGGGCATTTCATTTTGACATACAGTATAACAAGATCAGAGTTTAGATCCGTCGCTGATGTTACACACTGGGTAGTCCAGAGGTGGCTTATCTTTTAGAAAAAGTTACACAGGATTATACAAAACACAACACTTCTGCCATTAGTTCTTAATAAGTTACATGATTAACTATTTACAAATCAGGCCAGAAGTACAGAGCTGGTGTTACACATTTACTCAAAAATTATATTTACAAGTCTATACACAAATCTGCTGTTGTCCCCGACCTGCTGCAGAGAGAGAGAGAGAGAGAGAGAAAGGAGAGAAGTTATACACACTGAATGAAAGAGTTACTGCTGTGACAGATTACTACTATGATCTGTCACAGCTAATTAATTTCAGTTTTCCACTTACCTATAAGTTGTTCAGGAGAGAGTTCTGAACACTTTCAAACACATTGTTGTAAATCGCTTCCTTTGATGTCATTCCATCAAGATACTCTGTCCAGAAAAAAGACCGATCAGAAATGAATGAGAGTCACTCATAGGCAGAAGTTAGCAGTTGAATCTATTAGTGTGAATTTTGTAAGGGATATTTTGATTTTATTTTGACATTAAGGATTTGGATATGGAGATGCATTAATGGAGACAGTGATATTTAGTTCTTGAGGTGAAGAATCAGCTTAACAAACCTATTCTGTCGCAGTTGTTCTCCATCTCTTTCCTGTGTTTCAAGTACATGGGCCAGACGTGGCCATCGAACAGGTCAGGGGGGTCAGGGACTGTGTATGTCCTTGTGCTGTGGAAACATAATCAATCATGTCATATTATAGCCTGTAATACAGTGCCTAACACTTTTGTGGTATAAGTCAAAGTCAGTCCAAGAGCTAGTTACCTTCTCCTCCTTTTGCACTCCTCATAAGGAATGGAAATGTAGAAACATTTGTCATAGATGTCAATGAGGGGCCTGCAGACAGGAGCTCAGATTAGTGAAAAGTTTTGGAGGTCAAGAGGCCTGTAGGTTAAATTTTAGAACTTGCGTTGAAAAATGAGAATGATACACGTAACCCACTTGTAGTTGTAGATGAGGAACCCCTCAATGATGAGAAAATGGATCCCTTTCTCCCCTGAGTCGGATTCCTCGGCTTCAGGTGACAGGCTGACACCGTGTGAGCGGGCAAACTTGACTGGGTTCTCCTGCCAGCCTTTCACAGTGTTGATCATAGCCTCCATGTCCAGGGCAGCGATCACTGATACAGAACAAGGAGAGAAGAGAGAAAAGCGGGTTTCACCACACATGCAACCAACACTCCTCACCAATGTGCTTTAACACACATTAGTCACGGTTAGTGAATGTCTGTAGCATTCACAGAATAGATGACAAATTATCACAAAGTTTAGGATTGATTTGTTACCAAACTAAAGAAATGTGCAGGAAAGAAAAAGTACGTTACTGCATGGTTTTCCTATGCGAAATCCATTCTTACCATCCCACTGTCTAAAGCCGTCCTCCCCGACTTCTATTTGATCGGGTTTCTGAAATAACAGTCACCAATAAAACATTGCTGCAACCTAGTAATCAGTCGGAGCTGATCACACCTGGACAGGACAAGTCAAGGACTCGTCTCCACCAAAAGTAGCACACGGTGACATTTTTTGGTGCGGTTGAATTGTTTTTTCCAATATTGCGCTTACGAAATTTCGGTTGCAATACCTTAGGACACACTAATGTATTTTAAAACTTTACAGGAGGGCAGTAATCTTCGCTGCTGCTTCGCTTTGAGAAAGTGGAAGGATTTTCCAAGAGATGTAACTATATCGATAACTGCATCCAAAAAAATAAAAAATAAAAAAAATAAATAAAAATAAAAAAATCTGCTTGCGATTCGGAAATCGCGGTTTAAATTTTTTTCCAATTATGTGGCCCTAGTTAACATCCTTGTTGCCTCGCTATAGAGGTATTTAAGCCAGAGGTTAATGGTCATGCAAAAAGTTGGTAACAAAATTTGCAACATGATTGGACTAAGTCTCACTTTAAGTGGGGACGCTTAGCCCTTTCATTGGCTGTCCAGGAGACAATCAGCCACATGTATTACTAGGCTACTGCGATGACAGGACATCTGCAGGTCAGACTGGCGGATTATTACTGAGCACAAAATGTCCAAGGCCAATTTTTACATAGCAAATGAAATATATCAAAAATAATACTTTCATTAGCTCAAGCTTAATACAACAAAACAGTAGTGGTGTAGCTTTAAAGTGAACATACAGTGACTTAAAGCTCAAAAGAATGGTTACTTAAATTTATCTTACCTTGAAGAAGTCATCCTGATGCACAACACAACAGTTAGGTAATGTCTTTAGTAGTCTATTTGTCAAAGTGGTCTTCCCACCGTTGGTCACTCTGAAATTAGGATGAATTTTATACCATACACGAGTTACACTCTAGGTTTTTTGCTAATCTTCAACAACAGACGAGTAGGTAAATCAACTAAATGAGACTTACCCTCCAATGCCAATGATGAATTTCATTTTCAGCTCTTTTGTGTATTGGTCACCTTTGGAATTCAGTAAATAAAAGAAGGGAACCCAGCCAACGCAAACAGTCTACCAAAGGCTTCCTCTAAAAACCTTTCCTTCTCCTCTGCCACAGATGTCCCCCCCTTTTACTACTTCATTGATAGACAATCTCCCTGCCAGGCATATAAAGGATTTAGCTGCAGCGTCACAGCTTCTCAAACCAATCAGCCTTTTCTCGAGCAGCCAGTAAGCTGTCGCTTTACAGCCTGCAGCACCAATGAGAGGAGGGCGACTCAGGAGCTTCACATTTGCATGAAAGTAGATCCCTAATTTTCCACCTGTTGTCAGGAGTCACTGAACACTAGCCAACCAAATGCACGACAAATCCCACTCCCAACAGAGTTCTTAGAAGATAATAGAGAAATGGTGATGTGGCTAAGCTGTGAAACACAAAATTAATTATCTTTGGAAAGAGCAAGAGCCAGACAGACTTTTGGTGCCTCGGACAGTGAGAGGCTGCAGACTGGTGAGGCTGATAGTTTAGAGCTTGTAAAATCTTTATGTATTCTTAATTTGAGATAAATTTGATTTCAAAAACTCCAAATATTAATAAAACGTTTTTTATGTGCAGATGCCATTCACCCTAAGAAAGCTTTTGTCCTAGAAAAGGCATTATATGGAGAGGAGGCTGGGGCTGTTAACTGTATATAAGTATATATGTCACATCCTGTTACTGAGACATCTGTATCACAGCACAAAGAAAAACATCATTATTTGGGTTTTTTGAGGGAAGTTTTCCATGCTTAGACAACTACGGGTGGGTGAAAACCAGAAGAACTATATTTAGTTGGCTGTTGTGTGTCTGTCTGCTGCGTCACGCATATTTCTGATGCAACCAGCTGGAGTACATGGACACCAGCCATGTGATCCGATGTCTCGAGTCATGGCTATAGGTCTGATAGCAGAAGTCTTTTTCTTTGAACTTAAACTGGTTATCAATATAGTTTGTCACATACCTCCTCATGTGTGCAGTCTAATCTTCTGTTCATGTTATTTTACAGTATTTGAATGAATTCTGCTACAGTCGCTCTTATCTCTGTAACTATAGGCGTGAAGGAGGTGAACTTTGAGTCCCTGCTATCGGAGCAAATGGTTTTATCTTTCACTACCAAGTCAATCTCAATGGAAACGTGATGCTGGTTGACACCATGTGATGACAATATATTTTTCCTCTCTTATATCCTAGTGGTTGGCAGCCTTGCTGTGTTGCAGTAGATTTATGTTAGTAAACAGTTAATGATATACACTGGTAAAGAATATGGGATTACAAAACTGTCCCACATATGCTCTGACATATCATAGGACACCAAACCATGTGGTCCACCATGTGAAGCATGTGGTGCGCATACTTTTTCCTTCTTAGACCCACAAGAAAGACAAACCTTTACTTGACCAGTATTTACATGAATAAATGTATATTTTTCAGCACATTTAGAGTTTGACAGTAATATTCCCTATCCAGTCTATTAAGGTTTATCTGCTAACCCACTGTGACAGAGACATATTATCTACATTTCCAGGCTCAAAAAATTGTTTAACATATTTGGGATATACACTTACAGAGACTTAGATGAGACTATCATTTTTAGTGATGATCTAGCTAACATGACAGACTGAAATCACGCCATAAACCAATACGATCCTTTCTGTGGAAGATCTAAAGTGCAGTCTATACTTATCCATGAAATCAAATGTTACAGGCTTAATTATGAAATTATGACAAATCAATCACAAGAATTTTCTCACATGATAGCCCTTACTTGGCAAGTGCTATGTAAATAAAATGTATCATTATTATCATCTTTTTTTTTTACTTCTAACCTAACTCACTTTTTTGTTTACGATTTACATTAATCATTGCTGCCTGAACACTTAATAACTAAATAACTAAATAGCCTCTCCTGAATATCAATAACACAAACAGTAGCCCACAATATTCCTAATGACAAATCTAGTTTGAACGTTACAGCTAAATGTACAATTCAATGCTGAATTTGCTAAGATTATTTACTGCCGCCAGGTTTTATCAGTTTGACACACTTTCGCCCCTTTACTAGTAACAGGAAGTGAAGTATTTAACGAGGTTAATCATCACACCCACTGTGAGTCACCGCTACAAAATTTAAACATTTCATGTCATATTATGGTCTGTTTTGCCTGAACGCAGCGTTGGGTTTGAAATGACGCTAACAAAGATGCTAGCAAAGTAAAAAGTGCCGTTAGCGTGTATTTAGCCGGTGTTTGACTAATGCAGTTAGGCTCCCATTCATCGTCTTGACCCCGGCTTCCTATGTTTTATTATCCAACTGTCAGCAATGCCCAACACACATTTAAAAACTTTGCTCCTAGTCAGAGGTGAATCACAAACCTTAAATCTTTAGCTACAGGAAAAACAGGCTAGGAAGCACGTCAACTTCAGCAAATGAACCAAACATGCTAACCTACTATTCAACAGTTTAAAACAAGTTGGCAAGAACTTGTTAATCTATAAACCTAATAAAAACTGCCACAGTTAGCAGCCAACAGTGACTTACATACAGTTAAAGGATAATGTGACTTACATTCTTCAAAGTTTCGGTTTTCCACTTCAGTTGTAAATCATCCAACATGGACCAACCAAGCATGTGATGTGATTTTGTGGTGCGTTCAAAGCCTTGCCAAACAAAACTGATAGCAGCCGATTCAAAATATTGTCGTCCATAAACTAGCCAACCATTTGACCGACAGCATGAACACTTTTGTGCCCAAGAATAAGAAATTGTTGAAATAATGTTTTCCATATTTTCCAGGACATTTTACCCCTTCTCTCATATTCCATGTGTTTTAAATAACTGGAAAACTGGTGAACTGTTTTCCGGGTTTTCCAGGACGTGTGGGAACCTTGAGTATATAGGCCAGGAGCTTAGTTTATCTTAGCTTAGCTTAGCATAAAGAATGGAAATAGTGGAAAAAGCTAGCCTTTCTCTGCAAAAGGCTCACTAACTATCACGATCTAAGTTGGTTATTTCTTCTGTACACAAAAAATAATGTAAAAAACGCAAATTAGAGTAATGCTACTACCTTATAATCACAAAATGTTCACGTTTGTGTACAGATGAAACAACGCATTACTCAGTCAGCTGTAAAGGTGACCAGGCTATATGCTTCCCTCGACTCCAGTCTTTATGTTAAGCTACGCTAGGTGCTTCCTCACTCAGTCGTAGCGAGCTTCTCATTGTGTATTTCTTACTATTTATTCAATAACATTTCATTAATATTCTCGTTGTAATCATGCCTGTTGTGTTAACCTGTTGTAAACCTGTTGTTTATGTTATAACCTCATGTTCAGCAGACAGACCCGTTTCCATTTCAGTGTTATTGCAGAACTGCTGGTATTATCATTGCACAAGATACATGAAGAGTAATCTGATTTCTTAATCAGTATTTGGTCAGACTGATTGATTTTGGATAAAGTACCTTAAAAGTACATTTTAAAAATGGCAAGGAATGCGCAGAAATAAGTCAAAATCTCCCTTGTGGCTAACAGACAGCCGTCACATAACAGGCTATTATGAGTTACATATTGTCCTCATACCTAGTGATCACAGTGACCTTGCATATAAAAATAAATGGTCACTTTAAAAGTATTAAGTCCAAATGACCCCTATGAAGAGCAGCACAGGACTGTCAGGTGACACAAAGAACATCAACTGACTTGGCTTGCACGCTCATAAATCAGAATTATGCCCGTTAATAACTCATCATGAACTGTCAAAAACATTCTGGACCAAACTGGAGCTAGAGGCAGTAAAACAGAAGCAAATAAGCTGTAATGTACATGGGCCAGGCCGTCCTCGCTAGTCATTTATATCAGAGGTCAAAGCTATCCTAGATGCAAGAGGCGACTAATCATGGCATGACAAAGCTTGCTTTAGTTCACTCATTTATTTCTTTTTTTTTTACAAACAGCAAATGGCACATTTTCATAAATAACACTTATAGCAATTAATTTGACTCTCTCTTTAAATATATTTCATTTCATTTGTAACAATGTATGCTTCCCGTTTTGTAAAAGTACCTTTTTAAAACATGATGGCAAATTACTTAAAAACTGACAAAAACATGTAACAGAAACAGGAAAGATATAAACAAGCATGCCACCTGATTATCAAACTCTGGAAAACTTGAAAACTGTAACACACGTTTGCATCAGTAACATCTACTGTAGGTCTAAGAACAATATCATTGCACATTATTTTTCAGTAAACGGCCTTAAACTAAACCATACCCATGCCATTCATATCAAAACCCAAATATCTGTGCAAATGCCTTTCTCAAAAATATATATAGTATTTACATGACGTTCCCAGCTCTGTCAGGAAGATGTAAAGTTCATCCAAGTCCATAAATTTTCATTTATATAGTTGGTCATGCTGTAGGCAAAGCTCTACTTGACATGCAGGGAGCAGAAACGTTTGATTTAACTATAACCTGTAATGCTTTGGTGTAAATGAACTTTTAGTTAGAAGCAGGCAGCTGAAAACAATGTTTTTTTTTAAATGATTGTCTTGCAGCTAATGGATCCAGTCAGGAGATTTAATTCTGTGCAACAAGCGAGTGGTGATGGCTCCCGTTGTAATGAATGAATGTTGCCCATTGGTTCTTCCATGTAAAACTCTGTAATGCAAATACAAAAAGTTTAACTCTCTTTCTTTCTCTGTCACCTTTATCCTTTATCAATGGATGTTTGTGCATCTCTACAAATGTAACATTTCTTATATAATCCTTTGGTTTGGGGGTGAGTCAGTCAGCATGCACTAAATCTAAACTAAATCCAACATGACACATATCAGGTTTGCCTATTTATTTTGCTCCTGCTTCCTCTGCTGGCATTTGGTTAGGAGATGTTGCCTGTGTCCATTCCTGGGATGTCAGCCAGTCCTCTGGCTGATAGCTCCTTTGATATATGGAGACTGATAGGAACGGTCAGCAGCACAGGACAGCGCAGAGGGGTGGGAGTTTCTAAAATAACCCACCCCGCACAACCTAACCCACCCAGACCTGCTGCAGCAGGTACTTTACCCCCGATTTCAGAACATGCTGTGCGGCGCGGATCAATTTGCCAGACCTCTGTGGTACAGTCCATTAAAAATAGAATCGATTGGTTTTGAGTAGACAGGCTTAAAGAGATGAGCAGCTGTGCTTTATGTAACATGGGGTATGGAGGGAATATGATGTTGGAGGATCAGTTAACATTTCTTGGACGTTCATGCAGTGTGAATTTAAAGAACTGAAACATGACAGACATGGCAAAAGAGAAAATGAGCTGGACTTGTTTGGATGATTTATTGTAATCATGCAGCAATACATTTTTCTAGTGCTCTCAGTTTAGAGACCAGGAGGAAGCACATGGTTGTTTCTTCTTCTTAATTACTTTTTATCTATGTGCAAGGACTAACATTTTGATGTAATTTGCATCATCAGATATAAACATAATTAATTGTAACTGAAGAATAAGCTGTGCACTCCAATTTACTAACCATGGAAAGAGATGCACTTTGAGTTGGACTGAAACTCTAAAGCTACAGATTTGATTTGATTTTTCACTGTATATTCTCTACGTCTCTACATATGAATATTTGAGTTTTGAAATCTGAGTCATCCCCTTTTTCTTTCTGGCTGACTCTGTGTTTTACTGTAAATTGGATCTTGGTGCCCCTTAAGTGAGAACCGAGCCTTTGGACCTTTGGACATTGACCCAACACTCCAGACAGGCCATCCTCCAGCATTTCGGTGATTTACTGTAACGCGTCCCTTTTGCGCACATAAACTTGTGTGTGCGCACAAGAGAACATTTCTCTGTATGCCAGAGATTAGTTACAGTGGGCTGACATTACAAACCAGCCTGGATGAAGCTGATGAAGAGGCACTTAAGTGAATGAGAACCCTTACCTTAATGTCAGATGTCACAGCCAACCTCTGCGATCATTGACTTTGGCCTGGAAGTGAAAGATTAGATTTAAGTCTTAAGTAAATATTTTTCTTGGTCATCTAGCCTATATTAGGTTGTGTTTTCTGTTTCCAAAGTTTATCTATGTGGCTGTAGAAAGTACTCACACTCAATTTAAAGACAAGTTATGTAACTGATTTGATATTTAGCTAGTTACATCACATTATTGATGCTAATCTTAACTGATGAAGTTGCACTGTGCATAAGTGAAAGTTAAATGTTTTCAGACCTCTAGCAGCCATCACCAGTTTTAAATAAAAGAAAGATGTCTGAACATTTTCCATTTCAGGTGTTGAAGAACAATGTTTTATGTAATCAAATGCCATTGGACTGTATGTACTGCAAAATGAGGTCACCTTTCTTTAGGCACAGTTGAGCTGTTCTGCTGCTGGTCTTGCTCAAGTCTGTAAGTAAGACAGGCAAATATTAATACTACTACTTGCCTGCAGGAAAAAGAGAATGAATTAAAACTTTTTTGTAACATAAAATCTGAAAATCTATCGCTCACCTTTCCCTTTGTGCTCTGAGCTTCTCGTCATCATACCTTTAAAAGCGGAGAATAGAAATCTGACTGATGTGTCATTACATCAACACACTTATCACCAGTGGTAGAAAGAGGAAATGCAAATCATGTGCAGAAGATGAGCCAAAGATAATTTCTGCTGTTATAATGTGGCCTTGTTTACTGTGTTAATGTATTCACTGCAGCGCGTCCCAAAGCCTCTGGTTATGAGTCTCACTCAGCTATAGCTATTGATTTCCAAGGTACAGCCACCTACAGTTTGCTTCAAAATCAATATGAAATCTGACATGAGCTTTTACTGTCTAGAAATCCTGCTCCGCTGTATGCTATGTAGGATATGACTGTCATGGTTTCTTTTGGTGTCAGGCTTCAGACGCCTGCTGTTTGCCACAAAAGCCAAATGAATGCTGAGTTACACTTTTTTGTCACTGCCACCATGTTGAATCATCTACTGTTTCAGCTGAACCATTACATTGAAATAAACAATGATAACTATATATTTAAATAAATGCAAACAATTACAAAGGGAAAATAAACACCAATGAATTATCCATAAACACTGTTCACTGTACTGAGGGTCCTTTCAAGGTGTTATTGCAAAACATAACAATACAGTATGTGTGACAGACACGAGTCATGTCTCAACACTGACCCCTGGTGGCTCAGAGTACTTACTGCAGCACACACTCAGGGATCTGCACATGCTCCATGGGGATGATCTGGCCAAGTTCCCCCAGGGTGTGAACGTAACGGATTTTATCCATGAACTTTACACTGCAAAAAACATGAACATCATGCGATTACTGCCGCATATGATCCTTTCTGACAACTACAGACGCTGAAATCTGTGTCTGTGTCATCAGGGCCAGGCCGTGTAGCACAGCTCTTGCTCTGCGATCGCGTACAGGCTACACTTTTGTGTTTTGTTATCACTTGAATGTACGACAAACCATATCACTATGACATGACTGGCAGTTTATCTTCTGTCTTCTATTTCCTTGTTAGATTTGCTAAGAGACGTGCTTTTGAGACTGATGGATTGCAAACATCCTCACCTGATGAAAGGCCTTGAAATGGCTATAACGGTCCGGATGAACCACGTTGGGTGAGCGATGATGAGACACTTCAGGTTCTTCCTCAGTCTGCACGAGGCATTCAGACAGTCAGTTAACAACATCATCAATTTCACATTCTTGACGATATTCTCATTTCCCTTAGAGTTGTTCTGATTGTGTCTATCTTACTTCCTGTCAATCATCTGGTAGCATCTTTTCAGCCAGCTGATGCCGGGCATCTTCCTGCGAGGAGTTGCACCGTTCAGGTAAACAATCATGTAATCCTCTGCCACCAGAAGTTCTAGGCTGCTCACAACGTACCTGACAACAGAACAAACAAACTCAGATCAGACTCACACTGTAAAGCAACACAAAGGACGATGCTTTTACATGCACCTTCAATAGAGACATTATTTCCTTTGATGAATTACAAAGTGGAAAAAGAAAGAAGTCAAAAGAACAATTGAAATGAACAGGCTCGTAGTAAAGCATGCTGCTGTGAAAAAGTCTCTTAAGAGACAAGAATGGGTATTACAGGAAGAGGTTCTCCATGATGTACGTGTAGTCCTCACAGCTGCTGTCAGGAAGATAGCAGGCTGCAAACACGATGATGGCGTTCAAACCCTCGCCATAATAACCTGAGAGAGGACAGAGACAAACACTCGTATGATGTTGGCATTTCACTAAAAATCAGTGTTGATATCGTCCAAGCATATTATCAACTCAAACTACGGAGATCTACAACTATCTGTGAAAAATATTTTCCAATGCATGCAGTATTTATGAATTCATTGCTCAGTTATGACTAATTAGTTTAGAGGCAGCTTTACTGCTGTTTTCTGTTGTATTACGTCAATAAGTATTGTCTTTTAGTATCTTAAATAGCTGTGTGTGTTGTGAGTGTTCTGAGTGGGTGGTTGGGGTTTAATGCCATCAGGCTAAAATGTATTTTTAATGAGCATGAAATGTGCCATATAAATCAAGTTAACTTTGTCTTTTTTTGCCTTTATGAGTCTTAATGTCCCTTAATGGTGTTAATGCTCTTTCAGAGGCTTCTCTATGCTGAGGGGGTTATGAAAGTGCTGGTGAAAACACTTATGGGAAATATCTATGCACACACATTTCAGCTATGATTTCTTCAGTGTGCATCACTTGGATTCATTCAGATTTAATCTTTTTTCACCTGCAACCAAAATGAGTTTCAATCAGTTCAGGTGTATTAAATGGCTGCTCTGAGATACTGTAGGCGTCTTTACTATTAAATCTCATACATCCTCTGCCCAATATTAGATCTGAAAAGTACAGTGAAGCAGTAAAGAGTACACACACATTTACAAACTATATATAAATGATGTACTCTAACCTTGTGTCTCGATACAACTCCTATCCACACACACACTCTTTTTGTTGGACAGTTGTCTTTGGTTGGTGCAATGTTATTCTCCTCTACTAAAACTCTTAACACTGAATAATCAATAACTCTGATCTAAAACTGTCCCATTAATGCTGGTCTCTACAGACGCTGTGCTGGACGCTGCTGACTGACCTCCATGTGTGACCACCCTCAGGTACGGCCTGATGACCTGCATGTCAATCCGTTGCTCCTGGTCACCGATGATCACTGTTCGCCACAGACGACCTGATGCGTCTCGCTCTTCCTCACTTTCACCTGGAAGACGTTTGGCGGTGGCCACCGGAGTGTCATCTGGATTCAAGACGACACAAAAAAAGTTGCTGGTCAGATTTTCTGTTTCAGTTTTTAATGTACCTCTGCACTTGCCTTCAGATGTAATTGGCATTTAAACCAATTAAACATTGTGGATAAATATTAAATGTTGTGAAAAACTTAGATAAAAAGTTAAATCTTCTCTTCAGCAGTTTGTGACTGAACAGAAAAAAGACAACATCACATGACATGTGAATCAGGATTCAAAGTAAGGACATTGCAGGTATTTTACGATTGAACTAATTCCAACACACATCCTGTGACTTCCTCTGCACTGACTATGTGAACCTTCTCAAATTTTTCAATATGATTTGACCTCTGTCTGACCTTCCCACTCCAGCTCGTTGCCATTGTTAATGAACTCCAGTGAGTCGGTCTCATCTGGGGTCTCAATGTCGTCTACGTTGATGTCCAGGTCATCGGGCGTTTCCAGAAAGTCATCAGAGAGAACCGACCCCTCGCTCTGATCCAGGGACAAGTTCATGTCGGGGGCCACCAAGGTGCGACGTTTACGCTGGGCTACTGACTCTCCCACATTCAGAGAGGTAGGGGGATCTAAAACAGTGGAGCAAGAAAGTTTACATACAGTATATCATAAAAAAAACCTATAAACTATAATTTAACGCTGTGTATTTATTTCACTTACTGTTCCTGTTGTCAGTGAGGCCACATGAAGAATCAACATCTCCATCTTCTGGTAGTGGCCTGCAGAGGAAAACATAAATACACAACATGTACAAGTACAATGATGACATAGAAATGAAATTACATATATAGTTCCATTTTTTGGTCTATTGGTTTCTTCTTAAGTTAATGGTTGTTTTGGTATCTTTAAAAGTCTAATCATAAGCATTAACATGATAAATGACGCTAAAATAAAGTATCAGCAGTCATTCCTGGCATTTTGCTCGTTGTCCTTTGTTTTTGGAGAAGCTCTGTTGTGATTTAACTACAGAGTGTCCTTGGAAACAGTTGCAGTAATTACCACTCCCCTCTGACATTACAGTATAATAAAGCAGCTGAACTCTCAGCGCTGAGCGACGAGGGGACTAGATTTTAGTAGATAGCACTCTTAAGAACACACCCACACACAGACAAAGACAAAGACATTAACACAAGAATGCATACACAGACATTGACACACCCTAAAACCCCACAAGTATGGGCTTGCTGATGGAGCTGTTGGGATAATTGCTGTTATTATGTTGTCAGTAGCTTTGTAGAGGTAAGTTAAAGACGGCACCAACAGACATTGGGGGGGGGGGGGGGGCATGGTTTGCATTCTTAAGTGTTTCTCTATAGGACTCATGTGTAAACAGTCTGCAACTATATTCATTATTATACATAAACAAATAGAAATACACAGTTAAGATTAAGTTAAAATAGAAGCAATTACGATGTGACATATTGTAGGTAAATATGTTGTGAATAAACTTGATGTCTGTGAAAAATCTGCTTCATCTGCTCATTTTTCACAAACATGTCTCCTCTGCTGTGGAAATGATTCTTGACGGTGAACGAGTGCAGGCGGCTGACTATTTTTTCACTGCTGGACACTGTGACGTGTTTGACCTCTCTTCCCTTCTCTGTGCCGTCTGCTGTTTTGTTCACGTAACACATAACGACTACATCAAGGAAAGAACACACCTGCTGCCCTTCAGCATTAAACACGTGTGACTGATTTTCCATCATTGCTGTGGCTTGTTTGTCAAAGCTTGTTGCGCAAATTGGACAAACTGCAGTGCTCACACAAACACAGACTCTCTCTCTCTCTCACTCGTTCTCACACAAGCACACTCAGGAAATACCTGGGGAAGTCTTCATCCTGCCACTCGTCCTTTACCTCCATGCTGTCCATGCGTAAAGTGGCCTCTGCTGTACCCATCCTCTGCCAGGGAGGACAGGCTTCAGCTCACTGAAATAATGAAATAATGTTACAGTTCAGTAGACAACCAGTCGTTGAAACACTGTTAAAACATACAGTGCATAACATTGTCTTAAAGGGACACTCCACCCATTTTACACACTTTGTGCAACCCTGATGATTTCATCAGGATTTTCTGAATTTAACCAGCGTTACAAACTAAAGGTGTGGAGTTTGAAACATGTGGGTGTGTACCAGGCGGGGAGGGTCTAATGAAAGAAACTATTCAGTTGTTTTATGGGAAATGTAGGATTTTGCATTTTTGGAGGTGGCCCACAACAGCAACAAAAATCAGGATATCTCAGTCGCTCATGCTTCATTTTTGATCATTGCTGGATAACCCCTGAAATAGGCCAAGTAAAAGCTGACTTGTGGGTTTACAGGAACTGTAATTAGGTGGTCTATAAAGCAGCAGCACAGTATACTGTAGGTATTATGAAGAATCTAACAGTCAAATCTTCAACTTTCATCTTTTTTGACTAGCATGACACCTGACAAATGTGAGATCCAATGGCTGGGGTGTACTGGGCAAAAAAGTACAAAATCTACAATTTCTAAATCCCAAGTCCAATTTTGCAATGGGTAATTACTGTACAGTGAAGTCATAGAAATAACAATTTGGCAAAACTAAGTCCCACTGGGTTTCCTTCTACATCCCTGAGGCAGGAGACAAAAATAAAACACCACATACAGCCTTTCTAGGGGATACAAGTAAATTACACATGCAGTCATAAAGCAGATAGTGATCTGAACTGAAACTATTTTACATAACCAAATCAGAAATGACAGAAGTCTCGAACTAAGGTTTCATGTCCTTTTCTCATTATGTCACGTAAAGCTTCACAGTGTCTCATGTTCTGGTCGGTCGTTGCAGGCTGTCACACAAGGATCAGTAATGCACGAGTGGACATCATGTGCGAGCCTTGTGTCAGAAATGTGCATATGGGGGAGGAGTGTCCTTCCTGCATCACTGTCCCAGTCAGAGTTCATGCAGCAGCAGACATTACCACAGTCCATTTGTCCACTGGGATGGCACTGATGTGCTATAGCGAGACACATCAGAGGCCATGTGGAAAAACACAACAAATGTGGACTATAAGGCACATGGGCCCCAGGCTTCATGCTGCTAGGATTGCTGTGTTGTGATTGGATTCTAAATGATGGAGGGGAGTGGTGAGGTGTTTACAGCATATTGTGTCCATGAGAAAGTTGCAGTGTTTCATGTGGTCTTGATGGGGAAGTCCTTAAATGCCACTTTCATAAACACCCGTCAGGCTAAATCACACTTCGAGTCGCCTTCCTTTGTTCTCACACTCATATAATCTTTTAAAAAGCACCTTGAGACCGATTGATTGTTTTCCCTCCTAACTCAAGGATCAAAGAGGGGTGTGACTGACTGAGAGTAAAGCAGAAAGTTCACACAGAAACAGCAGATCAGTGCGTGCGGTTTGTTGTCTGTGCAGATGTCTCTTGCCGAGGCTCAGCTGCTCATACACCGCGCTGCTGATTGATGTACACAAAGTAATGTTGCAGCAGCACGTGTTTGGTAGGGATTTGTGTCCAGATGGCAGAGCAGCCTTCATTTCCAAAACACTATCTTGTGAGCTATTCACTACGTTCTATCCATCAAATATAATACCAAAAATTCTGTCTCACAGATTGAAAGTAAGCTGCTGGAAATGCTCAACGTAACAAATACTTACTTAAGTGCTCCTCCTTTGACATACAGTAAGTAAAATTTGAGTAGAGCAGTAGAACTTCCATTTGAATACAATATTTCCTTCTCTCACTTACGTAATAATTTACATGGTTTGCAGCTTGGAGATAATCATCAATAGAGCCATTGATGATAAAAGGCAAGAGACATTATGATGAGTATGAGTACAGCCTTCCTCAACGTGTCTGACGCACATCTACAGGCACAAGGGCAGTGACGTAAACAGCCTTTAAAGCCCCTGACATGGCAATTCATGACTAAGTAAGCAACAATCAAAGTTAAAAAATATATCTAGGTATTGATTTAAGTAAGTTTGACATTCAAAAACTGTTCTAACTTTGACAGAAAAGAATAGGATCAAATTATTGATATTAAGAAGCTGGTTGAGAAAATACATTTTAAGGGCCTTCAAGTTTTTGTAAAAGGAGACAAGCTGTTTTGTCATGACTGCCATCCTTTCCTTTACTGACACATGGAACCACGTATAGAAGCAGAATGAAGCGCAGCATTAAAAATGATGTCAGAATATGCCCTACTTGACTCACATCAGTCCAGGCTCCCCAGAAGAAAAAGACTTGATCCAGCTATTATCAGAAAAACCATGGCTCAGGTAAAAGTCAGGGTACTCACATACTGTAATTAGGAAGATTTCCTCTTCGCCGTTTTGAAAGCTTCCCTGTTTTGCTTTCAGACGCTCCCTTTTCTGTTCCTGTTCCTCCTTTTCAGAGCTGCCTGATCAGAGCGAGGATCATCACTGTTTACATCTGCAGGTGGGACGGTTGTGTGCTCAGGACCTGGGCTTCTGGACAACTCTGGCTGTTTCCTGATGCTGCTAATGGAGGCTGAGAGAGAAACCGTGTCCCCCTGAGGAGAGGAGAGCGGTTAGGAGAGGCAGGGTCGTCACACAGCAAACACCATCCTGCTCTCATCTTTTCAGTCTCCTCTGCCAGTCAGATCCCGTGCCGCTTTTTGGAGAAGAGATAATCCTTGCCCAGCACTTTCAGCTCGTCTCGTGATGATCACTCTCCATCTCTCTGCCTCCCATTCACTTCTGCTTGCCTCTGCTGAATCCCCCCCTCTACCCTCCTCCTCCCTCCACCAACACTAATGCCCCCATCCCAGCCTCTAATCCTTCTGTGATGATGTCACCCGTGTGGGAGCTGTGTTTTGATGGTTATGTAATCACACCTGCCTACCTTCTCTTTGATTCCCTGGAGGCTGCTCGGAGTCACAAACAGCTGTTTTCTTTCTCCTCACGTTCAGTCCATTTTGCATCCATGATTCAATGTGTTGTTATCCTCTGACGAGCTGGAAAAGATGGACGTTTCTACTTCACCGCTGTTCCCTGGCAACAGCATCTTCCCCCCTCTCTCTCTCACACGTACACACACACAGTCCTCCCCTCTCTCTCTTGCTTTTTCTCACCATCTCTTTTAAGCTCTCTCACCCTTGATGAAACCCCTCCCTCACATGGATTCCCCTCCTTTTCTCTTGCTTGCTAGCTGTGATGCTCACGCCCCCTCCTCCCTCCCTTCTTTTTCTCTTCCTCTCTCCTCACAGCTGCACTGAGCTCTGGGCGATGTCAGTAAACACAGAGTAGCATTGCACTCAACGCCCAGTGGGAGCAGCCAGTTTTCTTATTCTTCTCCCGCCTTTGGCTGCTTGGCAGAAAAATGCATTTCGGGTGTGTTTCTAGTTTTCTATTAATAACGCTACTTTGCACAACGCTGAAATGCTGCAATATGTCCAGACTTGTGACTAAACACATTTGTTTTCCCATGGATCAGTGCAGTTGACAGATGCTGAATTTCGAATAGATAGCTTTAGGTTTTTAAGAACACACCAACATTGTTTTAATGATCAATTGTAATAAATAAGTTAATGATTTGTCTTTATTTATCTTATTTCCAAGCAAGGCTTGCCTAGCTTTTAATTATCGCTTCTCTTGGTTTGACTACTTGGCTATCTGAAGATCTCTGATTCCCTTTAAGAGTCAATAAGGTGAAATGATCTTTTAATGTTGTTTCATTTTCTTTAATGAACCATAATCTCCTCTAGCTCTTTGCGGAGGAAACACATTCCACAATAATGTTTCAGTTCCGGGCACACGCTGAGCTGTGTTTACTTCCATAAAATGCAGTACCATTAAGTAACAGTTCTATATGTATGTATATGATTAACTCATATGTAACTGGGTCACTGACACTCCTGCCACCAGATGGTGTTAGAGTGCACATCTGCAACACTACGAGGAAGGAAACAGTTTGCTAAAATACACAGATTGGTTTGACCTCTTCATAACCTCATGTAAATCCAGTGTTGGATTTTTAAGCTGAGTATATCAAGTGGCCTTACTTATGAGCTGTTTCCATAAAGTCCTGTAGACAAATTAAAACTGCACGGAAAATATGGTTTGAGATTAAGTATAATACTAATACTAATTTGAGTACTACATCCTATACATAGATCAACACCATTTCATGCTTCAGTCCTAAATGAACCACCGCAGAAAGCTCATCAAGCTGAAACATATTCCCGGGGATTTCTGTCCATATTCTAAGCTAAATGAGTATCAACTACTTGTCATCATTCAACAACAACATATCACATGAATCTTAGCTATTACAAATGGATGCTGTCAAGCCTGATGAAGCTCAGAGCCAGATGCTTTCTTCTGCAGGCCTGGAGCTCTGTAGCTCACGTCTGGACAGATGCTGGACAACACCCACACCGATACAATCACCCAGGACATTAGTGGCAGTAATCAAACGATCCCTATTAACAAACATATATAAAAAGCTGAGGTTATCCACTGAACAAATTTTCTGGGGATTTATTTCCATTCAAAACATAAAGGCCAAATATGAAGTTTCTACACTCTATTTCTTAGGACCCTCATTCACATAATGTACTCACTATCCTCTAACTCTATACATGTCTTATCTCCAACCTTTACCCTAACCATAAAGTCTGAAACCTCAAGGCACCTTCAGAAGAAGTGAAGATTGATCAAATCACTTTTCACTTTTCTCTCAAGATCTGCAAACGATACTGGTTGAATTCTCAATCAACCATCCGAAGCAGTGATATATCTTCAGTGGACAGTCCAGTTGATGACAACACAATCACCATGGAGACCATGCCAGCCTGTGGGATGCCTGCTGCACCAGTGCTCGCAACTGTGACAATGAAACTGAAGAGGGGAAACAGTGTTGGTTGTGCATCGTGATCCTCATTATGGTGTAAGAAAACAGGCAGAACCCAGTAACAGTGCTCTTTAGTGTCCACCACTCATGTTTGTGGATCCATACATTAAAATGTACATGTGCAAGATCAAGCAATCAGAGGGAGCCCACTCAACCCTACGGGAACTGGTCCTCCATAATGTCTGCGTTCTTCATACTCTTCATCTGTAGTGACTCATGCCAAGGCAGAGTAAAGTTGTTGAGGATCTCGACTCGTGTTCATAAAAATAGTGTAACAACGTGTAATCATCACTGTACTCACAGGGATCCAATTTTCCTTTAGCCTGTAATGGGCAACATACAAGGTGAATGTGAAAGCCCATTTTTTTCTATTAAATCAGAAATTATTTGACCTAATCTCCTTAAGACATGCATTTCTAAAACTTAAGTAACAGACCAATTTTACGGGGGTAAAGTTTCCATTTCAACTTACCTGAGTACAATAATTTGACCCAGGTTAAAGTCCATATTATGAACCTGGGCTATGAATAAAGCTGCGACTGCTTCATAGAGTGCTGCGCCGTCCGTGTTCACTGTGGCACCTGTAGGCCTGGACGCGAGTCACTTGTTTGTCCATGCTGTGATTTTCCTCCATACAGTGGAGGGTTACAGGTAAGGTTGCAGAACTGTAAAAAAAAAAAAAGAGGGACGATGACGTTCCAATCATTGTCCATTTGTTATGCTTAATATTAAGACTGTGGCTCACCTTGATGAAGTCCCAAAGGCAGTGACGAGAGGCTGGAGAAGACCACTCATAAATCTGAAGGGATTCTTTCGTGTGACAACAAAATAGATGAGGGGCAGGGTGAAGAAGCTGTGGATTAGAAGGCCAGTGATCACAGTCAGAGTATTCATGGCAACTTCGCGACCTATTTCTCCAGTGTCTGTCATCTTCACAATCTGTCCTGCCAGCAGGAAGACGATTCCCACCGGGGAATACTTGTGACATAAAGAAGTGAGACACAGCAGAAGAGAAATGAAAGAGTATCAATGTAGAGAGGGAAGTAAATCATTATATTTGACTATGTTCTTCACAGGTAGCCTGATGGTGCTGGGTACATAGATTTTCACTTGTGTAAACACTCTCAGACAATCGTCATCAGACTGTCCTGGATATTTTGCCAAAATAATTTTGAACAAGCAACAAACACCCATGCAATACATTGTTTATAACATATCCAAAACCTTGTCACAAAGATAAAGAAAGACAAAAATAGCATTAGGAAAAACAAAACACCACAAAAAACATTAAAAAAATACTAAATACATGCATACAGTTGCAAGTGAAGTAGAAAACTAGCAATACACCCAGTTCAAGTAAATGTTAGCGCCCCATACTTACCAGATGACTATGTTGACCAGATGCATAATGGCTTTATTCAGGCAGTCAAAGAAATCCCTAAGAGGCTTTCCCTGGTTCTCCATACTGCCCAGAATGAGGCCAAAGGCAACAGAGAAGACCAGCAGACCTTAAGTATTTACCCCATCTGAGGTGCCTGGCACTGGTACTGTGTCCTCTATAGGGGTCCCTGAATGATAGAGTTATAAGCATACACACCTGATTAGATCTAGAAAGGCATCCACGCTCTGCACAGCCTTCTCTTTACCACCAGAGGACACTGCAGTGCTCCTGGATGAGTTCCCTGGCTGGATGATAACAGCCAAGGCGATGCCAGTGAATGTAGTAACAAGTGTGGTGACCATGTAATAGCTGAAGGCCCTCCCCCCAATTCTCCCATAAGCTTTCCTGTCATGACATACCTGATAAAAAAAAAAAAAAAGGTGGTCGTGGAATATGAATGTAAACTTGTTGAATTTCTACATTTCCTATTGTCATCATTTATTTATTAGTCCACATATAAATAGGTAATTCATTAAAAATATTTTTGACAGGCCTGTGCAGCTCAGAAATATTTTGGTAGCTGTTCAAGAAAAATACCCAACATAAAACATCTTTAATGATGCAATGGACCAATCAAGGTCACTACTGTGTTTAAAACTAAAACTAAGGTGGAAAGTTCATGTTAAAAAATACCACAACACGAGCTCATCAAATGTTTCTGGGTTTCTAGTTTTGGTCACATAAAGAGTTAAAGATTCTGCTATTTCACAGCATGATAGAAATCTTCATGTAAAGTGCTGAAAGTGTTTTAGCCACTGAAGGGTTTAAAAATTACATTTTCTATACATGTAAGTCAACACTTACACATAGGACAATAAAATTGCGGGATGGATGAATGCTGACACTTCAATGAAATATATTTATCTTCTCTACAGTGTCAATTTTAGACCATCTAAGACTCAGTTTGAGAGTCTCAGCTCTACACGCAGTCTGCACTCCACTGTCTTAAGGGTCTTCTTGCACCGGCTACTACTGTGGCTACTGATTATGTTTATCTACTGTACTGATTATTATCAAAAAGCTATTACGACATGTAATGTGGGTCAAACCGTTTCTTTGTTGATCAATTGAATGCATCTGAAGTGTGGCTCTAACCTGTAATCAGACTGGAAATGATAAGAGGAAGCACCACCATCTGCAGGATTCTCATCAGCAGCTCTCCAGGAAAGGTTAAATATTTTATGTCAGTGGCTGACATATTAATGGGTCGCAGAGCAAAGCATCTTTTTCATATTTAGTCCTCACAACCGGCACTGCAGAAATAGAGGAAGAAGTGTTTAGTCTCTTTTTAGCATTAATAGAACAAGGACTGTTACAAGATGAATCCTACAAGTATTTCCAAAGTTTGTCAGAAGACATGAAAGCAAAAATATACAACATGAAAGCAGATCAAAATTGTGTAGGTGCACATGTAGTTAAATAAAGACACCAAAAAGGAACAAAACACTACATAACAACCTGTGTACATAAATAACAAGCACAAACTATGAGAAGTGAAAAAAAATCACATTCTCTTCAGTTTAGTGGTACTGATGTAAAAAAAAAAGGAAATCACCTTTAAAAAGCTATTCCTTGATAGTCGTAATGCACGAAGTCCAGTCACCATTAAAGATGACATGGTCAACAAATAGGAAAGTCCAGCTATTTTCCTCTTGGCAGATTGCCAAGTTTTCCAACACAGTCACTTTACTACATTAATCATCAGCTTTGTGTCTGTGCCTTTCCAAATGGTTAGTGTTTGATTTTGAATAGACAGAAACTAATGTGTATTCCTTAAAGTATACTAGTATAAATATAACATAATGAGCTGAAGTTCTATTGAGTGCTATATTTTCTCAGGAATATAGTTTGTTGCTGAGTATTTTTTGAATTATTCTATATAATGGATTTTGGGTATGAATAATCTTTCTTAATTTTGCTCATAATTGAAAAAAAATATTTCTTGCTCAAATTTCATCTCTTGCTCTTGTTTGCTCATTCCAAGAATTCCAGTAAAGTATAACCCTGTCATAGAAATTTAAAATGGCTGACTTTGTGTCAGCTTGAAAATGAGAATGCAGACTTGAGATTTGCAAATGAATTTTAATTGTCACAATTTTATCTTATATCAAATGAATATGAAAGGAATATCTCAATTTACATTTTCATTTGAATGACGACTGCAGTCTCTGGGGCTTGTTTTGGGTAAATTAACCAGTCAATACCAATAAGTGTGATTTAATATTTGATTGGCTGAAGTGCACCAATCGGAGGACTCCATTCCATTGTTATCCATTTATCAGGTTTCTGGCAGGTATATGAAATTTTGAGCTGGTGTTTCAAGAGGCTCGTGTAACAATTAACTTGTGTTTGGGAGGGATGGTCAGTGGACAAACACAAACATCACAGATTAAAAATTAAAAATCATTAAAAATGAATTTTTCAGTCATCCCATTTCTGTTCCAAAACACATTCTAAAGAACCAATCTTTACTTATGAGAAAACAGTGCTGAAGAGGGGTAATGTTCAAAATGAACCCACCAGCAGCAGTGCAAGTAGTGTTTTTAGGATATTTTTTGACTCTTGGGTTAATTAAGTTTTTAAGTTTCAGGTGTGTGTCTGATTTACAATGAGTCTGTGGTCACTCACCCATCTAGACATTGGGACTGGAACTGTCCATTTCACAATAACTTCTTAAAGTTGGATAATTTGGCTTCAGTTTGCAGGATGCGAGAATAATTTAAACTGATACTCTCTAATTAGGTGATCGTCAGTCCTATGACCTTAATGTCCAGAGCCTCGTTAGTTCTGTGTTGGGTACAGAGGTTTTACGTCACTGAGGTGTTAAGTCCATAGCGTCCCGAAAATACTGAGTGTCAGGAGGACAATATATGGCAACAGTAGTGAACAGTAGAGCTAATCAGATTTTAAGTATCTTACAGCTACTTAAGTCAGCTTAAATCACAAATCCACGAGTGACAGAGGTCCCATCAGGCCATGCCAAAAATCCACAACATTTCCTTTAATTATTGTGAACTGTGCCATGTAAAAGATTATAATGACACAGACTGAAAATCTCCATGAATTTCCAACAGTTTGATCCAATTTAGCTGAAAATGGATAAAAATGAATTTGACTTGACTTGTTTTGTTCTAATGATGAGTCTGAGTGACTAGCAGTTTAGTCCTAATAATAATTCTGCAGTAAATAATGTTTCCATAAAATTAGAATTTGTGGGCTATTATTGTATTATGAGATTTCTTGCTTAAATCTGTATTTATTACCACATTACCCCATATGTACTGTTGTAATTATTGCTGGTTAGTGAAGTAAACAGCGATGGCCTACATCCTGAGGGTCTATCCTATTGTACCTTGTTGACAAGGTAAAGGGCCTCCATTGTCTGTAGGGTACCAATTATGAGCTAAGCTCTTTAGAGGTTTTACTCTAGCCACAAGTTATTGATACAGTCTAACCATCTCGACACACAATAGCAAAGGTGTCGGTTTGGGAAGCATGAATAGTAAGCGGCTCTTGTTGATAATTTGTTGATTTACACACCAAGTTTAGATGTCAGCAGTACTCCTCTCCGTTCCATCAGCCCTCAGTTTCCCCTTCCCTTATCTCTGTAGGCCTGAATAATGTCTGTTTGAATTGAGCTATAGCATTTCTCATGAATCAAATGTTGGGTGATAAGTTCAAGAGATTTAACGCAGGAGGTTTTGAAGACAACAGTAAACCAAGGCATGTCCACTGGAGGAGTCTGAAGAGTGACAGAAGTGTAAGCAGTGATGCTTACGTTATTATCTTCATAGCAAGACTGACTACAGTGCTATGAAAATAATATCAATGACTACACGATAGGTAAACTGAACCCTTTAAAAATGTTGCATTGTGGGGAGGACACAGAGCATGTACACGTATCAGGGATCTCAAATAACATATTAAAATGTCTAAATGTATTAATGTCGGCCACTAGAAGCACTTTGAACAATTGTTAACACTGAGATATGATATTTTATGGACAAAAGTGAGCATGGTTGATGTGGAAATGTTTCATACGGAATTTCTGAAAGCAATTTTAAAGAGAAAATATGACCTACATATCTATAAGCAGTGATTAGCAGGTGTGATTAGTATTACTTAAAGTAATACTTGTCTTAGAACTACACATATACGTAGAATTACCGCCTCACTGTTGTTTGCCTCTGCCAAACAGCCAAGTTGGGGGAAATATGGTCACAATCTACCATTCCTGAGTTATAGTGTTGAATAATGCCCAGAAGTGTTTTTGCAGAACATTATGATGTCACAGTGAAGATGACCTTTGACCATTGAGATATAAAATGTCATCACATCACAGTCTACAATGTAGACTACATGACTCATGATTTCGTGACTCTACATATTAAAATCCATTGAACTTTCCTGAGTGATACCTGAGGTCATACAGCAGTTAACTGTCAAATAACAAATAAAAAACACTTGATATGGTTATCACTGTCAAGTTGATTTCAACTATTCTTGACTTGGACTTGATTGCACATGGCCTTTGACTTGTTTAATAGTTTAGCTACAATATGATTTCCATCCATACAGGCATCCATCCATCAGAGTAACATGTTTCGCAATCTTTCACATTACAAGATTACAAGATAAACCCTTGTGAATCTCCTTCAGCAAACCCTTCCAGATGGGATACATTTGCCACAAAAGACAATCAATTAAGTATCCTCATTGTTTGCTAGTCACTTTAGTGGAAAGTACAACTTTGTGATTGATAAAATGACTGAAAAAAAGAATTCTTCACTAGTACTTGTAAATTCTATTAAACTCAAGTCGTAGATAACCTATTACAACATGCTGATATTGAATAGTTGATTAGTTTTTAATACAAGTGTGTGGGTGTGCATTAGGCGATTTGAACTTGCTTGCCTGTGTGGCTACATGTGATGCATGTGTGACATCAACGGATGCAAGGCAGGCTTATAAAGTGGCTTTAGGTGGGGGTTTATTTTCTCGGGGCTCAAATTAGCCAGAGAAGCAGATTAGACTCCGAGTGTAATAACTCGTCAGGGCTCGGTTTCAAGAAGCCACCATTAAACACGTCTCTTAGCCAGTGCGCTTTAAAACAATAATTATTTAATCACCTTACAGTCTCAAGTAATGCTAATGTGTTAGTTATCTTCAATTAGGTAAAAAGGCAAACTGTAATGAAGTGTGATTGTCCAACTGAAAGTGTGGCAGCCTGCATGTCATGTTATTTCTGTAAATTCAGGTAGCATGGGATGTTTAATAGTTCAACAGTTTAATTCATTTTAAATTCTTGTTTGATGATTATTCAAGATATATTCTACATTTGGCAAAAACTTCAAGTACAAGTAAAAAAAAAAGAAAAAAAAAAGACTATCTTTAATATATCTTTATTTTTTTCTAGAACTAATTAAACAGACATGACAAAACTACAGATTATTTGATTAAGCTATTAAGGTTCCAGTAAAAGTGGTGAGACTGCTTTGACTACAGAAATACAAAATTATATTAGTTTTTGCTTTCTACAGTTTCTGTGGTTTCACTGGAGCAGGAATCTATACTGGTTGGTGTTTTAAGCAAAGCATAAAACTGAAATCGCCTTTGTGTAAAGACAGCACAGCAGCAGAAGGTAATAAGGTGAAGGGGTGCAGTCCTGGCCAAGACATCAAGTAACTGCGGATGTGTGCCAAGCTGCAGCTCTTGGTGCAGCTAATCTTATTAAAACAGGGTCAGGGCCTGAGAAGACCACCCTTAAATAGACATGGGTCAAATCTTGTATCAAAATGGAAACTGACGACGACATTACTGCGGGTACACGTACAGAAGTATGTATGTAAGAAGTAAGTATATGCTGATAACACAAATGACATTAGGTCAGGTTTTCCAGACCAGACAGATAAATCTGGATTGAAGAGGTGAATAAGTAGGTGAATATGAAAGCCGTGCTGTTCAGTACTGTGCAAACTAATTCAATGAATATTTATAAAACCAAATGTCACATACATACATATATACTGTATAAATGTGACATTTGGCATATATCTATATATCTTAACATCATATCAATCGACTAATCATTTCAACTCTAAATGTATCACTGGTCTAAAATGTAACTACTAAAGAGGTGCAAAGGCAGTTACACTATGACTGTTCAAATTTGTGCAGCAGTGCTGGCTTTTTTGGTGTATTATTAAACCACAAAGGGGTATAATAAAAACAACAGTGAAATAGATTTGTCTGTAACTCCCCTTCTGCCTGCACCAACTCTCCACGCTTTAATAGCAAACAAAAGCAAATCCATTTGTTTCACCTCTCAAGAATAACACAATTTGTCTTATTTTATTACCTTTTCAAGTTTTAAATTTTGATCTTTAGTTGTAGCACTGCCACCGGCCCAGTGAGTATGAAAAGATGTTCTGTCAGATCCAGGTCAGTGGTGTTAGAGCTGTCAACTTAAACACTACAGACCCTTAATTGAAGCACTTTCATTAAGTAAAGTGCCGTTTAGGCTTTTGGGCATTTGTTCTAGTCTTTTAAACACTCACTGGTGACTTTATTAACACACCTTGCTAGTACCGGGTTGGACCCACTTTTGCTTTCAGAACTGCCTTAATTCTTCGTGGCATAGATTCAACAAGGTGCTGGAAACATTCCTCAGAGGTTTTAGTCCACATGACAGCATCGCACAGTTGCTGCAGATTTGTCGGCTGCACATCCTTGATGCGAATCTCCTGTTCCACCACATCCCAAAGGTGCTCTATTGGATTTAGATCTGGTGACTGTGGAGGCCATTTGAGTACAGTGAACTCATTGTCATGTTCAAGAAACCAGTTTTAGATGATTTGAGCTTTGTGACATGGCATGTGGAAGTAGCCATCAGAAGATGGGTACACTGTGGTCATAAAGGGATGGACATGGTCAGCAACAGTACTCAGGTAGGCTGTGGCGTTTAAACGATGCTCAGTTGGTGCTAAGGGGCCCAAGGTGTGCCAAGAAAATATACCCCACACCATTACCCCACCACCACCAGCCTGAACCGTTGATACAAGGCAGGATGGATCCATGCTTTCATATTGTTTACGCCAAATTCTGACCCTCCCATCCGAATGTTGCAGCAGAAATTGAGACTCATCAGACCAGGCAACATTTTTCCAATATTCTATTGTCCAATTTTGGTGAGCCTGTGCGAACTGTAGCGTGAGTTTCCTGTTCTTAGCTGACAGGAGTGGCACCCGGTGTGGTCTTCTGCTGCTGTAGCCCACCTGCTTCAAGGTTTGACATGTTGTGCATTCAGAGATGCCCTTCTGCATACCTCGGTTGTAATGAATGATTATTTGAGTTACTGTTGCCTTTCTATCAGCTCGAACCAGTCTGGCCATTCTCCTCTGACCTCTGGCATCAATAAGGCATTTTCGCTCAGAGAACTGCCGCTCACTGGATATTTTCTCTTTTTCGGACTTCTCCACAGTCACAGTGCCCCCATCAGGCCAATCTGTGCCTAGATGAAAAATGACATGAATCAAGACTTAATTGTGTCATCCCCAACAGCTTTGTGAGTACAAATGAGAGTGAAGTGCAAGAGGCTTACTTAACCAAATCAAAACAGTGCACTGGCAGTAACTGATTACCAGTCATTGCTGGTGTAAATAGTTTTCCCTTGCTAACAACATTACTGTAATGTGGTAATGCAGATGGTGGTAAGACACTGATCTTTAAGGAAAGCTTTACTCAAAGCCACCTGCTTCTTTGTCAACCCTTTAACCTTCTAAGACACTGCCCTTATGCTTAGGTTTCTTCTTCTTCGATGAAGAAGGCAAAGTAAAAACAGATATTCGGGAGTCATTGTGCAACTACATAAAATGTATGCATTAAATGGCTAATGGCTAAAATCGGTTAATTAATTAATTATATGAATTAATGACTTACATTCTGCAACTTAATGACTACATTCCAGTTGGCTTTACAGTTTCTGCCATTGACTGTTTCATATACAGTGTGTGATTGTTTTCTGCAGGATTTAGTGTGACAAGGATTTTGCCATGAAGAAGGCTGAGAGGGCAAATGTAAAAGTGGCATTGATGATATGATAAATACCAACTTCCAGATGCCAACTAGTCGCTACCTAACCTCTCATTTGTTGACACCTACTTCTACAACTCCTTTTTTACTTTGTTTTGTTTTATCCCAAGTTCCTATATCACAGCTATTTTCAAGTGAAATGATTAATCAGGGTTAGGGTGTATTCATACAGAAATGGTTCCAGTTGGGATACTACAGTGGCCATATTTCTTTTACTTAAGTACTTTTAACATAGTCAATTATACATATACTCAAATAATAATGAAGTGAAGATACATAATGATCATTCAATATGCTTGTGCCCCTTTCACTATTTTAAAATATATATTTTTTCTTTTTGTACAAAGACCTTTTTCATGCCAGGCATTTTGACATATAGCAGGGAAGGCACATGTCTGTTTAATAACATTAATAATGTAGTGTATTATCCACTTCATTTCCTTATGTTACAACCAAGATTAAGATCAAGATACCACAATAACAATGTAATTTGTTTAAATCTGTCATTTCCAAGGGTCTCATGTACATAGCTCACTAGGATAAAGCCAGCCATTGTTAATGTTACACCTGTGGTTTTCCAGCCATGACAATGTAAATATCAGCTGTGAAAAAGGCCTTTAATGAAGGTGCATACTGACTGATAAAAGTGTTGCAAGTATGGACATACATGGGGTTTTTCTGACATTTTTCTGTTACATTTATTCTTTCCATATATTTTTTAATATATTTCACCCTGTCACAGAGTGCTCAAGACATTGCAACAGTTCAGATGGGCTGAGATGACAATGACATTCCAGAGGACCTTGCAAAAATGGTGCATTAAGAGGAAGAAGATGAGGAGGAGACCGATGATTCACTCCTCCATGAACTTATACCAGACTGCAGAGAAGAAGCATTCATCAAATATGCCATACTTGCAAAATACCCAGTTCTTCAAAAAATTTGTCACATGAAATGCTGTTAGGCAATTCAATATAAACATGTATTTAGCAGCTAATTATTTGAATCCAGCACGACCCATATTTCCCATTTCTAAAGTATTACAGCTATAAACTGATTTGGCTATGGAAGTTTTCTCTAGATCACAGATCTTAAATTCTTTTTCTAAATTAATTTGTCATCTTCATGTTAGAACTCATTTAGTTTATTTACAGCAGGATTATTTATATGACTTTTTTTTATCTCTTTTAAAAATATTAAATAAACTTTAAGGTAATACAAGCAATGTTTGTGCAACATTAGCTCAACAGCTATGAGTGAAATGTTAAAGAGGCTAATTTAGACTTTAAGTGGGAAGCATTAACCATAGGGCAAGGAAGGTACTAATCTGGATGAATGAAGGGAGGGTTTACTCTCCTTGGACTATTGTGGTTAACCAAAAGATTAAAAGATAAACTACCTGAATGCTCCAAATATTTATTTCTCCCCAACCTCATGACTTTGATGAGCAGTTAAAATACAAACTAAGCAGACTTTAATGTAGCTATTACTATATCATTATATAGTAATAAGCTATATTACTTCACAGCCACATTTAAATTACTTGTCTTGGTTCATAATAAAAGTTATTTTTTTCACCTCTACAGCCCTGTCCTATACGTTTCATTTCTAAGTATTGATATCGAACACCTATGACTGCACAAGAAGTGGCAGAGTGAGCTTTTCCTTCACATTTCAGCTCAAGCTGATCATATGACCAGTCTCTCAGCATTTTACCCTCCCTTTCCATCATCTCTGTGTCATCCCCCTGCTGCTCACCATCCCCCTTTCCCCCTGTAAGCTGACACAGCGCCTTTAAACATTAGCCGCTTTCTTCCTAATAGGATCTCAGGGGCTTAAATTGTCATCTGATAAAACTAAGGAGCTTGATAGCTATGCTGCACCCTCTTAACCAATTTGTACTCAATTAGGATAATGGGGAAACAAACAAAGAGGGACAGCTTTAATATATTAATGTGATAAAATGATTATCAATTTCCCTTGTCTACGTCTTGGGTGGTATTAGAAGCATCTAGCAAAGTCTGATATGGATATTTGCCATTAATGATGTGGGCAAAACAATAAAGGATGTCAGAAGTATTTGCATTAGATCTGAGAATTTGTTCAACATTATCTGTTGTTAGTGACATAGCATTTCCAAAAACTCAAGTTCAAGAGCTGACGTCTTAACCTGTCAAGTAGATATAATTATTGACAAATCATTATAGGCTGAATTTCATATAGGTGTGTCATTCCAAGGCCCTGCACGCATTGTACAACCTTGAGCACTAAAACACTTAAATGGAAGTGAGCCATTATTAATGTTGAACGACTGTAGTACACTAGTGGTTTAATGCAGCACAAACATATGAGTCAACTTAAAACACCCACTGATCTTTTAATACAAATTATTACCTACTGATAATTAATATTCACTGCTGGTATATAAAATGAATGTGATACCTAAAACCGTTTTTTGATCATGTGCTGTTGATGATAATATATATATATATAAAAAAATATAAAAATATACATATAAATATATATATACACACACACAGACATATCTCCTTCTTTCTCCCTCTCTCTCTCTTGACAACTGGATATACTGAGCCACTCACTATGAATCTTCTCACTTCCAGCACTAATTGATGAGACAAATTATCATCCACTAAGTCCATTGGCTCTCTCGTAGTATCATCTTACTAAGGCAATTAATGTTCTTGTCAATGTTTTGCCTTTCTAGAAGAACATTTTGAAATCATGGTGCAACATATTTGGCATGAAAGAACACAAAAGAGTACTAAAACTACCAGTTATCTAAAAACTGCATAAATATATACATTGAAAGTTGGAGAAAGATAGCTCTGTAAAACACCTCACAGGCTTGACTTTCTTTGTTGTTGTCAGCAACCTACTTCATGACAAATCCCTGCCACAGAGGTATCTTTAAGTTCTTTATTTCCTTCTTCTAGTAGCAAAGCTTGTTGCTTACAGGCAAAAGTAATGGGCTTTGTGGTCTGTGCTTTCTTGGAAAACAACCTTGACAACCAAGAAAAGGTGTACAGCTAAAGCTACTTAGCCTAGAGCCATTTTGCTCATAGAAAGCATTGACAACACAGTCTCATGTTGCCATTTGGCTTTAAACTTGTTGGCGTTTAAAATTTTTCAGCTGCTTAGACATTTGCCAATCCTAAGACAAGTGTGAAGTTTGTGTATCTCCCTCACTCCTTGAAGACAATGGAAGACCCTCTTGAGTGTATGACATGTAGCGAAAGGTATTTCAAAAAAATGTTATCAATCTTTTACCGCCCACTATTCTGCAAAATGCTCGCAATGTACAAAACGTTCACTGACTGCTAGTAATCAGTTTAGACTTTTGTACTTTTGGTCTTTGTGATTTTTTACAATAAGTTTTCAGCCTTGTAAAAATAATCCATGTGCAATGCATGAAGGAGTATACAAAGGAAAACAATGGTGTCCTTCTCCCTGCAAAGCAGTCTGGGAGTCCAACACTGTAATAAATCCCTGAAAACATTAAAGCTAAATTCTGTGTTTAACAATCTAAACTATTTGTCTGAATTTGGGGAGACAAATCTCAAAAGGATATGAGTATCAAATAATAACATACAACAAATAATATAAAAAGTCAGCATGTTCTTAATATGGCTTGGCTGATGGTTAAGACTTAACACAATTTGAAATTCAAACTCAATTTCCTCTAAGACAATATGGATTTCTGAAACAAGTGTTTTCTCATGTTAAAAACACACAACATACTGTCAGAAAAATCACTTTCTGTACCACTTTTCCATGTTGCATTTTGTGTATGGCATGCAAAGAGCTCCTAAATATATCTTCAGATAGGAGGAGTGAGGTCAGAGGAAATCTCTAGTGAAGTCTTTAGGCTCATTAAGGATGGGATTGATCTCTGCAACACCTACTGTAGCTGCCACAGCTTTGGTTCTGCCAACTGGCAAGGGAGAAACTTGCAGGTTGCACGATGAAACACCCCAGATGCCCCCAACCAGATTCCACTTTGAGCTATCAGAGGCAGTCCAACAAGTTTATTAGTCTAAGAGGCCATATTGTTTGTTTATTTATTTATTTGGCACATGTAAACAACATGATTTTGAGTCACAGTTGCAATTGAAACATTTTAAAGAGGTGATAAGGACTGGGCTCAACACTAGTTTTGTCCACTAATTGCTCATGTTTGAATTAATTAGGTTAAACAAAAGATTGTCCCCTATTACTTTGCTTGCCTAGATCTGTATCTTAACTCACTGCTTGTTTGCCTCTTGTTAGTTCTCCTGATATAAACATGAAAATGCAGCATAAAATGTCCATTAATTTTGTACAGTGCATCTTATTAGTTCTGTACTATGTATCATAACTCGGTTTAATTAGACAAAACTCCTAAATAGGGAACGATAATAACATTGCTTATTCTTTTCTCCCACTGAACAATGCAATGTGATCAAATCTACTTTAAACCACAAGTGATTCATTTCTTTGTTTTATTTCATTTTATTATTAAACTCTGTCATTCCAAAAGCACCAGTGCTCATAAAGAATTAGGTGCCTACTTGAATTAAACTATTTTATGAATACAAGTCTTTACAGTGTGTAGCCATTCAAATTAAAAGTCCATCTCTGTGTCTTTTCTCCCTTACATTGTCTATAATGAAGGGATTAGCGAAAAGTACGAGCCATTATCTTTCAGACAATAGATTTTTTGAAAGAAAGTTTTGTCGAGGCTTCATTAGCAATGGCCTCCCTCTGTGGTCTGAATTCAGGACACATTTGGAGCAATTACTTGACCAGAAAACAACTGTCAGTCATTCTTAAAGGGGAAGGATTCCAATTAATAAACCTCTTAAACCCTTTGGTTTTACTACCATTCTCCTGAAAGCTTTGGTGTCTTGTGTGGTTAAGGAGAGTTTTGTCAGGAGAGAACAACATTACATGTGCTTGTTGCACAGGACTCCAACAGTAGGTCCTTTGCTCACTTGTGTGCAGGGGATTTCAAGGACTTAACTGGGAGTAGCAAGTGCCTACAGTAGATGTTGTTAGTGTCATTCGTCTACTTATGGACTACAGAGACACCATGTGCGTAGCATAATCTGTGGTAGGAACCTGAAGGAAGGTAAGATTACTTTGCGTACTTCCTTTTGTATTCTGTTAATTATGACATTTATGGATATATGAGTTTCCATGATGCCCATTTGTATTAAATGGGCATCTAAAAGAAAATATTTTCAAAGTGCAGCTTGCCTTTTAGTGACTCTCAAGACAGTCTCAGATGTCTTTGATTTATTTTAAACAAAATAAACTGCATACCTTCATACATGCTGACGTTCAAAAGGTATAAGTAAAAACTGATGGGAAACAGTTAGTAAAACAGTTGAAAGATAATTTGATTATTTTTTCAAAGCACTATAAACTAAACATATTCATAGACCCAAAATGTGTCAGTGTAAAGAGCAAAGATTTCCTAACTGTTTCACTTATGAATTCCTCCTATTTATTTTATCTGATAGCTGCTTGTCCCCTGTGTCCCCTGTATGTAGTCAACAATACATAACTGTTTATGATTCTGATTATCAGTCATAATGGAAATTATGCTAACATAGCATTCCTTGGTAAAGTTTCTTGCTGTAGAAAAAAAAAGAAATTTCTAGAAGATATTCACACAGACTATTTAAAGTAATTTATCTTTAAACAAATAAACTTAGTCATGAATGTTAACATGTTTAATTTCCACTACAACTCATGTAAAAACAGTCAAGACTACTGACAAGCCATTAACTTACTTTTTATATCTAAGTGCACAGCCCTGTTCTATTTATGCTGATTTGACTTTTTTTCTTTTTTTTTTTGCAGACGAAGATGTGAGCTTGTTCTGCTTTTGTGGAGATAATACATTGAACCCCACGGAAGTTAACCTCGAAGGATACAGCCCTCACGCTTCACACAAAGCTGCTCCATTGCATGTGAGACAGAAGAGCTCTGTGCAACAGCTGCTTTGTCTTTTCTCACTTGGTAGCAGTTTGATTTTTTTCTGACAAGGAAGAGAGAAAGTGTCTCTAAAGGATCGGATGCATTTGTCAATGGATACCCTGGGAATTGTGGACGATAGTTGCCTAGACAACTATGATATGGCAAAAGGTGCCGGTTCAAGCAGTGGAGGCAGGGTCCACAGTATTGATGTCATACTAGGGTTCACTAAAGACCAGGACCCTTTACTCCATTCGGTAGGAGATGATGACAGCCATAAAGCCAATGAAGAAAACCCACAGCACCCTGAAAAGCAGGTTCCATCAGACCCCTATGGGCACCTTCCAGAACTGGGTGACAGCTCCCAACACTCTTCCTACCATGGTGAGTCTTTTAAGAAAAGAAGAGTCAGGCACAAAAACTCTCTGAAACATTTCTTCAGTATCATAATGAGTTCAGGGGATTTTGTCTTTACCCATGCAACACGTGGAATTAGAGCTGTACTAAGTTTGTCCCAGTCTCGTACGCAATACTCCCACACAGTTTGCGCAATGTATTGGACCAGTGCTCTTCCATAAAGACGTTCAATGTCACCTTTTAGCAAAGACTGTAATGATGAGTTATTTGGTTGTCTAAAATTACAGCAATGTGATTTATATAAATGTAACTTTTACTTTTTGTCCAAACACGCTGAGTAGAAAAGTTTGGACGCACTTTCCCATTCACATAAAGAAATGTGTCCAAACATTTGACTGGTACTGTATATTTGTGTGCCTCCCTCTAAAGATTAAATAACTCTCAGAAAATATAATTTTATGTCACTATACACTCACATTTGCAGTGCTATATAACAACAGAAATATAAACGGCAGCCAAAGAAGGATGGCTTAATAACAAACATGTAGATTCTGTGTCTGCTGTTTTGAAATTAGATTTATTCTATATGAAGTTTACACAGAAAAAAAAAACAAGTTGCAATGTTTATTACTTGTTACCATTAAATGTGTTCATCATTTTACATACATTTCCTTGTAACAGGTTTTTCTCTTTTTTTTTTTTATCCAACTTTTCAAACACACGTGAAGCTACTAATATGAAAAACAGTTAGATTCCATTCAGGTGCTTTAGTGCCAGGGCCCAGGTATTGTTACTTACTGACACACCTGTATGGGAGTGAGCCTAGATTAATGTAATTAGTTACACCGGCCCTCTTCTTGCTTTGTTCATTGTGAGAAAGGTCCATTCAGGCCGCCTTACGTGTTGTATTTGGTAATTTTGGGATACTGAAATGTAAAATAGTGTTCTTGGCTGACGCAAGTATGGAGGCACTGGTGGGTCTGGCTGAAAAAAAAGCCAGTGAAATCAGCCTGTTGCTAGCCATAACGACTGACTGCAAATCTGCTAAATTTGGGTGTGATGAGGGATGTTCAATCGCCTTTGTTTTACAACTACTTATATCCTAAAATTCTTATTAAATCCTGTTGTAAACATGATATTCACCTGCCGTATGCTTAAGTTATCAAATATAACATTGTTATATTCTTTCAAATGATTTATGAAACCGATCAAGCTCTAAGGTATTTTAAAAATTACTACTATACTGACCTGGCAAAAAGCTACAAACACAACAGTGCTGTAGAATTATGGACACCTATAATCAATAAGCAATTTCCACTCTATTGTTTTTGGGTAACCATGCCTGAATGTGGCCTTCTGTTACTCATTCAAATTAGAAAGATTTCATTTACATCCTGTGGCGCCTGGAAACTGCAGATTTTTAGCTACCAAGAGACAAACTAATTATCTCTATATATAGGATATAACTGTGTGAATATATGCCTGCAGTGCAAATGATCATGCTTAATAGCTGAAAACAGAAACACTTAATTAGTAAAATAACCACAAGAGCATAAACACAACAGACATAAGCCAGTGCGTGAGCTAGGACTGAGCATTTCTGTCTGATGGAAGAGCAGGAACACATCAACAGTGCAGAAGTGAATTAGTGTATAGGACAGGAGTAATTTGTATTTCCATGAAACCTTTGGTACTTTTTCTGTCGTAAAAAATTAAAACCATTTAAGGAGCAAGATTTAAGTAGTATTATCTTTTAAATGAAGTCAATGGGAAAGATTGATTCTTTTACTTTATACCATCACACTTTTAGTATGTATATATGATATATGATAAGACATGACTGATACTGCAGGCTACATACCTTTATTTATTGCCTGGATTTACTTTATGGCCTTTGCATATGGTTATCTCTGTAGTATGCTACAGAGATAATAAACTGGAGCTTCAGAACAATCTTAATAGCACAACAACCTACTTTGAAAACAAAGCTTTTGCTACTTGGCATCCTTATTTCAAACCAATGATCTGCTGACCAAACTGCCTTAAGTGATTTGGTATGATTAACGAGCTCAGAGGCATCACACACATGGCTCACTTGCTGTACATCAATTTCTTGGAAGACACAATCTGGACTATGACTGTACTAGGCATGTGCAGAAGCCAACTAAAATCCCTTGTTAGATTAGAGGAGGCGGGCACTCGGAGCTTTAACTGGTAGCATCTGTTACTATGGGATTACTGCAAGGGAAGAATTCAGTGAAAGACTTGATGTCATTTGGACTCCCCAAACCCCTGGGGTTCACAAACCCTCAGCAATATAGAAGTTCATCAGTCATTAAGCTGTTTTATCATGATGGGAAGATTTCACTTTTTGATCAGACTATATATTAAAATGAAATGATCAATCACACATAAATAAAGATGTTTTCTTTTGGTAACATGTTTTTGGCTTAAAACTTGATAAAAGACAATATATAGTAGATCAAGTACAAATTCATTCCTCATTTATTTGATTTCAAAGAAACAAATAAAAGGTAATAAGCAAATTTTTATTACAAGTAATGAGGGTTGTCAAAAAAAACGATACTACTAATCGATACTAAAAGTATTAGTATCGGATTATGTACTCATTTGCAACAGTATCGATACGCACAATGCCGTCTTCACCTCCAGTTGACACACAACTTCATACAGCACCACTGCAGAAAGGCAGGCACACAGCCCATCCTCTCACTCACAGCTGAACACATGAACGCTAGTTGACGTTCACAACACCAAGCTGGCTGGTGTTGCCAGCATAAAACTAAATTAACATGGCAAGTGCTGCAGCTGAAGGACCATCGCAACCTGTTTTAGTTGAAATTGAAAAAAGCAAAAGTGCCGTTTGGAATTATTTTGCATTATTATTTTACCTGGCTGGCAGCACACGTTAATGCTAGCCGTTTAAATATTAGCAATTAGCTGATAGCCACATTAGCCGTCTGTTAAGTTATCATTAAGATAGCGGCTATGGCTAATAATAAAACGACTACAGTCAATGTGGGAGCTAGGCAGCAAACGTTATCAGTCCTGCCTGTCTGTAACGTTAATAGACAGTGTTATTTAACAGGAAAACAAAATTATTTGTGTCTGAAAAGTGTTTTATTTCTCTTATAGTCCAAGATTAAAGCTGAGAAAAGTCGACCAGGAGCTAGACAGAAACAGCGGGAGCCTACGCTACCAACTCTATTTGATCAGCAACGAAAATATGGTGCCAAGTCACCAGACGCACAGAAAACAAACAGGGCTGTAGCTGACATTTGCATGTCATATATATATACACCTTACAGTAAGGTTACTGTTGGGTTTTTTTTTGCACTATTGCAATTTTGACTATTAACTTGAGCTGTCAAAACATTTGAATTATGAATAAATACTAACCAAGTTGTTTTGGAGAAAAAAAAAGTGGCTTTGAGGTATCAATTCCCAATTATTCATTAATGTTATAAATCTTCAGTTTTAAGTTGTTGGTGGGGTAATGTACAAAACTGTCCCTAAACTGATGTACTGAGAGGTTTGCCTTTGTGGCTTTACATATATAGTACTCCTACTTCTCTGAGATCCTCAATTGCTCCCTCAGCTCCACCTTGCTGTGTCCTCATATGCTTGGCTTTACTCAGCCATTATAAAATTTGTCAAGATGCTAGTGTTTGCAAATTTAAGGACTGCTTACTGGCTTGATACCAGTTGCACACCAGTTGTTTGTTTAAAAATGTTACATTAATTCTGATAAGTGTTATAGATATGAATCCCTAATATGAAAAAAATACAAATGGTTAATGATACCTGTTTTGGTCATTTAATGAAAGACATCTAAACAAAAATTAAAACTTACAATATGTACTCTCTCCTTTATTTAAGAATCTGACCTTTTCTCCGGTGACAAGTGTGATGGAGAAATGAGTGACCTGCAGAAGGAAGTGGAGGTTGCTGAGGGGTCTCCAGACACCATGATAGAGGAAGAGCACACTAAAAAGAAACATAGAAGAAACCGTACCACCTTCACCACCTATCAGCTTCATGAGCTGGAGCGAGCCTTCGAGAAGTCCCATTACCCAGACGTCTACAGCCGTGAAGAGTTGGCAATGAAAGTCAACTTGCCTGAGGTTCGAGTTCAGGTAAAGACTGGGCGATATCTTAACCTCCAACATAACACGTTTAATTACAAGATACATTATTTTTTGTTTTGCCCTTTGCTGCAAAGACCTATCATCAAACCACTGCTGCAACCTCCAAATCCATTGTCACTACACATACTACCTCTGAATAAGAACTGGATCAGCCATATATATTAGGGATGCATAAAAAGATGAAAATAGTTTTAAATGGAAATTAATTTGGACATCAAAATAAATCTGAATGTTTCCAACTTCTGCACCACCTAATGGTAGTATCAGAAAGTACACTGTGGAGGACAGCACAATCCATTCCATTTTTTTTGTAATTTTTTTATAGCTTTATTCTTGCCATTGTGCCTCAGTGCCTGCACCTCACTTCACCATCTCATCTTTTTATATTCTCTATGTTCAGGTGTGGTTCCAGAACCGAAGAGCCAAGTGGAGACGTCAAGAAAAGATGGACACTAGCACCATGAAGCTCCACGATTCGCCCATGTTATCCTTCAGTCGCCCCCCAATGCCTCTCAATGCCAGTCCAGTGGCTAACCCAATGCCCCTAGATCCCTGGCTGACCTCACCCATCTCCAGTGCCACGTCTATGCATACCATCCCTGGGTTCATGGGCTCACCGCAGGGCCTGCAGCCTGCATATCCAAGCCACAGCTTCCTCAACACCCCGCCTGCCATGGTCCAAGGTATGCAGCCCATGGGCCCACCTCCCTACCAGTGCCCTCCCAGCTTCAATGATAAATACCCAATGGAGGACGACAGGAGTTCTAGCATTGCAGCACTCAGGATGAAGGCCAAAGAGCACATTCAGTCGATGGATAAAACCTGGCAGCACATGTGATCTCATGGGGCACTGTGAACGGATTTTTGAGCTGCTCCCATGAATGTTTACAAACTGCTTTTCCACTGTTTGTTTCATGTACCAATGAAGAGGATACATGACACCAAAGGAGTTTGAAGTCTGCTATCTTTTTGACTGATGCTAATAAGCAACTTTCAAAATTAACTTCTTGTGATTTTTTTGAAATTCATTAAAATTCAATTCATTTTGAATGAACTGTGTTTTACCCCCAAGGATAAATTATCAAATCTCTGGGGTCATTTAATTTTGGATTAGCTCAAATTGTTGGGGAATAGACTATTTTGTTTGAGTGAGAGAAAATCTTCAACATGAATGTTTTGACACTTTAAATAGAGGAATTTGAGACATTATTGACAATCTGAAATACGGTATAGTGTATGAGAGGCTTTGTAGAGCCATGTGGTCAGAAGTAGCAATGTTTTTGCAATTTGAGTGATTAATTGGTGACAAATTTCAACAAATTTATACAAGTTTACTGTCTTAATTGAGTGGTGTTCTGACCTTTTTGGTGGAAATATACACAATACTTACCCTAACTCTGTCTACAGTCTCCAGGGTATAAGGTTTCCTACTCCCATGAAGTGTTAACACGAGGTTTACAGTAATAACCACTGCACTGCGTTTTGAGGGTGTTTGCTGGTATCTAGTCATTGAGAACTAGGCAGTTTTAGTATGAATATGGTTTCTCTCTTTACATGTCTATTTGGTTGGATTTTCTCTTTGTTCATTTAACTGGATGGCATGTACATTTTTTTTTACTGTATTTTCAGTTGCTATAAAGTGCGCAAAAATTTGTATTTTAAAACCATTTTCCCACCTCAATTTAACTTTGTTTTGGGTTTAAAGGCAATGTGAGTTTTTTTTATTTAAATCATTAAAATGGCCTTTTGGTGAGCATGGAGTCCTGGTGGGGTAGGTGTGTGGGGGGTTATCAGAAGTCACAGAGTGTGATCAGGCTTGGAGGCTAATTTAAACAGACAAACTAACCTCTTAACACCTAATTACTGCTTTTAAAGCGATTAACCTCTCAGCCATAGACAGAATGCCCTCAGATGCCCCTGAAAACCCCATTTCAAGACCTGATTAACTCCTCTTAAATTTGTCCATTTATATTATTTCTAAGTTACAGGTACAGCGCGACATATCTGTGTTGTATATTGTGCACCCTATTCATCTTCAGTGAGTCAGGTGAATATAAACAGAGAAAGTTAATGGGTGCAAGCAGCCTCTCTTACCTCTTGGGAATAGCACAGTTTAATGCAACAGTTGGACCACAACTAGAAGGAGATGACGTTGCACTGACCTTGCTCAGAGACATAAGGTCATGGTTATACTGGGTGTGTCTTTTTATACTGCATGTGCATTTGGTGTGTGTGCATTAAATTGATGCAGAAGGGTGCTGTGCTAACAAAGTAAATCTTTTTAATTGTGATTTCTTCTGTAGCTCAAGAGAATAGTAACTTGCAAAGCATCTTACCAACGCTTTGAGGCACACACCTGCCACGGAAAGTCCTCAGTGGACACCATTATGAAGTGTAAGGACGACTTATCATCAACATCACTTCAAATGATCATCAATTATCTCTAAATCATGGCCTTTAGAAATGGCAGCATCCACACTGTCCGTTTTATAGGTTTTGTTGTTTATTTTGTTTTTAATCCCTGTTGATAACAGTGGACTAAAAGGCCAAAGAAATAAAAAGGAACATATCTTTTTACTAGGAGAAACATTTATAAATGTATGTGGATGTTTATTATCTTTTTCATCAGTTTTCAATATAATTATATACTAATTTCTAGTTCTTTCAAGTTTTTAAATTGTGACATTAATTTTCCATGTGCAAAACACAGAATAAAGTTACAGTAGCACTTCTGTAGAAGCACTTTGGCTGTGGATTTTGTTTTTCTTTCCACACATCCATTAGTGAGCCACCAACATGACTTACTGCCGTTAATGAGCGCTGGCGTACAATAGGCCATGTAAGCTGTGACAGAGCAAGCTGGCCTGATGGAGGCCTGTTGTGTTCGTCCAGGCCTGTGGAGCTTTGCCAGGCCGTTAGGCAGATGAAGCTCCACTCCATCAGGCCCAACCAGGGGTGTCAGGAGGCCCCGCCTGCTAGGCTGCAGAGGCCATAAGGGCTCAAACTCTAATTGCCCTCCAGTAGCCTGTGTGGCTTAACTGCTCCAATTTTTGGGGGGATGGAGGTCTGAATAGTGATCTATTTTGCATCTGAGCACTTAGACAACCTAAACTTAATATCCACCATTTTTTGTGACTTAGTCAGTGTTTTGTTTTAAGTTGACATCATCAAGATGTGTTGTTCAAATGCCTCACAACTTCTATCTATCTCCAAATCTATTTTATTATCTATAGTAAAATATATTTGGAAGTTGGTATAGGGTCACTAGATTACAAAGGACCAATGGTGTACACAACTTCTCTAAAGGGAAGAAGTGAAAATGAATAACCCTTATGTGTGAAGAAGCTTATTTTAGAAGCTTAGCAGCTTTGGCAGAAATTGAAATATTATTTGTATGGTCTGTTATTTTTTCTTAGTGTGGTAAATACCTCAGTTTACAGTGTCCCAAATACCAAAGACAACTGTTTGCTGAGGCAGCACTCTATAAGCAGTAAACTGATGAGTTGGGTTATAACCTTTTAGAATAAACCATTTAAATAGGACAAAAATAAAAACAGCCCTAGTTTTTTTCATGTAAAATGGACTACTGCTGTTCAAACCCTTCCAGACATGTTGAGAAAATAATATAGTATGAATGCATTTCAACCACTTTCTATACTGTGCACTAAATCTGCTTTAGACTTGTCTGTAAGAATAATACTAGTGTTTGAGCAAGTGCTTATGTGTTTGCCTTTGAGACAAGAACAGAAGAGTCTTGGCTGAGTTTACTCTTGGGAACATAAAAATTATAAAAAGGTTTACAAAATAATATGTAGGCCACTTACCACCTTTGCACTATGGAATTGTCAAGGATAGGACATTGTGAACTTTAAAAAGTTATTTCTCTGTCTACCCTGCTATTAATTGCTATACTTTAATTTTACAGGGAGAACAGTTGATAAATATTCACACCAGTTATATGCTTGAGTAGTTAGGCACAATAAATCAGTGGAAGGGTGTAGATGAAAAGTGTCTCGACTATGCTATATTTAGTGATAACCCTCTCTCACCACACCTTTGTCAGAAAGACTTAATGTAGCAACATCCAGAAACTGCAAGAGACGCACCCAGAACTAGTAATTAATTACACACATTATTATGTTATTTTGCTTGGTCAAGCATGACCTTCGCTGGGGCCCAGGCTCTAGTTAACAGGCTGACTAGCGGGACGTGGTCCACGGTGGAAATAATAAGGGAAAGGAGCGGAATTAATTGGGTTTGATTAAGAACACTTTTCAAAGGGACACCATTTTCCCCTCTTGACATAATTGCAGATCACTCAGAGGGTGGGGGGAAGTTGATGGCTGGCGCCAGTTGCTCGTCTTTGGCCCAGTGTTTACTTTGAGAAAACACACATCACTCAAACAGCACTTTCTTACTTATCTTACACTCATGTGCATGGCATGCACCAGCACACGTTAATGGCTTAATGTTCCTTTCATTTCATTGACTGAAATTCACTCCCTGTAACTCATTGTAACCTTTACTGACTAAATAAATGCATAACTAACTCTAATACTCATCTTTAGAAACCATATTAGTGAGTCCTGGATGCAACTAAAGGGAAACTAGACAGACAACACAAGGTTTGTTTTTTAATATAGAATATAGTCTACAGAAGTTATAGACTTCTTCCCCTCTTTTGTAGATATTTGAAATCCAAACATGAGATGAGACTGCTGCAGATTTTAAAGGGTATATATATTCACTTCCACTAGATGTCACACTAGAGCGCCAGCATCCCAGACCAAAACAAATGCTCCTACAACCACAACTTTTGTGTTGGCCTTTCCCCAGTATGACTTACCTGCCTTCCTTTCACAGCTTGAATGAGTGTGGGCCCGAGTGGTGTGGTGGTTGTCTTCCTGGTTTCATCTCTACTCTCATCCTGTATATAAAATAAGGGTCAGCATCAACATCTCTGTCATTTCATAAAAACCAGCAAGATCCAATAGATTACTCTTACCTTCTTCCACTACACCCAGTAGCACTGACAGGATGGTTGGCAACAAAACATGTTGGTGGTAAACTTGACAGCCCTGTACTTCAGTAGCTGTGACCTTGGCAACACTGTGAAAAGACATCCAGCTGTGTTAGTCCTGTGTGTACAGAACAGACATGGAGATGAATAGGTTGCTGTGGGATGATATAGTTTGATTACAGTGATATCTTCAATTATATTTTTATGGCATTTCTAGGTATTGAAAATAACATTGGTTTATGTAATTCATATGGTAATTATGCTCCCTTGTGGTTAAGAGCGAGGGCTTGCATGTGGCCTAACAGTATTATACACTCACTGCTAACACTGGGTGAAGCTGAGTATGAAGACGCCATTAGATCCTGATTCAATGGCTGTCGAATATCCAACCTAAAACTATCTTCGCCGTGGTAGAATTAGTCACTTTAAGCCACAGTACCTCTGCAGTTGGAGCTTCGTTTCTGGAAACAGCACCCGACTCTGTCCCTTGTTTGGTGGCGGGCAGCACTGCAGCTAGAAGCGGGAATTACGTTGGTCGGGATTTGCGGTGATTCGCACGCAGCAGCCTGGTGCTTAGCTGCTTTAGCATGGCTAGCAAGCACTACCAGGCTCATGTTCGACGTGTCAAACGATTTACTTCACAGTGGACATTTTGCAGGTCCTGGTTTCTGGTCTCTCTCAATTAATGCCATATATTTGCCCAAGTTAAGCCAGATATTATTAAATAGTTTTTTTTTCTATCTGGCTTTGTTTGAATTTATCTCCTTCAAGTACAAGTAGCAATCCTGGTCAGAATGTGACGTCATATATGCAGAGTACCATATATCCTAAAATGACGTAACTAAAATAATCTGCTCCAACAAATTTTATTAATCCTATAACTTGTTTTCTCGGCCGATCTTAAGAGAAGCACATCTACTCTATTACACAGGTATTTGTGAAGCAGATTTCTCCAAAGCCTCAGGGTTTATTTATTTTTTCAAAAATTATCCAGGCCTGGTAATTGCTACTCAAAAATTCCATGATTTCCCCAGGTTTTTCATGACCATGTGACCCAAATCATGCCCAAATAATTTACGTGTAGCTGCTTACTTGATTGGGGAGAGCTCACCCCTCACTCATGCCTATCAGAATTTCTTTACAATATATGCAGAATAGCCTTATCAAGCCTTTTAAGTCTGATGAAAAAGAACTCAAAAGTATTGATATTGACCATCAGATTACAGACTTTTCTAAATGAAGCACTAGAAGTTTTTCCATTAAAAGGTAATTTAAGTTCAGCAATTGAGAGGTCACACAGCTGGCAAATATACTCATTCCTGGAACATTAATTGTATAAAAGGGTAAAATGACCATTACTCAGCATTGCTTTATACCACTGGAATGATTTGTCAGCTAATAGACCATCCATTCTCAATGGTAAAGCATACTTTTTCTTTTCGTGTAATACTTCAATTTTATATGGCAATTTAATAGTAACGATCAATACTTACAATAAGTATACCTCTTGACAAAGAAATATATTTATTTTCCCTTTAATCAATATTACACATTGATAAAGACATGTCAGTCATGTTTTATGTGATGTCGCAGAGAAGGGCAACTCCACGCAAGATCCAGTGGTCTGGTGACTTGATGGTGGGCAACACCACAGCTGTGATGTAATTCAAGTCTGTGCGCCTTGGTTTCTTGTAGATAGGACAGACATAGAGTTTAGGATCCACCGGTGCAGTGGAATTGACGGCAAACATATGGATGACAGGCAAAGGTATGAAAAGCACTTTGGGTGAGGACTCAGTGAGACAGGTGTTCTTCTTGTCCCAGCCAGCACCATCCAGGAACAGACCATATACATAAACTCCCTCCTGTTGATGAAGGTCATCAGTGACAGATCAATGAATGTTTTCTAAAATAATAGCTATTAATTGTTCACTTGTTTCACATCAGTCAGTATGTGCAGACAATACTGTTGCACTTGCAAATGTCCAACCTGGTTTATCATAAATGTTAATGTACACTGAATATGAGATTTATGTTTGACTATTATTAATTGGTGTATTGTTAGTAATTTCATGCTTTTTGACTCACTGAAGGGGAGGCTGTGATCTCCTCCTTTCCCTGCTTCAGTACTTTGTTGTGCAGGGTGACAGTGTCCAGAGCCCAGCCTTTGTTTGCCCTGGTTACTTCTTGTCTCATGGCTGTCAGGAACCCTGTAAACATCCCCCAGGTAAGACATGAGCACACATTGATCTGAATACAAATCAACCTTACCTATGGCGACAGTTCCTAATTTTAGCACATCTTACCACCAATAAACTCAGCATTTCTCAATAAATCACGGTAAATCTATTAACTACAGTGAAGACTACAATGACTTAGGACAAGCATTTATACAACCAGTCTAGTTGTTCTATTTATTGGTGAAAGGCAGCTATGAAAATGCCTTACTCCACAAAAACCTGTTACCTACCCTGTGGGTTGAAGAAGCCTGTCATCCAAAAGGTTTTGGGTCTTCCATCAAACACCCAGCTGCGGAACTGTTTGTTTCTCTCTAGAAGCTCAGTGAACCAAAAGCCCAGTGTGGATGACTCCCAGGAGATTTTCCTCCACAGATTTGGCACACGGGCATCGAAAATATTATCCAGGGCGTCACGGAGGTTCTAAGAGTCAAGTACAGATCAGTAGTTTCACTTTAACCCCTAAAAAAAAATCCTAATTTGAAAGATAGTTTAAACATAACATAGTTTAGGAATAGAATACATTTTTACATGTTACATTTAAAGTGTTTCAGTATACAAATATCCAGTGAATATGAACTGTGGGAAATGTTAGAATTAAAATGCAAACATGTATTGAGGTTAGTATTTTAAGTGCAACAATCTGACCTCGCTCATTATGATAGTGCCATCAATGGCTAGCTTCAAGTCAGTCAGGCTAGTGCGCACCACACGGATGATCCTTTGCATTCGATCCACCTCCTGACGTAGGAAGATGTTCATTGGTCTCAGAGCTCCCATCTTCAATAGCCTGTCTTTGACCTTAACCCATAAAAGAGTTTAGTTTAGATTTTAGTCAGTGCAAGAATTGGTAACTAAAACACTAATGGTCAAACAAACAGACCTCATGTGGCACATAATTAGGGGGCAGTTTCTCCAACATGTCCTCTGCCATGCTGTAAACAATGGACTCTCTAGTCTCTCCTGATCCCCCTCCGCTTTCCTTGGGCTGAATATTTGTGATTGTGTCTAGTACTTCAGCAGATGTGTTTGTCTGATACCTGGTCAACATTTAACAGAAAGCAAAAATGCTATGTTAGTAATAACATTACACATTTTACTATAACACATTATCATCATAAATAGTTTTAGGATGTCTCCTTACGTGATATCAGCATTAGGATGCAGCCCCAACGCTTGGGGTGAATCTACAGTCGGCAAGCTCTCAATGTATTCCATGTACTCCACTACTGTCTTGCACACTGGAATTTTGTAATCCGTGTAGAAGCAAAATGATGGGTCAAACATCTTTTTACTGAACCACACCTGCAATTAAAAACACAAAAGTATTGTAATAAATTTGATAAATGTTAATCAAGGAGATATAACACACGAACAAACACAAAAATGGGGTCATTACACGAGCAAAGCACTTGAGCAGGCGTTTGTCATAGTCATCTGTAACCCTTCCTCCATATTGCACCTCAGCTAGCATGTACCGCACGGTTACCCATGACACATCCTGTGAGGGGGAAAAAAATACATAATGATGAGTGAGCTAAGGTGACAAGAAAATATATAAAGTTAGACTGCTGAATTCTCACCTTCTTGGGACCGCAATCATCCAAGTGTTTCTCAACAAATTCGACGCTTGCAGTGAAATCAGCAGAATTGAACTCATAAGGTATGTTCCAACCCAGTGGTCCAAATTTGCGTCGTTCCTCAAAGAAAGAAGTAACAAAACAAATTATGTATAGAATCAAACCAATGCGCATCCAATATGATTTAAAGTAAATAACCTTTATCTCAGAAAATAAGAATTATCAAGTAGGGCTATGTCAGGTTTCCTATTCCTATAATATTTTGCTCTGCTTCTAGTCTGAACTGTGCCAAGGGCTAAGCATTTTGTCATTGGCTCCTCTAAATAAAGCTCTTATACTTCATCAGTGACCTTGCAAATGACCACTACCTGCACAGCAGTGTGGAGAAAGGCCACACTGTACAGCAAAGGCTTCCACGTGGGCAGGTTGCTGACTTCCAACTGGTTCTGTGAAATTCCTGCAAATGTTCTTTTCAAGCCAGCACGCACTCCCTGGGGTGGATCATTGGTAAACTTGATAGAGGACTAGAGGTAAAGAGGTGAGAAACATTTGCTCAGCTGCCCTTAGCTTGTGCATGTAGTGTATATAAGAGTAACACAGTATTATGTAGGTTAGATATGTATACGAACTAGCAAATGAAGTAATTCATAACACCTTATTGTACATACAAGCTTTGTAAAGTGTCACCTGTAGGAGTGTGATGGAGAATCGGTTGTGTGGTTCTGTGGTGATCCATACTCTGAAAGTATCATGCATGGTGTCTGCAGTTGTGATAGTTTCGAGCAACTCATCCATAAACTCCAAGCCCAGGTGACAATTTTGCAAAAGGACCCAGCCCCCCTATACACATCCACATACAGAGGCCACAGATCAGGTGAAACAGTTAGCCATCACTTTGTAAACATACATCCATACAACTTACTACTTCATTAACTGAGAATAAACACCTGTGTCATGGATGTCTGAACAAGCTTCCTTGCATGAACCTCTTGTCCTTGCCCCATGGATATAGCTCTGCATTCTATAGGACACAATGTGAGGATATCATGACATACAGCACAAGAAATAATTCCTCAGGGTTACGATGAGAAGCTTTATAAAAGCTGTAAGTTTAAGAGGGCTTTAAAGCTCACCCAGTTGGAGTTTCTTAGCAAGTGCTTCAATTTGGTCAGTGGGATCTGAGCCCATTGACAGGAAGCAAATTAGAGGGGTGCGAGGATCACTCTCCTCCCATGTGTTATGAAGGTTCAAGAGGACCGGCTCAGCAAACCTCATACCCATGGATTCTCCCACGTACTTTCTTGCCTGAGACAAGGTACGGTCAGGGCACCAAGACCTGTCAAAGAAAAAACTTGTAAGATAATTGTACTAAATATCATATTATGTATTAGAACGAACAAGAAACACAAGCAGCAGTAGGATCCAACCTTATTAGCAAAAGTTTATGGAAGACATCAAGGGCGTTGTATCCATCTGGAACTACACCTTCCTCTGGGGCATCAAGATTGAGCCATGCTTTCCAGTGTTTCCCATTGTGAGACACCTTCAAAATGTGTCAATAGCAACACCTTGTAAGGAAACTTTCATGGAGGATTTAAATACCAATTAGTGGAGCTTAAGCTCACCTGGTTTAAGATGTTAGTGAACTGTGGCAATTTGCTGAGTTCCACTAAGTTTAGCCATATCATATCCAGGATCCAACTGTATGGCTTTAAGGGGCAGGTCTTTAGGTCAAGAGCTGCACCACCTATTTCATTATACAAAGAAATTATCATGTTTTAGGAAACCAAATAACAAAAAGGCAACTTAAACTTTTCTTAGAAGTGGTGATTATCTTACCTTTAATAAGAATCTGAAATTTATTTTGCTCGATTTTGTTATTCTGTAAGTCAATCTTGAGGGCCACCAAGAGTGTGAAGATGAACTTGTGGTTTTCGTAAAGGCCTCTTACTGTGTATCTGAACACCTCAAAGGTCAGATATTCAATAATGTTTCGGATTCGCTTTTGAGTTTTAGAGGACTTTTCAGACCTGCAAAAACATATTTATGATATTAACAATAGTAAACAGAGGACAGACAGAAACAGATGTGCAACAAGGTGTCCCAATGTGACAAAATGACAGAGTAAACATGATACTGAGAGACAAAATGTCTGCAATTATTTTATCATCAATACACCAAAGAAGGCCTTACAGCAGCTATAGGCTAGCCACTTTGCAAAGGAAAAAAATGCCATTTTACTTAGTTTAATACCTCTTCTTTTTAGACACATTTGTTGGAGTGGAGAGAGTAAGCCATGGTTGAAGTGCAACTCAGTGTTAATTTGTTGCAGCATAGTGTGAAGTATAAGGTCCATAGTACAAAAGCTGTTACAGCCCCATACTTCATACTCAAAAGAAGCACCATGATTGTTCAGATGTACTTAAACCAGTATTGGTGAAACCATACCTATCCAGTGAGAGGTCAAAGATTTTGAGGAACTGAGCCAGGGAGGTCTGGTACATCACGTTGACCATGCTCATCTCTGTGATGAGGAAGTAAAGGATGCTTCCTCGAGAGGCAACGGGACGATATTCAGCTTGAGCCATATTGATCTTCAACTCTGCATCTGCTGCAACACTGAGCTTTGCACTAACTTCAGCAGCAGTTTGCTTAGTTGTACTCAGAATGCCAATCATGGAGTCATCATCAACCAAGGATCCTTCAATCAGAAAAACAAAACATGTTTTTATTTTGAAAAGTACATAAATACATTACAAGTATGGCACTAACCTATACCAGTAACTGTTGTACCTTTTGTGCTGCTGAGTTTGTACAGCAAGTTGTCTTCCAACTCCTGCATCTTTCTCTTATTGGCTGTTACATCCTCAATTAGCTTCAGTCTTTCTGCCTCTAGTTCCTGTTAAAATGATTTAAATAACTTACAATTTATTAATGGAACTTAAAATTCATGTGCAGCCCAAGGCAAGATTATGGAAACCCAGAGTGATAAGTGAAGCAAAAAATTCTGGTGATCCATTTTCTAAGTCGGGTCTAAATAGTTTTCTCTTTGTTTATAACTTTAAAACAAGTGAAAAAACTTTCACATATTTTTAAGTTGTAAACACAGAAGAGAAAACAATTTAGTTCAGACATAGAAAATGGATTCTTTTTTCTCAGTTCCCTCTTCATGCTCAATACTATAATAACAAGGTAATATAAGATAAAACATTGATTCAACTCTGCTAACTCAACAGACATGTCAAGTGGAAAAAAATAGCAACTGACATGTTTCTCTTTGAGGATGACACGACCGAGTAGCTGGTTCTCAAGGCCCTTCATGTTTACAGTGAAATCAATGATGGATGTCTTGGCACTGATTTCTGGTGTGTATGCTGGATTAGGAAGTTTGGAGGTTATATAGAGCTGGAAGCCATCCATCACATTTGCCTCTTTGTCTCCCACTTTAACCTACACAAGTCAAATCCAAGAATTGAAGAGAGGACACAGTTGTATTGTACAGTTGTATTGTTGATTTCAAGTGGATATTACAGCTGTTTACCTTAAAACTGGTCCCAGATTTAATAAAGTTTTTCTCGAGGACATTGTCAAGGGCAGGGTCCAGCTCCTCATTTACATCTTCAATAAGCAGTGGGCGTCCCAAGGAAAGACAGTCTTCCAGATGGGTGCGAAAGAACTTGTGGTGTAATGATGTCACCTGAAAGAGAGATCACAGATTACCTCCATATATATGTTACCAAAACACCTAATTTGGGTAAAAATGACACAACTATGCTGCATTTCACTGTTTACTTGAAGTGTATTGGCCTTTTCTTTTTCTTTAATCCAAGTTTTTCCCTGAGTCTGGGGATCGATGAGGAGAGGATATCGTGTTGCTTTTGTGACAATGATGCCATTCTGCACAGACAAGTCATCTCCTGGGAGTCCTTGAAGGTTCCACTCACTTATCTGGAACATATACAGGAGTGTGAATGTGTTTCAACTGTGTTTCAACTTTTTGCGAAGGTAGTAGTTAGGTAAAAATCAAAATTAAGTTTATGTTGCTCTTACAGTGGGAGGGTCCACAAGGGCAGAAATGAGGTTGAGGTTTTCTGTAAAAGGGATTTTATGACTCCTTAGCTCTGCCTCCCAGATTTCCTTCAACAACATGTCGCGGAAACTCTGGTTAAATGGCCCACAATAAGACAAGAAGCCAGTGAGCTGGAGTACGTCACCCACAAGTCTGCCAGAAAGAACAGAACAAATGGGTTTCATGATCAATAAATTATAATAATATAACAACATCCTCTGAAAAGTCAGAACTAATGATAACTAAATGGTAATAAAAATTAATTTTGTGTCCCTTGGAAATATAATTTTTCATTATTAAATTCAGTTCTTTGTAACATACCTGTTGATCTGTGATTTAAATTCTTTGCTTTGCTCTATCCATCGAATTTTCTCTCCACTGAGTCCATCAATAAGTGCAGACGCAGCCTGCATTTTATTCCTACACATCTCAGCATCATCCAACAAATCCTGAAAATCATGACATTTTAAGTGATCAACAATATTAATTTCTAGTTTAAAGTAAAAGTACTATTAAAAATGTTTTTAAGGCTAAACGACACCTGTTTCTCTTTCATAGCAGCATCACATTTGGCCTTGACTTTGTCAAACTCCGCTTGCTTCTCAGCCAGCTGAGCCTCAGCCTTGCTCAGCTCATTATTAGCCGCTCTGAGCCGGCCTTCCTGAATGGCCAGGTTAGCCTGGACATAGATAAATGGTAGTGAAGTTGATACCACAACACAACAGATGGCATAAAAAAAATCTGCATTATTCTTAATTCTTAATCACTATTATACTTAATACAGTAAATACAAAGGGCTATGAGCTAAAAATGTCATGGCTGGTGATAAGAGCACAGGAAGGGAGGACCCAAGACACAGACACAAAGACAGGCTAGTGCAGTGAATTTACTTTAATAGAACAAATGTTGGAGGCAAGGCTTGCAGGCAAGGAGGCAGGCAGACAGGTTAACAGACCATAGGTAACAAAATACAGGTAGCAAGCAAGGTAACAAGAATGAGTGTAAACAGCATGAACATGGTGAAAAAGGGCTGGTATAAATGCAGGGGAGTAAACGAGGGAAATGAGAAAAAGGGAAATGAGAAAAAGGTGTGTAGGTAGGTAGGGAAGTTCCAGTGATTGGAAATGGGAAACAGATGAGCATGTGGCTCTGGGAACAGGAGGAAAGTCTGATGACCTCTGGTGGGTGGGTGGAGTATGGCAGGAGACGGAGGCAGAATGAACATAAACAGCAGGGCTGAGACAGGAATCATGACAAAAAGACTACACTATGCACCTCAAATGGCTTTGAAAAAGGCTTAAAGTAGAAAGTTTTGAACCATAACTAAAGTACAATAGTCAACTATGTCAACTATGTCAAAATGTTTAGCGGTCATGATTAAAATTGACTTTACCTTGAGTGGCAGCACTTCTTTGTTAATGCCAAAGAATGTGGCCATAGCCCGGGTCCACTCTAGCAGACCAGCTACATTACCACACACTTTCTTGGCATTTTCCATTGTGTAATCCACCATCTGAAAGTAGGGCTGCAGCAGTTCTACTGTTTCCTCATTAATTTTGTCCTTTTGAAACTGCTGGAGTGAGTTCATAAAACCTGGAGCACTCATGAGCTTAAGTGTGGAGGAAGAAAATTGGAGAAAAGAGAGCCATAAGTAACTTGACAATGTTGAACACATCACTATTATTATTTTTATCATTACTGTTATTACACTACAAAACATGCATACTAGAACATACAAACAGAGTTGTATCTCTCTTTATGGGTTTACAGAAAGCTCTTACAATTTGCGGGTTGCAAGTAAATGGAGCAGAATTGCAAAACCTTAAAATTCATATCAAGGATTTTAGTTACCTTCAGTGCTTCTCCCCATGATGGAATAACACAGCGTAGCTCTGGATCAATAGAGACAGAGTCTAACTTCTTTTGGAACAAAAGAAGGCAGGAGTCCATAATCCTCATAATCAGATGTGGAGGTTTGGACAATTTTCTCAGAGTGGCAATGTCAGCAGGCTTGATGGTCTGTAAAAATTAGTAAAAAGTAAAATCATGAGGTAGAATATAAATGGATTAAATACACAAATGTGCTAAAAAAAACCCCATCACAGATCTCACATTAAGTGCAGCTTTAGCTTCTTCTAAAGCTGGCCTGGCAGCTTCCAGTTTTTCCTCAGCAATAGCTTTTTCTTTTCCAATTCCCTCCACAAGTTTCTGGGCTCTATCCTTCACAACCTGGACCTCATTCTTTACAATGGTGGCAGCTTCAGCACTGACCGTCACCTCTGCCACCACCTAAGTGAATGCAAAGAGAAATGTGTTACGCAATGAATTGTATCACATAAATGTCCACAACCTGTTGACCTTTCATCTAGTCTTTTCACACACCTGGGTAAAATGTCCATTGAATGAAATCTGTTGTGTTTCTTTAAGTTTTTTTTCAAAATTCATGTCCACTAATTGCCACTACCTTTTATGCTCTTTATGTCACTTCATAAATTCTGATTTGAGACAAGTTACACATAACTAGCCATCCATTACCTGGATGGATAGCGATCAGTGTCCATAATCGATGGCGTTGACATCAATAAAACACAATATTTTGTACAATTCAATATTTTGTATTGTACTAACATGTTGGGTTTTTTTTATAACACTGTAGTTGCTGCATCATGATGTCAGTTGTTTTTAGTTCCAGTCATTGGTCGGCTCCAGTCAACACTACAGTTTTAAAAATGGCGCACTATGCATGAGCACTTGAAGAGAAAACAACCAGGGACTATTCTGGATGATGGACTACCAGAGAAGGCTTCTATTTATTAGTATGTAGAGCTTTTTAATATCTTTACTTTACTAAATATCTTTTGTCCATGTAGCTGCTAAAATCACATATATTTATTTTTAACATGTTGGAGTTGCCAATTTAAATCTACAGTTTTGCACTCTAATATGTAAACCTTTGTTTACATTTTACTTTGTGCTGCATTGTACAATGATTTAGTTTGTCAAAATAAAATGAAAAGTAATTGTTAAGATGAATCGACTAATCTGTAAAATAGTTGACAGATTAACTGATGGAAAAATAATTGTTTGTGGCAGCCCTAATGTACAACCTTATCTTGCGTCATGGGAGGCTGGAGTCTGTATTATTATTTACCTTGTCAGCTTTGGCGGATGCTATAGCCAACTCTTTTTCCTTGACTTCAAGATATTTGGATAGTTCAGCCACAGACTGACTAGCCTCCATCAGTTTGGCCAACCCTGAAAATCAGTAACATCTTTTAAAATCCTTTCCCAGAGTAAACCTTCCAAAGTAGCACGTCATATCCGAGCTGTTAAACTTTCCTTACCAACATTCATGCGCTCTGCTAGTGTGTTGATATAGTTGTACTTTTCAGTGTACAGCGTTTTGTAACCATTTATAAAAGAGAGGTAGGATTTAGGGGTGACATGAATTTTTCTTCGAAACCTGAAAGATAGCACAGAATACAACTTTAAGCTTGTGTGAAATATGTTTCTGGTCTTAGAACTAAGATTGTCTGAAATTTCAATTACAATGTAACAATGTGAACTACATGTGATTTGTGTGTTATACCTTTCAAAGTAGCTTTCACAGGCATCAGATACTTTGTCATGATATGTACCCATGGTGGTCACCACAGAAGCCTTCACATCAGTTGAGCAAACCATGGGAAACTCTGACAAGAAGTAGTTGGATACAGCCACCAGAGCCTCATTGGGCCAAGGGGTGAACCAGTCCATTGTACAGCCAGAAGTCAACCCTGGAAACTTCAGGGATCGGGAGCGAAACTTCTGTCCAACCTGTTAAGAAGAGCAGACAAAGTGTAAATTCAAATAAGAATATTCACATATGCAGGGGTAGCTTTGTAAGTTTGTAAGTGCATGTGTAATGCAGCAGTTACACTCTATTTAAAATGGGCATGCACGAAACAGAACAAATATACACCATTAAATAAAATACCATAGATGACAATTTAAACAAATAAATGAAGATGCAGAGAAAAACACAAGGAAACAAAGAATCTGAGAACTTAGTCTTTGGGTTATTGCCTTTTGGTAAACAATAATTCTCGTTACTATGTTACTGTATTCTCAATATAATTCTTATATCTCGTAATCTATATACAAAGTTATGACCTACTGGTGAGAAGCAAAGAACTACATGCAGATTCTTTCTGGACCGGGTTATGAAGTAGTCATAGAGGTTGTCAAAAGTTGGTGGAACACGAGGAAGCTCCTTTTTCATCACAGGTATCAGGTTCTGGGTGATCTCTGTGATCTCATCTTTAGCAAACAGATTGGAGACCTGTACACAGTTCACTCACAGTCAAGTCATCAGGACCAGTAAAAGCTTTCATTTGAAATCTAAGACATAACATTTAGTCTGACCTCTTTGTCTCTGTGAAATAGGAATGATGCATTGTTGAAATGAGAATAAATAAGAAAGTTCTAAACTACATTGTCTAAATGCAGACTCAGTTAGTTTGTGTGACCATGGATGGGGTGTTCGGGGTTTTACCCTTAACATGAAGCCCTTACCTCTCCAGAAGAAAGAACATTGTTGAGGTACTCAAGGAAGGCTTCATCTTTGATTTCATTGTCAGTAAAGATGAAGGTGATGCCTTTGCCCTCAGCCCCTGCTGTTTTATACAACACTTTCAGGTCATCCATGAAATTACTTATGTTGTATGTTCTGAGAAAACAAACATGGCAGTGTAAGAAGAAAGACCCCAGTACATCATTAAGTTTTGATGCGGTGACACAATTAGGATCTATAAGAATGCAGTTTTGGACAATTTATCTAAAATATAAAATGGCTTATGGGTTCATGGAATGCGTAATCTGTACCATGATAATCATCTACTGTGTGTGTTATGAGTGTGCTACTAAAAGTCAATATAGACCAATGATGAATCTTTTTTTTGCTGTTTTTTTGTTGCACATCACACATAAATTTATAGGCTTTTTTCATAAACTGTACTAAATAATCAAAATCATCCAAATACAATGACGACAAAGTGATCTGGTAAGTTAAGGAGAAGTTACTGCACAATAATATTTTACAATACATACATTTACTTAATAAACATTTGAGTCTGTTTGATTAGGTGATAAGGTAATAGCATGTTTTGTATTGTAATTAAAAAGGTAAGAATAATTTTCAAAAAGTGTATAGATTTTTCTAGATCAACAATATCAATCATCACTCAGAATGTGAATATTTGTTCTTACAAATTAATATGAATAGTTAATTAGAAATTAGAATTTAAATATAATATTTAAGAACTTCACAGGTAACCTTTCTACAAACATTTTAAAGCAAAATGCAAAACTACATAGACATGTTATTAAGTTTTCACCTGTTATTGAGTTTTAACCTAACTATCAGTGAGAACATCTTATCTTGTTACTGTATGGCTACCCTCTTCCAAGTTGCCTCACTAATGCTGACAGTCGCTTTACTTTATGTCCATTCTCACCTTGTCAGTGTGATCTGGAAGATGCTGTATCCAGCTATGTATGAAGCAAGGCGAGTCAAGCTCTGTTTGCCTGATCCTCCCACTCCCACAAGCAGGGCATTTCCAGTGTCAGTTCGAATGATACGTGAGATCTAAAGGAAGGCAAATCTCAAATAAATCAGAATTATCTATAGCCTGCTCAACACAATATGTATCTGTCAGGTTAGCTTGTAGTTTGACCTTGACAAGATGAGTCATGGCATCCGTGAAGAAAACCAGATCTAAACTGGAGCCTCTCACAACCTCATTGTGCTGGGTCTGATACATCATCAGCTTTTCTTGTAAGAACTCAATACTTGGCACCTGGAAGCACGATAGTTTACTCAGATAATTTTGACAGTTTTCTACATCTATCAATAGTCTAAATACCAAGTTCATACCAGTTCATAAATTTTGGGGGCATCAAAACAGGCATCATCGTCTTCTTCTCCAGTAGGCTCAGGAGCATCTCGCAGGAAGTCAACAAAGTATGGCTCAGGATGAAGTTCTGGGACAAGACTGGGGTCAACATGCTCTTGGATCACACGAGTTAGAGCCTTCTCAAACCACTCTCTGTCCTCAAAGCAAACAAACCTACAAGAAAACATTTTCTTAGTAAGCTTGTATGTCATCTTTTGTGCATTTGTGATGTGCAAGTGATTTCACTGTATGTAAGCACTGTACCTGTCAGCAATCACCCTTGTACATTCACTCTTGAAAAGTGCCATGAGAGTGGGGATATTGTCACACTCCTCAGCCTTAATATTTAACATTCCTTGCCAGATCCTGGACAAGTCTCTCAAATTGAAGATGTAATGGAACTTGGATGGTGTGGGAAGCATTTTTCCCTTCAATATGAAATCAACAAATCAGGTCATTACATCATCATTATCAATACACAGTAAGATGCACCAAAAGTTGGGTGAAGCCTAGTATTCATGTCAAATGATGTTTTGACCTATTACTAGGCCCTGTAGTGGGTTATCAGGCTGTACCATATAAATCTATCCGCATAATCAATTTCACAACCTCCTCCAAGAGATTACCTTTGTCCACTGCCATACAATCCTCCCTGCAGACACAAGGCACTTCACCATATCAAATATCTCAGGCTTGAAATTCCTGCAAGTGTCAAAATATCCACACCCGATGACACCTGCAGAGAGAGGACAGGAAAGAGAATTTCAAGCGTTTCATACAACCTAAAGTAAGCTGAAAAGTGAATAATTGTAGGGACAACTACCAAAGATCTTATCAATGGAGCTGTTGGATGGCAGAGTACAGTTGAAGACTGTAAACTGTCTCTTCAGTCTCTGTGGGATGTCGTTTCTCCCCCCACCAGGGTGAATCATGGCAGCCACTATCTGTACGTCCACAACAGTGGTGAAGTCTCCTGGTTTGTCTAGATTGTACATGCCGCTCATTTCCATCATCTGGCGGACTATCTCATTGGTGATCTATTGTACAGGCACATACAGTAGTTATTCAGACAGACTAAGTCTGAAAGTCTAAGACTTTTGAACTGCATATATTTATACATGATTACCTGATCCCCCCATTCATTGACAATAGGCATGTTTATATCATCAATGAAGACTGTCATCCGGCGTCCTCCTGGGGGTCCATAGGTACTGCCAATTCGTTTCTCTATGTAGCTCTCCACTGTTCGCTGTAATAGAGAAAAAATGCTTTTGCAAACAAAAACCTACTCAGAACTGCACAGAGCCATGGACAGCATATAGAAACATGATAAACATTCTACCTGAAACATCATGGGTTCTGTTGCAGATGAGAAGTTCACAGACTTGGATAGGTCTGTCTCAGGATCATATTTTTTTGTGTAGCCTTTTATCATCACTGTCTTGGCTGTCCCTTGTTCACCAATAAGAAGTACCGCCTATACAAAAACAACATGCATCTGTCACAGACATACATCAAAGCAAAAAAAGTTATTACGTTTGTAATGAAATTTTTTTTAAAGATCACCTTGCGTTGTTTGGCAATAACCTCCAGCAGGAAAGAGGTTCTTGTATTATCCACATTTGGCACAAGGATGGAGGCATAGTTTGGAACATGGTCAGCTGGATAGATAAACTCCCCCACATGGTTATTCCAATGACACCACTCACCTGAAGTCATCATACATATAGTTGTATACCCATGTTAAAATAGTCCTTCAACCATTATCTAAAAACTAGATAAAGACAGCAACGGAATGGTTTTTAATGTATAAAATTATTGTACCATTTGGGTTGACCATGTACTCAAACATAGTCTCTCCTGGCTGCGTTTGAGGCACATTAATGCTGCTTTCATGTGATCTAATATAAGCCTCCAGTTTGTCTCTATCCTCCAACTCCAAAAGGGCTCCCAGGCTCCACATCAGACAGAAGACGAAGAGGCGTTCCATGTGTTTGTCACCAGCCAAGCCCCCTGTCTCCTTAGTTGGGATGACGCCCTCCAGCAGATTCACAGACTAATGATGTTAGATCATAATAATATATTCAGTGTTTCATCAAACAAGTTCAGAGCCATCATCTAATTCCTGTTTGTCTTCAGTATTTTTCTGGACACAAACCTGCATGATGTAGTTGCACTCCAAAAGTTCCATTTTGGGTTTAAGGTTTTGCTTCATATACAAGTAAGCTTCCTCAAATATTTTGTCATATAAACCCATAATGCTTTCTGCCTCCTGTGCATTGCGCTTGTGAGCCCATCCCTACAAAATAAAATGTTCCACCTAAGATCTTGATTGTAAAGCATTGTAAAGACACATTGTTTCTTTTCTGCAAACACTTTCTCTATTGATGATTTAACAAAACAATTGTACCTGGAGTATAGGTCTCCAGCTGAGAGCTGAGGAGCTCATGAAGACCATACCCACCCGGGACACAGTAGCAGGGGAGGCATTATCCATGTTGTGCACCTCAAATACCAGCTTACAGGATGGAGACATGGTGATACGGTCACCATTAGCCAGGGTCAGTGTTTTGTTATCATCCAGCACAGAGTTGAGGTTCTCAATCCATATAGCGTCCACAGGGCCATCTAGCAAAATCCATATGAACTCCCCTGAAATATACAAATTTCAAAGATATTACAATTCAGTCCTTATATTATCAAACTATCTCTTCAACTTTTTCACTTACTTGCTCTCTCTGAACAGCAATTTTCTACAGCTGGTATCCCTAACATTTTTAGGTGTGTATCACTTACTATCTAATGCCTAAGCAAAAAATAAACAGAAGCTGCTTTCACCAGACAAAACAGCTACACTGAATTAATTTTGCTGCATGACCAGCTGCTTATGAGGTGCTCTATTTACTGTATTTAAAATGTTCAAAAAGATTTAGTATTATTTTTTAAAACTGCAACAATGTCTACATTGTTCTTGTTTTTGTGTAAGAAAATGTTTACAAAGGGAATTTGTGACATAAATTGAAAAATATTAGGTTGAATGTGCACTACAGATAGCATTACAAACCTTTCTTGGCTTTGAGAGTCCTCCTCCATAGAGTAGAAAAAATGCCATCAGTCCAGTCATTGGTGGCTGCATCAAGACGGCCGAACATCTGTGGGGCAGTGATTGCTTTGGGATTCATGCGCATCTCCCTGTGTGGGGTTCCACACTGAGTCAAAGATCGCATTAGAATGTTGATAACTGTGGTCTTCCCAGCTCCGCTTGGTCCCAGAGTCATCAGGCCATGACGCACTCGTGAAGCCTCATAAAGCTGTGAGTGACAGTAACAGTAACATATTATATATCTTCCAAATATCACTGAAAAATACACAAAATACAACAGGAGGTAAATACAAAAAGAGTCTTTGACATACCTGAACCAGCTTGAGGTTCCAAGGGGGATGGTTAACAATACCAGCAAGCTCAACTTGATGGGCTACAGCAGCTTGAAGTTCAGTATATGTGCTTCCATCCAGCTGGATACCAGGGAATAGGTCATTGATCAAACTAAGAAAGAGGGGCTCATCCTCGTCCACCTGAAACATACAGAGATTCACATGCAGTATAGTGTCTACCCACATAGTACAATACCAGTAGAATTTATTATATTATCACTGATGGTGAACAATATAAAACATACCAATAATATGTAACATACCAGTTTAGAAAGATTCATGTCACGTAACACTCTCATGACAATACTGGACTCTGTGTCATCAGGTCGTGCTCTTTTACTGGCCCCCAGTGTTCTCAACACAGACAGGATGTTCCTCAGGCCAAAGTCATAGTGGACCTGACAAACAGAAGAGATTGTGTGGCAGTAAATTAACAATCATTAAGGAAAGTAATTAAGCACTGACAAACAATTTCTCACCTGTTTTGTAAGTTGTTCTTCACACAGTTTATAAAGAACAAAGAATTTCTGGGCTAAGATGACATTGTCATTGAATCCACAACTAGCTAGTTTGACTCTCATGATGATCTGCAAAAGACAAGAGAATAAGTGACTGCCTATTATGTCTAAAACAAAGGAAAAAATATTATTTTCCAGCAAAAGTAGCCTGGACCCACCTGCCGGTCTGGCACCATCATTGACACTGTCCTGAATTGCACTTTTAAGTTTTCAGGAAGTTCCTGACGACCTGCATATCCAGGGTTCTAGACATGGAAGGATGACATGTCATTTAGTGTGTATTTAATGTCTTCTTCCAAGGTTTAAGATATTTCTTCTAAAATTCTTGTGCATTTGTGTATCCTACCATAGTAATGAAAAGGCCAAACTCTGGATTCAGATCAACACAGTCTCCATCAGTAAAGATGAAAGAGATTTTGTGTTTCTTGCGTGCTTGCAGAACAATGTAGATCTGCTGAGCAGCAACAGAAAGCACTGGCAGGTCGATTCTGTTGAACTCATCAAAGCAGCCCCAGGACCCTGACTGCGCAAGGCCTGAAAAATGAATATGTCATGAGATAACTGAAACTGTACACCACACTACTCGATTAATTATTTCATTGCCTAAGATACCTTTGTATATCCTGCCAAGTCCTCTGAAGTCCATCTGGTCTGAGCAGTTGAACACCACAACGTACTTGCCGAGGCAGCGTCCCATGTCTTTTGTGGTTTCAGTCTTCCCAGTGCCGGCAGGCCCTGCAGGGGCTCCTCCCATGCTCATGCCCAGAGCCTGGGCGAGTGTGATGTAACACCTGTTACCAGATACAAGGCAGTTGACTGATTCAACTTAGAAATTAGAAATTAAACACTATGTGAAAAGTGAATACAATTATTAAATAACAATATCAAATCTTCTCCTGCCTGTCAGTCAGAGGGGTGATGACCAGACGGTCGGTACAGCCTAAGAACTCATTCTGATAAATGAAGTCAACATTAGTGATGGACACAATGACTTTATCCAGATCCTCCTTGTAGTAAAATCTGCTCTGCTTCAGCCATTCAAAGTCATTGACAGATTTTATACGCTTTTTTACCTGGGGACAAAACAGGATATCAATCTGAATGTGTTATCAAAATACAATAACAGTCAGTCAATGATATAGTAAGATTTTCCAAAGAACCTACTAGGTCATTAAATATGTCACTCTGGTGCACATGGATTGTGACCAGTGTCTCATATTTGATTCTGTCAAACTTGCTCAAGTCATAGGTGGTTTGTTTAATGAGAATGCTGAGTAATTGTAGGAATTTCTTTTTGGTAAAAGGCATGATCTCCCTGTCATCTTCAGCATTTTGCAGTGCCTCCTCTGCATCTCTTGTCCAAAGCATCTGGATTCCCAGCAAGCCCACCTAAAAATGACAGAGCAAAAGGACACATGAAAAGATGTTTCTAATAAAATGAAAAACTGAACTACCTAAATGTAACCTAAATTTGCAAGCTAGTACACATTAGTTGCAGTAAAAAAAGTAAAGAACTACTAATACTTCTCATTATACCTCTCAACACAAATGAAGATATAGCCAACTTTGTACTGTATATGTTTCATGAGGCCCAAGGCCATAATTCTGGATGCTCTGAGAAGTGATCACCATCTAGTGGTCTGACCACAATATGGATACATCTTTGTGATGAGGATGTTCTAAGAACAAATTATTGAGTTCAATCTCTGTTGTGGAAATATATACAAAGAGCTGAGGTCAAAGAGTGGACAGTTCTTGTCACAGTTCTGACTTGTTACACTTCACATCACAATCTGTAATAATAGAATAATACTCTGTACATGTCTAGTGTTGACCTGATATCTATTAGTCACTAGCATTTAGAATCAACCTATTAAACGATAGTGTCTTCTGACCTGTGCTTGAAACTTGTCAAGGAAAGAGAGAAGATCAAAGTCTTCATCGTTGATCTCTAGATCTGAAGCTTTGATAACAGAGTGTAATGAAGCTTGCTGTTGTAACAACAGCTTCCCGAGCCAGAGCTCCACTGGTCCCTGTGCCATCACAGGACTGTCCAGCTGAAACCACAAACACATTTACTACACTTGTGATCAGGTAAGGAAAGGAACAAAATGCATTTACTTAAGTACAATTTTAGGGTAATATACTTTTTTCCCATATGCACAGTTGTCGAATTCACAAACAAAACATATGAGATCACTCATGCAATATGATGAATTGTTATAGATTCTACTACCAAACAATATAATGTAATTAAAATTGGCTCCATTTAGACCAGCTGCAACACAGTGCCTTACATTAAGAGAAACACATGCAATTCCACATTGTTTTAACACTCTGCAAATGCAAATGTAGAATTACATTATAGTTATAATCTGCAAATGCAATTCAAAATACATACCAGTAGTTTCTCTCCCTCTTGTGAAATAACAGCCAAAATCTTATCATACTCTGTTGCATGAAACTCTGCTTCATTGACATTGTCGAACACTCCAAGGAGATGTGACTGAAAAAAATAATTTCACCTTAAATCATTTTGCTAATTTTTATTTAACAATCTCAAGAAATCAAGATGTTATTGTGACAGATTAATACCTGTCAGAACATTTAAAAGTGCAGCAACTCAAACTAAATTCCCTAAAAAGTCTTTTACCATTTTCCTGATTTGAATCTATATCATAATTTCACTTTTCCTAGAGCTTATTTTCCACCAAATTTCACTGAAATAATCTGACAGGTTTTTAAGATACCATGCAACTCAACAGTCAGACATAAGAAAGGGACCAAAAACAGACTTCCTTTGCAGAAGTATTTTAAAACTTTTAATAGTGACAATCAATGTTCTAACCTGAATAGTGTGAGAATCACTGGCTTGACCAAGAATTTCCAAAAGGGCCGGATCAGACACAAAGAAGAATCGTGGAAACAGAAGCCTCTTTTTCTCAAGGTACCTGTTGAATTAGATAACATCATCTCCATCAACTGTAGTGGTATACCCAAGGCCTATGTCATTCAGGAAAATATTCTTTTTTTGGCTGAAAGCATCTGCAAGACTTATGAGGAGTAACCAAATCAATTGAAAATTTAAATGAAAAATCAAATAAAGAAATAATTAAATAAATAATGGAAAACATCAAGGTGCAAAAGAATTACAAAACCATTAAATACAACTGATTTGATTAAACCAACTTTAAAAAGATGGATACTTTGCAATGAAGCTGTTGCAAAATAACCACCTTTAAAAAAAAAAAAAAAATTTTATAAAAAAACTGGTTGGTTATGCAAAAGGTTTGACTATTTATGCAGTAAAAACATCTCGTAGATAGTGACAAAGGAATGACCTTCAAACAATTCAAACACCAACATGAAAAATCATACAAAAAAATCAAATGTCTCCTTCCTCTTATAACCTTACCAGAGTTGTCCTTTCCAACTGACTGACTTAATGCAGTTTTAAAGATTTTGGTGATGGCCGTTTGGCCAGTACTTTATCAATGTGTTAATATGGGCTGCTAAAGTATTGAGATCTTCTTGATGACAATTCACTGACATGATTTAAAGTTCATTGATTCGATCTCTCATAAATCAGTGTTTTGCTTCTTCAAAATACTGACGATACAGCAATTTGTGAGAAAACAAGGGGAGGTTACAGTTAAAATGAACTTAACAGGGTAGGGGTAGAAGTTTTTTGTTTGTGTTTTTTTGCCCCTACTGATGTTTCTAAGATAAAGTAATAAACTAAACAAAGTTGTTGGCAAAGCTTTACCCTGCAAGAGATTTTTGACAGAACTCCAGCTGTTTCTGAAGATCTGGCAGGAGCTGTCCCAGAGTTGGATCCCCCACACAGCACTCAATCACATGTGGGACCTTTTGGGCTCGTTGCATGATCTTAATCCATGACTTGTCAATATTCTGAAATCGCTTTGCTTCCTAGATTGGGAAATATTTCAGTATTGTAATAGTTGTAATATAGTAATATAGTAAGTATTTTAGTAATTTACTGAGTAGAATAACACATTGTATAAGAAATAACTGAGATTTCATACTATACCTGTGGCAGGTCTTTGGCAATGTCACCTCCAACAAACACAGCCTCCAAATAGATCCACAGGTTTTGCACAATAACCCACTGTTCAATGACATCAGATGTTGTTGACAGCTTGGAGACCCAATCCTGGATCTCTGCTTTGTAGTAGGCACTGTACCTGTAAAGGCAGACAAGGGCACAAGTTCAAGACAAGAAAGACACAAGACATTGTGTGGACACCTTGTCTGAAAAAATACCTTCAATTAACAGACCCAAAATTACTCCCATTCATTTTCATCAGTTATAGTTACATAAGTCCACTAGCAGTCTTTTCTGTTTATGTACTCCATCCTTAATCATACTTGGTCTTAAATGTTTTTTGATTTCCCTTCTGAGCTTCCTGGATAAGATGATGAACTTGCTGAAATTTTAAGTTACGGTAGATTTTTCTCTGTTCTACCTGTTGCTCAGCAGTGAACCCAGCACCATCAAACTATCCTCCAGAGTGGTGAGAATCTCTGCTGTCTCTGCCCCTTTCAGCATCAGTTCTCCTCTGTCCTTGAATGTCATCAAGCTCAGGATCTGGCTGCACCACACCTCTTTCACTTGTGACAACTTGGCCTCAATATCTTTCTCCTTAACAGCTGATATGGAGATATCCTACAAACACAGTAAGCCAAGGGTTTATAAAGTAATAAGACATTGCAGCTTGAAATGAGGACAGGTTGTAACCAAAGCATCTGAACTGCCAGCAAACCTCAATTTCGTCCTTATACTTCAACAGAGGTGCTTCCATGATGTTCTGGAGTGTAAAGGTCTTGGACTCCACCTCAAATTTGTGCCCTGTAAGGTCTGTGATCCGGTCCCAGTGTCTTCTCATCATAGATTTATTTGCCATCATTTCAAGCAGAGGGCATGACTCACTGAAATCATCAATCGTCTTCTTCAGGTCCAAGAAGGCTTGCCATTCTTTCAGCCCTTTGGGTAGTTTCCGACACCTAGAAAGAGGGTTAACCATTGTAGGTGTTACAGCAGCAAAGCAAGAGTCTGAGTTAATAAACCTAGAATAAGACTAAAAATATAATAAAATTTAGAATAGCATAAGAAAATAATACAAAAAACAGAAGGTGTGTGAGTGATATATGGTTATGAATTTCATTCATTCAAGTTCTTAGATTGTCACATGCCAAACTAAAGCATAGAAGATTGCATGTAATTAACAGAAATAAGGGGATTACCTGTTCTGAAATTCCAAAAGTTCTGCATTGATCTTCTCAATATCCACATCTGTCCACAGAATGCCATAGTACCTGCTAATCTTAGTCATGACTGCATCATAAAGGCCATAAAGTTTCTGTAGCAGATCAAGCTCTTTTCTGTGGTAATCATAAGGAATCATGGATTTATTAGTTTGAATACATTAGAAAATACCACAGAGATTACACTGCAACCAGTATGGAAAGAATTTTCAATGTCATGGTAATATAGGGTAAGCCTTTATAGAATGGGAACATACTTTTTCTTTTGTAGACAGTCATACTGTGTAACTGGCAAGCCAAGAAGCTGCTCTCCAGAGCTGTATGTGTTGAAATTTCTCCACAGTTCTTCAAATTTAGCCTGCGTACAATAAAAAGGAAAAAAATAAGATGCCGTGTTTATATTTCATTTTGCAGGGCTTTTCTACTTGTTTGATTGCTTTTCATGACAACATTGACCAGTATATAGTATGATAGTAATACACTAACTGAGTTACCTGACAACTCTGGAGCCTGCGGCTGGCTTCTTGTGGAGCTATTCCCTCAACCATGGGGCCTTCCTAAAAACAAGGTCATACAAACTGATTAATAAATTCATTTAAATTGACTAATTTGACTGATTGAAAACATACACATACACTAATAAGAAAAAATACACAGATTACTTACTGAATCGTATTTCTCCGTAAAAGTGCAAACATCATTTTGGAAAATAGCAACACACTCCAGAAGGCTTTGTTTGAACATGGGTTGCCTTCGAACAAGCTCATCTTGCACTGACCTCTGGGAAAGTCAGGAATTAAAAACCAAGATCACAGGTGAGTTAAAGAAGGGACACATTGTTAAAACATTCAATATAATGAGAATACTAACAGCTTTAGACTGAAGTTTTGTGAAGAGATCCCTCAGATTGTGCACCCCCTCTGTTTCTCTTTTGGTCACCTCTGCTTCATATTTAGTCAGAATTTCATAGGCTTCCTGTAAAATGTAACATCATCATTAAATTGTTATTTGATAGCTACGTAAATCAAACTTCAGGGTTACCTTATGGAGGAAAGAGAACATGACTTCAAAATTTACACTTACAGTGAAAAACATTTCTAAACCAATAATGAAAATCTACAAATGTCATGAACACACAAATTTAGGACAGAAAAAAGGGACTATAAATTTGGTCATTAAAATGCCCACAAATAGTCTCTGATAATGCCCCATAGATCATTCAAAGCCAGCAATTTACTAACAGTATAATTCAATGTGTATGTCTCGTCTTTTATAGTGCCTAACTGCCAACTGCTCTTGTTATTATCTGTCATAAACTCACATCACAAACAAGACTTCACCCAGATTTGTCCACATTCCAAGACTGGAAACCTAATAAAAGTTTAAATATGTCTGTAGGTCTCATTTTGATCTGCTACTTGATAAGAATGTATTAATTTGTTCCACTGAGGCCCATGGGTTGGCACCACAGGAGTCCCAGTGCAGAAATGCAAAGTGTGCTCACTTTTGCAAACCTTTGGGTGTTTTTTTTTCAGATTCAGTGCTAATTTCGATCTGTACACAGGCATACAAGCATTGCAGTTATTGGTAAGACTTAAGCTATATCCCTGACAAGAAATTATTGTGCTATTCATACCTCAATGGAAATCAATGTCATATCAGTTTGTATTTCAGTATCCCGAAGCTTAGACAGGGCCCCCATGGTAAGGCGCACATCTTCCAGATTAGCCACAGGATGAGATAGTTGTGTGAGGTATTTGTTAGAATGTATGCTGGTGTCAATCATTTTCTTTTTGTACTCCTCCTTCAGGTATTTGCACAACAGCTTCTTCCAGGCTTTGGTCTCAACTTTCAGGGCCTTCTTTAATGGATCTGTTTACAAGAGATACAATTTGCATTCCTTCTTCTAACACACACACACACACACAGTTCTCAAACCAGGCATAACTTTAAAAGTGATGGATTCAAGTAGTCTTCTGCTCTGACGTTCAGCCAGGTACAGCGCCTTAAAAAAAAGCAGTGTCCATATTCTCCAGGACAAAGTTGGGAAAAAGGGTAGCACTAAATTGTTAAAAAACAGCAAAAAGAGGCAGCTCATGTATTAATATTTTAGATGAATTTATTCATAATCTGTCATCCTACCGATTGCAAATGAATTAATCCAATCTGAATATCAGCATGTTAACTGTCATTGAGCAAGTTAGCATTTCACTGAAAGCATTGCTGTGCATAAGTGCAGCCTCTCATAGCAGCTTCCAACTGTAATGGAGATAGGCATTTACTAACTTAGAATTTATCTGGTTGCTGTCTACAACACATAACGAATATCTTACCTGTTGACAGCTCAGTTGACATCAAAACAATGATGGGTTTGATATCATCAATTTCTTGTTCAATTGAGTCATAGTGCTGGATTTCAGATTTAATCTGGATCAAGGATGGATGGCTGCCCATGAATTCCTTAGAAAGTTAACATAATCATGTTGCTGTTATTTCAGGAAAATAGATATTCCATCTAAAAGTCAAAAAAAGAACATGTTATGTTCACAGGAAAACAAACTTTGACTTTGAGGTTCTTGTCCTTGTCCCAGATCACACTAAATGGACTGAACTGCTTCAGAAAATCAGTCGCTTGTCCTTTCTTGCTGCTGACTGCTGTTTTCAGAATGACCACCACCTTTTTGATTTCCTTGTGTTCAGCTACTCTGTGATAAAAATTATCTTTTTCTCCGCCTATGAAATCATTACAGACAACAGGCAAAACCATAAAAATATCTCAAAAATTGTTCTTGATTATTTCAATGAAAGATCAATAAACCAAATTATTCACAAATCAAATTTAAAAGGTCATTCTTGTTAATTTGTCTTTCAGTCTTGTCTTTTTTTTCTTCCATTTACATGCTGACAGTGACATACCTTTGTTCTTTGTGCCAAGGGGACTGCACTCCCACTGCCATGTAATGCCCTTGCTAACTTCCAACACCCGGTCAATTAGGTGATTTATGGCCTGTTGGATCTCATCTATAGTGGGAACCATCACCTGGTGACAAAAATGATTAGACACAGAAACTGCAATTTCTGTTTCACAAGATTGGAATGGAATTCTAGATTATTCCTCTGATTATTCTTCCCTACAAGGTACTGTAGGATGAATTGAAATCAGAAGAAACTCACCACTTTGGGTATGACCAGCTGGACTTCAGATTTTATTAATGGGACCAGCTTAGACTCAGATCCTTTTATTGATGTTGATCTGTAAGGGATTGTATCATTTCTCTTAGATACAGGTCCTTTTTTTACATGCTGACAAACACAGACATACTCACTTGGCATAAATTCTCCTTTTCAGGATCTCCAGCGATAACCTGGTTGTTTTGACCAGTGCCTCTAATACCCTTGCAGTGAAGTATTCATAAAGCTTCTTAAACTCCTGAAATTTAGATTTGTATGTGAAGCATTAACACACTTGTTGGAATACTGTATACAAGATAAATGCTTTTCTGTGGGTAAGCAAACATACCTTTTCAAATTTGATTGATTTATCTCTATCTGGACCTACTAAATTCATTCCCTCATCCTGATTAGACTTCTTCTGGCTCTCTCCTGAGAATGTCACACCCCTCTGTCCTATAATGCATGTTGTATGTGTGTGAGTAAAATAAAAAAAGATCTACATACTTATATGCAAGATATTTAGATTTTGGGTCCAACTCTTAAAACTGGGGTTTAAGAGTACCTGAAACAGTTTCCTCAGTGGTCTTCTTGGTGCCTTTTGATTCATAAATGGCACTAAACACATTACCCAGCTCCTTCACTGCTTCTTTAACACGACTACATTTGTGGTCCAAGGTCTTTCCCAACTCCATACATCGATTCTAAAAAGAGATACATACTACAAGTAGATGGGTGAACCAGGCATGATTCACTATTTCAATTCAAAGAAATTAAAATGGAAAATGTACACTCCATCTTCATAAATCTTCATCTTTAATAAAGCAATAATTGTAAAAAATAAAAAAAAGAACATTACAAAAATGGTTATCACAGTCCATACCTCATTATAATCAATCAGGCCATGTACTGAAGACGCATGATCTTCTGGGAGCTCAATCAGCTCAGTCTCTGAGATGTCCTTAAGGACATCATCAATGTGTATCTTAGAGATATCCTGCACCTGAAAAAAGAAATATAGTCTGTAGTAACATGAGTCTTGAGCAATAGCATTTTAAGAATACAAAGAGTAAAACTGTGACAAAGGATTGCTGACTGGTGAGTGCAATATCAGTGTAATGAAATTTTTACATTGCAGATCCACAACCATTCACCAAAGGTTATTAATAATCCTTCTAAACAACATGGTATTAAACACACGGATTCATTTTTCTGATCTTTTCCGGGCATTCATTATTTTTGGTATCACTTTCAACTTGTTTTTATACTAATGTGCATACTTGACTTTTGACTGCTTTTATTCACTAACATACCGTCTTTACAAGATGTTTAAGCTCAAACAAAGCAGTGTCAACATTTTGGAAGAACTTGTCCAGGAGGAATGATGACCAAGTGAGCTGCACTGACCCATGGCGAAGCACAGATTCCACCTTGCAATTTATCAGAAACATAACAGTCAAAAATGAGAAACTCTGAAAGCATGGTTAGATTAAGAAATATAAGCTCTTTAAGACACAAAAGCGATAAATATAAAAAAAATGTGTCAATGCTGGTTCAACACCTATTCACGCTGTCAAGTGCTTTTCCTGGCTAAGCAGCTAAGCAACAAATACAGACTTCAAAGTGTTTGAATACACAGACTTGCAGCAAATATCATGAGTTGAACTATGTGTGTTTACATTTATGAGAACATGAAAATTGTTACTTTTCAGTACTTTATGATTTAGTAAAATGTTCTACTTATTATTGTACTGTAGCTACAAACTGCTTACATTTTTTATTTTTGAAGCCATCAAGCTGGCGAAATCTGCAGGTATGCTCTCACAAGTGGACTCATACTCTGTCAAAATGGTCTATAAAAAAGGAAATAAGCATAGAAATCATTTAAATTAAGGTGACGCATCTATAAAAAAAATGCATGTATGTATGTTAATGGGGTTTACCTGTAGTCGGAGTTGATTAGTGTTTATTCTGCTTTCCAACTTGACCAGACACAGAGCCTGCTTTGGAATCTCCAGACCCATCTTCAGCAAACACTTAGCCTCCCGAATGACCTCAGTTACTTCAGGATCAAAGTTGACGACAAATTTTCCAGTCTTTGGGTGTCGAACCAGCAGTGTGATATTCAAGACTGTAGAAAAGAAGAAGAAAAGGGAAAGTATTTGAAATGAATATTAACAGAATCCTATGCTGCATCCTAACAAGGGATATAAAATTCCATCTAGGGTAGAACATATTCAGTTAAAACCAAAGAACCAACCATAGTCTAGTTTTGACACTTCATCCATCCATGCTCTATGGTGAACACACTCAAACTCTACAAATGCAGATGCAGTTTGGTTGAACATTTTGACTACATCTTGTCCCTCGGGGCTGCACAGGATGTCAGAGTGTTTCTATTAAGGACAAGAGATGTATTCAACATTAAAATATAACACTTATGATAATGAAGTATTTTAAATTGTTTGGTGGGAGAAATGTAGACTTACTTTTAGGTATGACATGGGTTCCTCTATTTTTCTGTAGAGGTGCCTGACCCAGCTAATCCTTCCAGTCACGGGAGGCATGTTTCTAGCTAATGGGGGGTCCTCTCTCTGTTTGACATAGAGCTGCAAAGAAAATTGAAAATAAGAAAATAAGTAAATCTGTTTGTTTAATCAAAAACATCAAAGCCCATATTTAACAATAAATTTGACAATGAATTTATACTTTATTCTTGGTATTCTACTCAAAGATGTAAGCCCATGAAAATGTGATACCTTTTTCACAAACTCTACTTCCGAGGCATAATGCTGAAGAATAAGACCCAAGATGCTGGATGTTTCTGTGCCTAGACAGGGAATGTTCAGCCTCTGAAAACTACAAATAAAGTAATTTATGAGAGCTGCGTTTGAATTTTCTGTTTATCATGCCAACATGTCCACAATTTAAATCATTACAGTAGGATCTTTATACTATACTACTATGCAATATTATACTGACCGCTGCACAAAGCAAAGCGCCTGCTGAGATGAGGTGATGGTTGAGAAGCATGACCTCATAAATGCCTGCAGCCGGTTCTATAGAGAAGGATAGACAAAATGGTAAAACAATCACCAATGTCAGAAACAATACTTATATAAGAGAAAAGGATATAATGCATGCTACCTATACAACATGTTGCAGATTTTAAACAGCAGGAAATTTTACATACCTCAATGTGGCTAACTTGAACCATAAAGTCAGCAAAATCGGTTTGGAATTCAGCTGTCCTTGGAGCCAACATATCAGACTGCTTCCGTTTCAAATTCATGGACACAGTGTGGAACTGTCTGGCCAGAATCTCAATGCCCTCAATGTTTGATTTCCCAAGGGATTCAAATGTCTTGAATACTGTGATTATTTTTGTGATCTACAAAAGATGATGCTTATTGTTATTAGGCAAGACCTTAAAATAAAAGTGGAATTCAAATTAAAAATTGCTTTGTGAACTTCACCTTTTCAAGTTGCTTGCAGAAATTGTCAAACTTCCAAAAAATCATTGTCTCTGAATCATCCAATGACACCTTTCCAGGTTTGTCCGATGTTTGTTTCTTTGTTTTCTGGAAGCAAGACTGATACTTCTCATACAAGCAGATACAGTCCTGCCAAAGACAAAAAATGAATGAAAACAATGACATGCTGCTATCATGTGTTATATTCAATTCCCAGTAATGATACCACAGATGTTTATCCATATACATAGGTGTCACCATTACCTGTATTTTCTTGATGATGACTTCAGCATCTTGGTCCCATATTTGACATGTGCCATTGTCAGTAATGTATGACCTGCATGCTGTAACCATCTGACTTGTGACCTGGAAAATTTTTCAGGAACACAATTACAAAGTTTCAATTAAGAAAAATGTAAATCTTAGATTGTGTTTGCATGAAAACCACATTTTCTAAAGCAACTTCCATTTTTCTGAGACTTGAATAAAAAACACTTACTGTGCCGAACAGTGCAGATACATTTTCTCCTGTACTGTAGTACAGTGAAACACTACATATCATTTGAATGGCACTGATGACGTTCTGCACGCTTCCCATCATGGTGACCTGCAATCACAAATACATGTATGTTAATATTATTTACAATAGTCCTATCCTTGTGGAAATTATTGCCATCCATTAACTGTATAATGGACAAATACTTCAAACAATGGAACACACTTTGCCTTAGAGGTAAAAGTTCCATCACATAAAGTTTTTTAAAATTACAAGTAAATCTAGTAAATGACCCATAATAATGTGTGGAAGGCTCGCTAGCACTTCCTATGCTACTAATGGAATATCAGTGTTGTTAATTGATTAATCAATTAATTAATTGGTTTGTTCGTTAATACATTAATTTCAAAAGTTTAATGGGGCAGTTTCTGTCACTAACTTTGTGCAGTTTAAGACAGGTTTAACCCTGTCTGGAACAAATCACATCGTTTCTTAAACCCAGTTTAAGCTGTGTTTGTGCATTTAAAGCACAGCTATCTTTAGTCTAAATATAGTTGCTATGTCATTAATTAAAAACTGATATCAATTAGAGATCACTACATCTGAGGTTTAACTTACACCTGTTGTACAATTGGGCTGCCTCTGAAATTGTCCACTATTCACTATAAAGGGAACGCTGTTGTCACTATTGAGTGGCAATGTATGATGGCAGTTGTCGGTTAGTGACCATAAATGTTGGATGCAATTAACCCTTACAGTAGAATGTAAACAGCACTACAAAATGACACGCACATTTTCTAAAATTAGATGGGAGATCCATTTCCTAAACTTCTTTTTATAAATACTGCTATTTTTACACACACATACCTGAATATGCTCCTACATCTTAGTGTATGTATAAAAATTCTGCAGTAGACGATTTTTTTTTTCATTTTCATTCAATACTGACAAATATCTTTCCTTAGATATGACTAGGCATTCATAACATCATATTATTGACTATACATACCGGGTCACTGTTGTAAAGAGGTTGACAGACTTTCTCCAGTGTGCACAGGAATTTTACATTGTCTTTTGCCTCATTGGCACGATCTGTTAAACTGGAATCCATCTTCTGCCACATCTGCAGAGGTACACAGTTTAAAATGACCTATTTCAGTTCATTCTAGAGGGCTTAAGGTCTTTTGAAGACCAAAGCAAGTTTTCAGATTTTATTGACCAATATGCACTTTTTCTAAATTCAATCCTTTAGTCCATAAAATGCCTTTCACAAGTTACTGTAACAGAGCTCAAAGTGATTATTTCAGATTGCAGAATACTCAAACAGGCTAAAAGAAACCACAAACATAATAAATTTGGACATTAAGGTTGGAACAATTGTGTGATATCTTAATTTTATCTTAACAATGTCTTCAAAGGTTATCAAAGATCAATAATGCCATGGATTAATTTTATGTTATATATTTCTACAATTGAGAATGAATCATTATCAATTTCTACAAGCACTTTTCAACCACCTGGTGATGACTGTTTTCACACACATTTTCTATCATAATTTTCAGACATTTGTCTTGTTATATTTTACACAGAATCAGTTGGTCATATAACATCTGAGAACACATCAACCCTTTGTCAGATCCACCAAAAACCTGGTAAAAATGCTGTATAACAACTTTTTTATGTATTACTTTGTTGAAGTTGGACACTCAAGTGTCAGTACCTTCATAACCTTGGAATGGCTGATATGGAGCACCATTACCACTGCCTTACACTCAGGGCCTTTGATGTGACTGATGATGGAGTTGAACCTCAAAGACATTCTTTGCCAGTACTGAAGCTCACACAGTGGTCCTGCAGAATCATCTAGTTTCCTCAACTGACTAGTTTCTACCAGGACCTGATGATTATGGATACAGATAAAGGTTACAATTTCCTCTTACAGGGGAACTATTCAATCAATAACTCTACAGCAAGGTTCATTTAAAGGTAAGATGTAAGTTGTTGTGTAGAAGTAACGTGCTTCTCTGCAGTTTCCATGTATATTTTGGACCAGCTGCATGGATCCTAAACATGCAGATTGTATCTAAATTACATCTTAATGAGACTTTAGCCAAAATACAATAAGAAAGATCGTTTCCTTCTCACTTCACTTTCTATTGGGATTTCTTGCTATTTTCCTATTTTTCACGCAGCCAAAATCCCTTTCATCATGGCCAGTGTTCTTTGTACCCATGTTCCTCAAGCCAATCAGCCTGAAGAAGCTGTTCACTGTGCCTGGGAGAGGTGTGATAACAAACATGAAATATTTTACCAACTATTTTACCAACCTCCTTGATTTGCTTGTACCATTGCATCAGAATTTCTTCAAGTTGCTGCACCGTGTCAAAGTTGGCAGCCGCAACTTTCATATCATCAAGGGTGGCCAATTTAGATAAGTCAATATCTGTGACTGTTTTCAGATGAACAATGTTCTCGATGTTCATCTGGAGGTCTGAGGTACAAACAAAAAGACAAAGTACATGATTATCAAAGCGAGTGAAAGACCACTATTTGGTCATGAAACAAATTACAATTTTGAAGCAATCAAGTATGATTTGACAAACAAAACTAATGAGACACATTATTGTTATAATTACTTCTAAACATCAAAACTTGAAAGTCTGACAACTTCAAGAAAAAAATGACTTGCCATCTAAGGTGCTAAGACAGCGCTTTATGGTGTACTTGAAGTTCTTTTTAAGTTTTGCTCCGCGTCTAGTCTTATTTAAGACACCCCAGTTTTGTTTTGCATCAAGAGCTGGTAGCAGGAAGTTGTAGGCATTCCTCATTCCTTTCAGGAGGCCATCTCTCGCATCAATCATTGAAAACATTATCTCCTGCAAAGCATCAAGACAAATCATTTAACAAAATCCAGAACCGAAAAAGCTAAAACCTAGCCTAGTGCTAGTAACATGGTCACCACCAGTGAGACTCTTCCACCTTTTCCCAAATGAAGACAAAGAATCCGTGTTAGTTTCATCCGACTAGTTGAAGGTGTGGTAATAAAATAATAAATGTGAAACCAGCAGTTTTGTTAAATGGTATTAAAAAACTTCAGACTACTCATGAATACAAAATTTGACCGTATTTTGCCAGTTGGAGCACTCCAGAAAAATGGTGCATTTAAGTGACCATAACACAGTTGTCATGCCTACGGCTAATTTGAACATTTTTATAATTTATCCTTTTATAAAGCCCCAATATTCCCAAGATTAAAAAAATCTGCGTAATTTTTATAATTATCATCATTTGCAAATCTCTATATTTTCATCCAGATCCCTATCCACAGTAAAAACATCAGATACATGTTCTATTATTAAGATGAAGTTAAAGATGTTTCGTTTTTATTGTTACATATTAGTACTTTTAGCACATGATTATGATAGATACTTCTCTAAAAAGGTTGAGGTACATATGGTGTTTTTCATAATAATCAGTACTATGGATGCTTACTGATGTACAGTGCAAATGACAAATCAGTATCTTTTACAGTCAAACCGAAACTTTCTTTAGCACATAAAAAAATCTGCACATTCAAAAATGATTTTATGTAGCTCTTAAGGTACAATAATTCAATCAGAAAATAAGCCTATCACACAAAGCAATAAAACATTTACAATTACAGAAACACACCACTTTACACATACATGACTGTCTTACCACATGTATGTTTTCTGAATTCACAGGACTGTCCACTCTATTCCGTGTGAAAGAGCAGCAAACACCTGTAAGGCATGTCTGAGACAAATTTGCTAAAAACAGTCTGTGTACTTTTTCCCCTTTGGTAGTCCCAGGATATGAGCGGCCACACTCTGAAATGAAATCCAAATGAATTTTGATGACAAGAGGAAATAGAATGGACATGTAAAACTATTCACTGCTGATATCTACTCTGTTTACTAAAGTTTAAACATTCACCAGTATGGGGGCAAATACGATCTATTAAGTTTAGTAGACTTGGTAAAGATTTATCCCAAAATTATACAAATGACCCATCTAAAATAAAGTGAACATAAACTCAAACACATACAGTGAAGAGGGACCCTCCTAGGAATAATACCTCCCCTACAGAAATCTGACATTTTTCTATGGTAGGGAAGAAAAACAATATTGTTAACCAGTCTTATCCAGTTTCTAATACTAGCATTATGGCAGTCTAATGAAAAGCGAAATACGGCATAGTGGCTAATTTGCAACAGTCCAAAATTGGAGTCTCTCTACATTTATACTTACCTATTCCTGGAACTTCAGCCTCTTGATACACAAAAGAAATGGTTTTACAACCTCCTTCGGCGAAGAAATGATCAAAAGTAGCCAACTATTGAGCAAGTAAAAAAGAAAAACGGTCAACTTTCTTTTTATGTGTTTATATGTTAACATAGGGATTTATGCATTTATATGTTAACATGGGCATTAAAGACATTCAACCAAAAAAAGGTTCCTGTCATTTTAGACAGAAACATTTATAAAAATGATAATCAAGAATGAATACTATTGTATTTTCTCATGAATCAACACCAGAAATACAGAATGTTTTACCCACATCAAAGCGCCCTGAAAGGCTGGAAAATGTCATACTTCTGTATCTTCCAATCATACTATAGTGGCAGATAGAAATAAACACCAATATCACATGTTGATGTGTATTGGTTGAGATGTTACTGCTTTTAACATTATCATACACCCCACAGTCTAGTGGGACTGTTCGAAGCAGAAGTGGAACTGTGTAATGATGCTCAGAGATTTCATCAAGGGGGTAAAGGAAGAGGGTGCAATTGCCACATATTTTCTCCAAATGCAAAAAGATTCTCTTAAAGTCAATGTTAAGTCCTGTCTCCCTTATATTTTTGAGACCGGACTGTGGCCAAGATTAAGAGTCAACGGTCCAAAACCACTGGGGTAATTAATTACGTCTTTGATGGGATATTCTGTACATAGACAGTCAAAACTCACAGATGAATCTAAAATAAATTCCTCTACTGCTGTTGGCTCCAAGAACAGCCTGTCAGCCAGGATGTCAATGATGTACTTGTGTGCAGGGGTGAGGAGCTTTTTTCGCTCTTCTCGTGCCTGCTTGTATTTGGCCTGAGGAAGAGAAGGGTTGTAAATAGTAGTTTCTGTATTTGCTCAAGTAACAAAAACTGGACCACACAAAATAAGTTACATCTAATTGTTTGCTTGTATTTCGTAAGCCTACAAGGTGCTGGATCAATGTACCTGACATCCATGCTTGTTTGCCTTTGTATTGTGTGAATCCATGATAAAGCAAAATCACCACCCAACTCAGTCCAGGGTATTCTCTCTAGATGAAATCAAAAAATATAATTAAACACTTGAGCTGAAGCCTTTTGTTTTTTTCCCCTATGGTTTTGTAGACCTAATACATTCAGGAGCTTGCATCATGTCCAGAATACTGTAGATGACAATGTCAGTAAGCTGATAAAGGAGTATGGTTATCTTCTCAGTAAAACAGAGCCATTTTTCATCGACTGGAACTGATAGCAAGTTAATTGAAAGGGTTTATGTTAACGGTAAATTCATATTTGTGGAGCATATGATGCGCCACACCCCAAAAATTCACACTACCATACTGAAAGGTTGTTAACGTTTCTTACTTGGCTGTTGAACCAACTAACTTTAGGCTAATGTACAATTGTAGAGGCATATCAGTGTTGCTAACATACTCCACATACATACATACATTTTGAAATTGGCTAAATAAAAGTAAGAGGGAAAAGAAAAAAAAAGTTAAAAACATTTCTGTTTAGTAGGTTAACTCAGTGGTTACTGCTAACATTGACATTGTGATAACTGAACTACCTTACTGTTAACGTTGGCAAACGTACGGAGTCAGACAGTTTAACATTAGTGTAACATATTTTTCTGCCCTTACCAAAACTCGGTCACCCGATGAAATTATAGCCGCCCAGTGGCCACATTTTCTGTCTGTGCTGTGTCAGGAGTAAAAAAAGACTCGTCGGTATTTGTTTTTCTAACCGCTCGCAATAAAGTTTCCGTCCAAATCCAGCCGTTGTTAGCACAACCGCCCAACTTCAACCGTTGACGAACCACGGGCCACAGCCGTTGCAGTGAAATACAATTTAAAATGTTACTGGTTAACTTTCATAATTTGCTTATGGCCTTTCCTTCACTTTTGATGTGTTGTGATAGATTTAATTATGCTTTCCATATATTTATTTCAATCGCAAACCAATTAATTGTTTTGAATTTGCATTTAACTCTTACATTACTAAGCTTACTGCCATGTTTGCAAACACGTAGGTATTCGAGTCATAATCAAATAAACAGAACTTTCTGTAAGGACTGTCAGGTGTCGCTTGTGGCCATTTTGTTTTCCATGTTTGAAATTTGGTGCCGTCTACCGGATTGTTGATATAACGACACATTAGAAATGATTAAATTAACAGTTGGAGCACAATGAAACTTTTCAGAAGTTTTGGTTGGGTAGGAAATATTAAAGCCGAAAACGTAGGTTTAACTAACATACAGTAGCTACAGTCCAACAGTCTGTTCTTTAGCCATTCCTCCACGGTTATTTGTGACACCATTAGTCGATTTAAACATGCAGCAGCAATTAAAGAGGAAATCCAAACAGGCAAGTGCTGGGAGTATAGCACAAAATTACATTGAACAGCACTATGGTGATAAATGATTGGTATACACGGATGGGTCAAAAGATCCTGAGACTGGACGCACAGAAGCTGCAATTTTCATTCCACAGTGCAAGGTAGCAATAAAGGAAATAACCACAGATCATTTATCAGTATATGCAGCTGAACTTGTTGCTGTTCTGATAGCATTGAAATGGTTAGAGGAAAACCACAAAACAAGCATCTAATAGTTGGGCAGCACCCACACGCATTAAATCTGTGAAATCATGTAGACACGCTATTTTATTTGAAATTCACCATTTAATATACATTATGCACAATAAGGCTTTCAGGGTTTGCTTTGTTTGGGTTCCTGCCCATGTAGGAATAGAAGGAAACGAGGACACTGACATACTGGCCAAACAATCACTTAAATTGCAAACAGTAAACATGAAAACCCCGTTAAGTAAAGCAGAAGGTAAAACAATCATAAAGAGTCAAATGCAAAAAATATGGCAAAAATATTGGAACATGAATGACACAGGAAGACATTTTTATAGCATCCAGAATCATGTGGGTTTGGGAAGGAGGATGGGTAGGAACCGAAAAGAAAGAGGCAGTCGTTACTCGTCTCAGGATAGGACATACCAGACTCTATCAGACACTACACAAAATAGGCAAACATCCAACTGGTAGATGTGCACACTGTGGGCATTCAGAATCAGTTCAGTATGTGCTGTTACAAAGAAGGGAATATGAGGAGGAAAGACAGGCTCTAATAGCAGCATTAAAGAAGGATAAGCTAACACACAATGTTAGGAACCTTCTTAGAGAAACATCAGGGAGAATGTTTATTCATAGAATCACGTATCTCAAAAACACAGGGTTGATTTTCTTTCTTCTTCTTAATTTATTTTCCTGCCATTCTTACGCTTTATACTCCAGTCCGGTAATTAGCGGTAATGTACCTGAAAACTTGTTGCCAACCGCCAATCAAATCAAAAGAAGAAGAAGAAGAAGAAGCCGCTTAAACTAACAACCGATCTTGGGTCAGAAACCAGAGACGACATATGTTTCGTGGTCCACTGCGATTGGTCCAGGCATACCATCTTGCTGTCCAATGGCAGGCAGACATCTGTTCGCTGGAGCGACTCTAAAATATTCCCTTCTCTTCCTTCTTTGCTAGGTATTCACTAGTCAGCTAGGACAGTACCAGCAGTACGAAGTAGGGCAGAGACGGGCAAAATGCAAGTCTTAGGTGTAATTGCAGTGATATTAGCAGTATACTGCGCACATGCAAAGGTTTACTTTCGGGAGGAGTTTCTGGACGGTGGTAAGTTTGGTTTGGACATTTATGAAACTGGCTAGTTGTGTAGGAGTTTATTTCATTGCATGTTAGCTTCACTGTTCCCCATCATCTTGTAAGAGTTATCGTCGTGAGTTTTTCTTGAAAGCCTATTATCTTCACGAAAAAAAGCATTTTCAAACGGCGATTAAGTGAAAGATACCACCCTTCTCAGTTTACTAACTTTAACTGGATTGTTAGCTGGCTAACTTTAGCAAGGCCCCAAAGCTAGCAAACGTAATACCATACCACTTAAGTTACTAATTGTGGCCTAAGTTCGTCGTTAAACAAACCAACCAAACGAATTTAACCGATTTGACAGTTACATTTCAAAGTGTACCGCCAATGACAGTTGTGTAATTATTTTCGGGAAGTAACGATGTTTTTGCAAGAGAAGGTTCCCCAGGTGTTAATCTTCAAACTTGCTTGTCGTTTTCTGTTTAGATGACTGGAGAAGTCGCTGGGTGAACTCCAAACACAAGTCTGACTATGGGGAATGGAAACTGACGGCTGGCAGCTTTTACGGAGATGCTGAGAAAGACAAAGGTAAACGTTTTGAGTTCTTATTCCACTCATCACAAAACATGAATCACGTGTTCTGATTATAAATAAAAGCTATATTCAGTATGACCCAAAAAATAACAAGGCACTCAAAAATGTTCTTGATATGGAATTCATATTTTAAAGGTGGAAATGAGCAATTAATCTTTTGGGAAAGAAAAGAGAATAAATAAAATCTCAATTGTTGCCTCCTGATTTTTGCAGCTTTAATAGTTACCAAGTTAAACAACAAACTCTGCTGCCTGCACAGTGTAACCTCAGCAGCTTATGGACAGTTCCTATGTCTGATGAAATTGTATCTAGTCAGTATGTTTTAAGTGCCTTGATGTCTTGTTTGTATTGCGGTTCGTTAAAGAGAACTTATTTTGTGTTTGTCTTGCTAAATATTTATTTTGTACTTCCTATTTCAGGTCTCCAGACAAGCCAGGATGCTCGTTTCTATGCTGCCTCTGCCCGTTTTGAGCCTTTCAGCAACGAGGGCAAGTCTGTGGTCTTTCAGTTTACGGTCAAGCATGAGCAAAAGATTGACTGTGGTGGTGGTTATGTGAAGATCTTCCCTGCTGATTTGGATCAGGCTGAAATGCATGGAGAATCCTCATACTACATTATGTTTGGTAAGTGATGATGTTCACAGTAATGCACATTAGTGAATGGTTAAAATCAGAGGCTTGGGAACATGTTTTAATTAAATTTGTTTCACCTAGGTCCTGATATCTGTGGCTACAGCACCAAGAAAGTCCATGTCATCTTCAATTACAAGGGAAAGAATCACCTCATTAAGAAAGAGATTAAGTGCAAGGTAGGTGCAAAGTGTCTTTTTAAATTTGAAAAAAAAAAAAAAAGATATTTATTATAAAATACAAACATGCACCACTTCTGCACCAGTGGCTAAATCCACAACACCTTGATTTCTTCTAGGATGATGAGCTGAGCCACCTGTACACGCTGATCCTGAATCCAGATCAGACCTATGAGGTGAAGATTGACAACGAGAAGGTAGAATCTGGCAGCCTGGAGGAGGACTGGGACTTCCTGCCTCCTAAGAAAATTAAGGACCCCGAAGCCAAGAAGCCAGAGGACTGGGATGATCGTGCCAAGATTGATGATGCTGATGATACCAAACCTGAGGTAAGCAACCTTACTGATATAGTTAAGTAAATAAGCTCTGCCCTGCTTTGCATTGACTAAATGTGCTGTTACATCCATGGAAAGTGCTGATATGAGGAGTGTTTTCCATTTATTTCCCTCCCAGATTTCCACAGCAGCGCAGGGCTTTAAAGAACTAAAATTAAATTCACAATTCTGTTAGGTCAACGTCCGTTTTAGGATTATTCGTTCCTCTTTCTAGGACTGGGACAAACCTGAAAACATTCCAGACCCTGATGCTAAAAAGCCTGAAGACTGGGATGAGGATATGGACGGCGAGTGGGAGCCACCCATGATCCCCAACCCAGAATACAAGGTAGATCAAAGTAGGATAGACTTGTCTAGAGTTTATGATTTGTGTGATCTCTTTTGTCTGAGAAATGCATTCACTGCTAATGTCTTTGCAGCATGATAAATAGCTTCTCTATTACAGGGAGAATGGAAACCCAAACAGATCGACAACCCCAACTACAAAGGAGCATGGGTGCATCCTGAGATTGACAATCCTGAATACAGTGCTGATTCAAACATCTACAAGTTTGACAGCATTGGTATTTTAGGTCTCGATCTTTGGCAGGTGAGCGAGAAAGAGATCATCTTTGAATAGTAATGTTATTTCCATAGGAAAGTTTTTAACTAAAGTGTAACATTTGCTTCTGTTTTATCCCAGGTGAAATCTGGTACCATCTTTGACAACTTCCTGATCACAGATGACGTGAAGGAAGCAGAAGACATTGCAAAGGAGACATGGGGTGTGACAAAGGTATGCTGGTGCTGGTACTCTCTTTAAGCTGTATTTTGTTGAATGTGCAACACATGAAACCATTGCCAGTTAGATGCCCAACCCTTTTAAGACACATGGTTTGTGATTATCTTAACTTTCCTCACAGGAGCCAGAGAGGAAAATGAAGCAGGAGCAAGACGACCTGAAACGAAAAGAAGAGGAGGAGAAGAACAAAGAACAAGACACTGAGGGTGGTGATGAAGAGGAAGAGGAAGAAGAAGAGGAAGAAGAGGAGGAGGAGGAAGAAACAAAGGACGACCTAGAAGAAGCTCTTTCAGAAATGGATGATGAGGAAGTAAAGCATAAAGATGAGCTTTAAGGAGCCATTAGAAACTCTGTCCTGTATTTCCCAGGGGTATTGTGGCTGCTGTGCATCCTTTCCCTGAGATCTGGACACAACTCAACTGGGTGGGGGGGGCAAATGTAGTGAAGTGGGGCAGGTGGGTGTTAATGGACTTAGTTTCTCTTTAATTTTGGTCTCGATGTTACCCTGTTGCCCCTGAACAGCTGGATTGATTGTAAGGTTTTCGACCTACAAAGTCCATTCCTCATTTTGTAATAACAGAGAATAAGGAGGCACTGACATCCACTGCTTTCTTGATATTTGCTTGATCTACACATCTACTTTATTTGCTGTTTCCCTTGCACATTTGTTCATCTGTTAGAGTATTTTGGCAGTTGACCAGAACCTGTGATTAAAAATGTGGTAAATATGACAAAACGGAGATCTGCAGAGACATTCAAATTTCAGCCTGGTGAAACATAAAATGCACATAACTGAACACACAATGCATAAACTTGACTAAGCAAAAGACTTGCAGCAAAACAATCACAAAATACAGACAGGAAACAAGACTGTAATGTAATGTAACTTATTTTGGTTATGTCTTTGGCACTGACTTTTTATTTACCTTTCCATGCTCTCTAAGGCATAATTGAAATCTATGTGAGCAATGAAATTGTTTTCCTACAACATGTCTTCATGGTAATGTGATGGGACCTGCATTATATCCTGAAAGTCTGGAGAAACAGATGGTGAGCCTCTAATGTGACTCGTGACATCACCAAGGGTCACACACTTCTTTTTATTGGACAGAATGTTATTGATACCAAAGTTTTTATTAAAAGATTATAACCTTATTGTCTGGTCATACTTTTTACTGTATATGAACATTTTGAAAGTATGTAGTTTAAATGTATATTGTCTTACATATTTTGCAGTGTTGGATAGAAAGGCATTTAAAATTACCCGATACAGAAACAGCGAATGTACGCGGGTACGGAGCCCCCTGGGGTTGGTGGGGGGGGGAGATCCATGTGCACATGTGTAAGATCTGGGTTTAGTAATCTGCACATGGGTTGTAGGTTATAAACTGTGCCCTCAGGTTTATAAGCGGTGACTCGGCTCGGATCCATGCGCTCAAATGACTTGGCTTGCGAGTGAAAAGAACAGATACGTTACACAAAGATATGGTTAAAGCATCCAATGCACAACACAGCCTCCTGTTGCGTTTCGCCTTTTGTAAAACCCGGCATGGGTGCGCGGAAAATGCTCCGGGTGCAGCATTTCCGTCATAGTGTAGTTCCGCCTTTTTCGTCAAGTCTCAGGTCTCAGTAGAAAAGCGATGTTTCACGGATGAAAGTTCGTCCAAAAAACTTCACAGTCGACACTGCACTTCCTTGTTTCATCAACAATACACCCACGAAGTCGATCGGATGAGCGATTGCCAACAAAATCAACAGACAGACTTATGTTAAGAGTTAGATATTGTAGATTTGTTCCGCTGAAAGAAAACGGCTGTATAGTGATAAAGGTGTCTCTATAACGTCTGTCTATTTTTGCAGAGGGTATACTTAAAACCCTAATAAGAGTAAAACACCAATTAAGAATTTGTAAAATTTTCTGAAATCTGTTGTTTTGCACTGTTTCCAAGGGCCTCATTAACCCTCTATGAGACCCTGGAATAGACTTGGGTTGTGGGTCGCTGTGGACGTCCCAGTTCCTCCCACTCTATTTGCAGTGTGTAAGCAGTGTATTGCACGCAAAACATCAGGTCTAAAGCACACAGCAGACCACACATGGCAGCCTCATTATATTTTGCCCTGAGCCCCAGAAACCATACTGCTGCTGGAATACTGCCCATATCAAGGTTTACTGCGTGTCAGTTTGTTTGTGGTAATTTGATTAGTCACAGTTTTATTTTGGAATATGCACCACATTACAATATCAGCAGAAAAATAACCCTGCTCTTTCTTAAGAGAAATTAGGGAGAATTTATTGTACAAACCTGGTATGAACACACAAGACAACTTCAGCAACGCTGTATTACAATCGACAAAGAAAAGGAAAACAGAAATATATATGCAAGTTAAATTACCAAACACAACAGCCTGTCTGTAGAGCATTCTGGGGAAATAATTTACTCTATTTACAACAAAGAGGTACAACATTAGTCAAACAAAAATGTGCAAACTTTGTACAAGGGGAGACTATTGAGGTCCATTCATTGTTGTTCATTTTAAAGTTCAAAGTATTCATTTAAAATACTGAACGTCATTTTTTGTTTTTTAATTAAGTTACCATGTCACACATCAATCTGCACTTACAGTAAATTCCCATTTTCCTACTGATAAAACTCTGCATATCTATCAAAAAATAAATCAGTTTAAACAATGAAAAACAAAATCAAATAAGAACTGTTGTGCAGTTTGCAAAACGAAGAATAATACTGGTTACATTTAGCCTAAATAATCTAAGCAGGGTACAGCAAGACTCTCCATTTAAACCAATGTGTGTACACTATCTTTAATGTCACCACCTGTGCCTCGTCATACGCTATTTTCTTCTACCAGGGCGCTGACTCAGTCACTAAGAACTAACACCAGAGCAATTTAAATAGGATTGAAAACCACCTCCGCATTATAATCGCTCTGTCGCGGTTGACCCAGACTGTACCCCTGCTATTGTGGCGGTGTTGTGGTGGAGACGGTACTCCCACCGGAACCACGGTTCTCCTCGAGCTGTCCCCGCTCGTCCCTGTTCGTCTAAGGGGCGTAAGCGCGCTCCCGAGACACCAGGAAATATGGCGGCGCTCATGACTCTCAGTCAGGTAAGAACATCCAGTATCTCAAGAAAAGTCTCTTAATTTTAGTATTGATCATAATCGAGTGACAGTGACAGTGGCTGTAAGCTTTCACCACATCACTGCTTTATAAGCTGTGGTGTATATTGGCCTTGGGAATCGTATTAGCAACCTTTCGTTGTCAGCTAAGTTAACATGGTTGGCTAGATTTAGTAGGGATAGCAAAGTTACTGTACGTTTTAATGGAAGAAGGAAGCTACCATTGCAAGGAAAGTGGTAACCTTAGTAGCGAAACATAGACACATAGTAGCTAAACTGAACAAAAATAAACATTTAGCTAGCTAACGTTAGCGACCAATGCTATGTTTATGCACTTGCACCTCTTACAGCCTCCTAACAGCCATGTCTGGCTTTCTAACTGCCGTGTATGTGTGTGTGCTAGCTCACGGTCTCATTTCTAACTAAGCTGGTCTTATATTTCTTTCATGTCTGCTTCTTCAGTTATCAAGTGGAAACACAGCCTATGAAACCTATTACAGACAGGTAAGCTCCTGGTTGCTGCTGTGATTTTCACGCTAGCTCCTCGAGTGTTCATTCAGATAAATATTATCTGTCGTACAAAATCAATCAACCGGTACAGCTGTGTGTGCTGTGTCCACTTAATACCTTGTTATTTATTCTTTGTAGCTGGATCCAGGAAACACAGGCAAAATATCAGCTGGAGATGCAGCTCAGTTCCTTAAGAAGTCAGGGCTGTCAGACGGTACACTGGGGAAGGTGGGTGTCAAACACACGGACATGTATACACCAAACTATGCTCATATATTCAGTTAATAGCATCTAAATAACTTTTTTAAATTATTATTTTCTTAGATATGGGATTTGGCAGATTCAGAAAGAAAAGGCTACCTGGATAAGAGGGTAACACAAAATTTCTGTGTAAATTTGCTGTGATCGTTGATGCTGACGTGCTGATGTGAACATCAGACTTGCCTTGCTTTCTTCCTCTTTTGAAGGGTTTCTTCATAGCCCTGAGACTGGTGGCCTCAGCACAGGGTGGAAATGACATCAGCCTTAACAACCTCAACCAAAACTTAGCTGCACCCAAATTTGTAAGTGTTGAAATGGATTTTTTCTTACGGTCTTTTCCTCGTCTTCATGCATTTGTTAGTGTCAGTCTGCCCCGTCTGTCAGTATCTAATCCTCACTTTATTTTTTTACAGAAAGACACTAACAGCCCATTATTAAGTGTTTCAACAGCAGGGCCTGACTCACAGTGGGCAATAAGGGTGAGTTCATAGTGTTTTCAAGAACATTCTTGAGGGTGTAAGAAAATCAAACTTGTCATCTTGTCAACTTGAGTGTTTTTTCTCTTTCCCAGCCTGATGAAAAAGGGAAGTTTGAAGGCATTTTCGAGAGTCTGTCTCCTGTAAAGGGTCTCCTCCCCGGGGATAAAGTCAGGCCAGTTTTGATTAACTCCAAGCTACCTCTGGATGTGTTAGGAAAGGTGATATGACACGTTCAAATGATAAACACATACAAACCAGTGTTAATTCAAAGCAACTAAATCATTCTCATTTTGTCATTTACTTGCTGTTTCTGTAGATTTGGGACCTAAGTGATGTAGATAAAGATGGACATTTGGACAAAGATGAATTCACAGTGGTATGCTGGCTTCGCTCTACTACAGCATATACTGGGAAGCAAATACTTATTATAATGAAAATTAAAAAGGTTTTTTTTGTTTGGTTTGTTTTGGTTTTTTAAAGCTGTTTTTACCAACATACATTAAAAAAAAAATGGAATGATTTCCATGCTTTCTAGGCCATGCATCTTGTGTATCGAGCCATGGAGAAGGAGCCCATCCCAGCTAGCTTACCTGCTTCCCTCATCCCCCCATCTAAAAGGAAGAAATCTGCTGGTGCGCTGCCAGGTGCCGTGGCTGTGCTGCCTGCTCTGTCAGGGTTTATGGCTGGCCCGGCTCCTCTCAAAGATACCTTACGAAGCACTCCTCCTCTGGTCAGCGCTAGTCCCCTCACCACCAGTACGGTCAACCTCTCTCCAAAACACTCCTTCAAATCCAGCTCACCGGTATGTCCCCTCACCTCCTCACCTGTGGTTCTCTTGAGGTGTCGTTGTAAGTCTTATGACTGCATCACTGCCTTAATTAGTCTATGAGTGATGAAGTACTTCTGTTAAAATTAATATCACAATATTATAATTAATAAATGACTATACATCCAAATATAGAAACGCTATCACACATACAAATATAAAAACATAAACATAGAATAACCAAACTAAAATTCAATGCAGTGATATACTACATAACTACTTACAGCAATTAACTCTTCATTCTTGTAAAACAAAGAAGTTTGATTAACTTTCAGAATAATTAGACAACAGAATTCTGTATAGGTTCATTTTCAGATATAATTATAATGAAACTTCATAAACGTTAATATTGAGTTATTTATTTAAAAAAAAAAAAAAAGATGTACTTTAATCTAGTACAGAAAAAAAAATGTTGTCTTAGGCAGTTTCGCACTACAGCTGCCTTACTGATTGGAATTTGTTAAAAAAGAATACATGCTTATCCATGCTTCATATGTGGCTCTAAATGCAGCGACTTCTAGTCCAGGGTAATCTCAGGATGTATGAGTAACTTTCTCAATGAAGATAGTTTTTTAATAAGAAATAAAACATAAAACCGTGTGAACTAAATCCTCATGGAAAAAGCAGCACATTTATTTCCCCTTGCGTTCCCTAGATAAACGTCACAAGCACAGAGTTTAAAGAAACCAGCATTTCATGTATTAATCATTTTTTGTTGCTATGGATGGACTTGTTTTGCCACATTGTTGTGACCATTGTGCACAGACCAGTGTGTTTCTCTCTACCCACGTGTTATAGCTGCAGGGATCTTTCACCCATGACTTTTGGAGAAACAGGTTTCCTTGAAAGGGAAGAGAGGCAAGGTTCTCTTTTCACACTTGTACCATGATCACCTGATGTGGCTGTCATGACACTTGTTGTAGTGTCCTCCTTTTTTTTTCAATGAATGTCCTTTTCCCCTTCTTTAAAAGCTATTTTAATTTGCCCAAGTGGATAATTTCTTACCAAAAACAAAAATGTAGAATGTCCACACAATATTTTGTAGGGACCCTTGTACAGAAATAATACACCATATATGTATATGTGCTACAATTCTCACTTGGATTTGCTCATTCAGTTACGCTAATCTGATTTTATTCTAAGATTTTATGCACTACCATTCCCAGTATGTGTGTGATATGTCAGCGACAAATCGTCATTGTGTTTGTGGTAAACAGTTGATGAGCAAACCAATGTGTTTCCATCTAGGGGAGGATTGTTGGAAAATGTTTGGCAAGACCCGTTGGTATTTATTGTAAATGTTTTCCTCATTTGGCTGAGAGTATTCTTCATTTCCTACACAGAAAAACAGTGAGTCTGTAGCAGATGTTGTCCCTCTCATCTGAAATCACATTAATATTGTCCTTTGTTCATTCCAGCCAGCGGTGAACTGGGTGGTGCCGGTGGCTGACAGAGAGAGATATAATGACATTTTCAAGCAAACAGACTCCGACAATGACGGCCTTGTCACTGGCAGCGAGGTGATAGAGATCTTCATGCAGTCCAGTCTCTCCCAGACAATGTTGGCGCAGATATGGTGAGACCACAGCTCAGTTCAAATCACATTTATTTACAGATGTTTTCCTCATTACTTTCACATCACTCTTCATAAACTGAGAATATTACAGTGGCTGAGAGAAGCTCAATGCACTGCAGCTGAAGAAAACACAAGCAGAAAAACGCTGCCAACATAAAAACACAACTGAGTTTTTACACAATAGAAGTTTACGGGGCGCAATAAAAACTGAGGAAAGAGCAACAAGAACAAGCGTCACACCAGATGTTTAGAGAAAATCACACCATAAGAATGTTTAAAAGGAAAATAATCATTGTTGGCTAATTTTCAGTCACCATTGATTGATTGAGTGGTCGATGTATGTGTTGTTTTATGGTCCCCAGAAATTTGTTGTGTTCTGTAGAACATGCAGCGTTTCTGTATTTGCTTGTGTTTTCTTTATTCGTTGGTTGTATCTATATATCATGTATATGTGGTCAAGTAGTTGAATGTGTTTCTTTATTGACTTGTGCTTATTTGCAGTTTTAAATGCTGGTTGGTCAAGTGGTGAAGGGTTGGTCTTAATTTGCTTTGTTTTGTTTATTTGCATGTGTGTGTGTGTGTTTATTTGCATATGCTTTCTCAGGTTGAAGAGCATTGTAGTGCAGAGCGCTCTCAGCCACTATAGACTGTACTGTATATGTTCGACAGCAATAAAAAAAAAATAAGCAAAAAGGTTAAAGTAATTTCAATCACATCAATACATTACCTTCTTAACAAGTAAGAGGAAGGGATGTCATGAAGTTTTGAAATGGCATCAAAAATAAAATGAAATGAAAATTAAAGTGCAAGTGATGAAAAGATGCAGCAAATATGCAACAGGGTTTTAAATGTAGAAGAAAATGCAGTGTAGTGGTTGAAAACAATGGATTTAAAGATTTTGGTTATATTTTGGTTACAGTATCTTAACTATAATATATACTTTATACTATTGTGTAATCTGTGTCCATGTGACAGGCCAATGGTACAGCATTAACCTAAATGTCACTCCCATATTCAGTAGGTTCTCCACATGCCAGTCAAAAGGCCATATTCTATCATAAATTAAACTAAATTGCCACATCCTTTAGTCCTTCCTGAACCATGGAAAAACATAATTCATTGTTTAGAGTATTTTTTATGTGTTGAATGTCTCACTAGTGCATTCACACCTGAATAGTGCTGAATTATTCACACTCATGTAGAGCAAGTCTGAGATGGTTTAATGCCACAGCACCCTCTTTTGGACAGTAGGTATCTTTACATTTTCCCAAGGAGATGGGTGCAACATAAGATGCAAAAATAAGACAGTGGAAACAGTTAAACTGGTAAACGTTCAGAGCACGAGTTTATCTGTGTATGCTGTGTATGATTTTCTCACATAGTATCCAGTATATCATCTTTTGAGTGAAGTTTACCGCTGTGTCTGCAGGGGATTGGCTGACACTAAACAGACGGGCAAGCTGACCCGGGAGCAGTTCTCTCTGGCCATGTATCTTATTCAGCAGAAGGTCATCAAAGGTGTAGACCCTCCCTCCGCTCTCACTCCAGACATGATTCCTCCCTCAGAAAGGACGGCGACATCAGTGGCTGGCCCTGTGAGTCCTGACTTTAGCTCAGCTTATTGAAATTCTTCCTATTTTCCAAAGCCAAAATTTTCACTTTCACCTGCACTTTAAGAGCCTGTGTTTCCCTGCTACTACATGCATTTTAAATGCTGATTTTCTGCTCTCTGGCTTTTTAGCTTTACCTTGCAAAACTGTTTTTATGCTTTTTTCTGTTTTTGAGCTGTTTTCTATCCTTTCTAACAGAGCTATGTGGGGCTTTTGTCTTCTCTGAGACCTGAACCTGCTGTACTAGCTAATATGCGCAGAGTGAGTAGTTGAGCTTTGTGACACAAGGTGGCGCTTTTGTTCTGTCATATATTCTCTTTCTTAGTCTGAAGCACCAGGTGTAAACAGGACCATACTCCTTTTAATTAAGTATCAAGTTTCATAATTTTTTTTTCCCAACAAAAGGAAATACAGAATTTCTTAGATGTTCACTTTTTTTCAATACGTTCTTGGAGTTTCCACAAATGTGTCTGTTCTAAACCCGTGTTAAGGCCCCACACTGCCACCTGCTGTAGTGTCATCAGCAATGGTCCATGACGGCAAATAATGTCAGCTGATGTCCATTTATAGTATACTTGCTCATAATTCCAGAAAATGTAACATTTATTAGTCGTTTACAAATATAGAATATCCAGGAGTAAAGGTATTATGCTTTGGCCAACCAGTTATTGAAGGAGGTGCCTATTATCTTTAAAACAAAAAAAACATTAAAAAGCCATAAAATGTTTAATTCTAGAGCCAAAATGTATTTGTAAGGTTTCAGTTTTTATTGGCATTTGTCATTTTTGGATAAAATTCTTCTATTTTAGCATCAGACCATCAAAAAAAGTGCCATGCTCTGAAAAAGTCTGAAAAAAGACATTATTATCATTATTAAACTGGTTATTTGCTTTTTTTTCACTTTCATGGTCAATGGAAACACGAACATTTTGAAAAAGCTGCCTTAAGTGTCTCTAGATTTTGCTCTTTTTGCGTTTATTATTAACAGACCTTTCAAAGAAATACTGAACAAATACATGAGCTTTTGCACATCTTACACAAGCATTGTTATTACCAACAAATAGCTATTTCACGCAGTTTCCTTCCTGAGATTCAACCTGAAACTAACTAGTTATAGACCTGATATGTTGAACACTGATGCATAAGAAAAATTTCACTGTCGTGTTAAATTCTTTTGTATTGTCCTGTGTGCATTTCTCTTCATTCATGTATTGTCAGGCTCTCTTGCTCCTTCCCTAGCTGTGCGAGGTGTTTGTCTTTCCTTCCTGTGTCTTTTGTTTTGTTAGACATATCAGTGGGGAGCTCCTCTCTCCCCCTGCGTACCTCTCATGTCCCCTCTGCTCTCCCTCTCCCTCCTTTTTGTCCCCTTTTGCCTATTAGAACATTTTTCCTAATGTCTTTATGGCATCTATTTCATCCATTTCCCTGTCACTCTGTGTTCGTCTCTGTTCTCACCCCCCCCGTCTCCTCACGTCCTCGATCGTACCTTCTTGCCCAACTTTACTTTTCTCTCACTCATTTGTCTCAATGTCTCTGGCCTCAGGACAGCACCAGCTCCACGGGGTCGGCAGAGCTGACAGGCATCAAAGAGCTGGATGACCTCAGCCAGGAAATAGCTCAGCTGCAGAGGTGAGCACCCTGAGTAACAGGAGGATCGCTTTGTTTCACTTCCTCTGAGAAAAAGGAGGGGTGGTTGCAGTGAGGTGATGGCGAGGCTCAAGATCAAAGATCTTTTAAACCATTAGTTATAGTTTTATTAAATAATATTAACCTTTATTTAAACAAGTGCCCCTTTCAGATTTTTTTTAGTCCAAGTGAGACTTAGTGAAGAAAACATCACCATGGAGCCTTGCTAATACTTTATTAGGGTATGTTACATTAATTGAAAGTTTTCAGTTGGACTAAACATAACACAGATCTGAAGTACCTGACAATATTTCAAATGGTTTTTGTAAGTCTGCATTTTGTCATGGAAAGAATACTGATCAGATGGAACAGATCCACCATCATTTGTTTTTTATCTAATGCTCATTCTTTGTTCATCTTGAGCATGTCCATGTTCAAACTACAAAATAAGTTACATTCACCTCATCAGTACGATGTATATAGTGTCAAGAAAGATGACTATCCAGTGGAGCGGAGCTTTTATGAGACACTGTTCAAAAAACAAACAAACCCACTGCAAATAATTTACAAATGCCATTTGTTTTTGCTCTTTAATCCGTCCATATTGCCAACATAGGCATTTTCTTAGGGCATAATAACAGAATTTTTTTTTTACTTTCTGCCCTTGCTCTTCTCCCATGTGCTTCACCTATAGAGAGAAATTCATCCTGGAGCAAGAGATACGAGAAAAGGAGGATGCCATCAGGCAGCAAAACACTGAAGTTCAGGTAAGGCTAGGCAGAAACAATTTAAAAATATTCCATTTATGGGACATGATAATTAATGTGCAACTTGTGTTTAATGAATGACTCATGATTAGCATTCAGTCTCAGTGCTTGGAATATGAAATGCGTGGTAGAAAATGGATTCTCTCTCAAGTTACACAATCTGGACGTGAACTAGAAGAGTTAATAGCTGAATAAAGATGATGATTTACCCAGCAAACACCTGCGTGTGTGTGTGTGCATGTGCGTTGCGTGTGTGTGTGTGCGTGTGCATTGCGTGTGTGTGTGTTTGGTGGACCTTCAGGACATGCAGAATGACTTGGACAGGGAGAGCAGCAGTCTGCAGGACCTGGAGTCCCAAAAGCAGGATGCCCAGGAACGTCTGGAGGAGATGGACCAGCAGCGCTCCAAGCTTGAAGGGATGCTCAACGACGTCAAGCAGAAGTGCCAGGACGAGTCGCAAAAGGTTAGAGACTTGACTCATTCATAAAATAACAACAAATTTTGCTGTATTTTATATTGCACTTATAGTGAAACATGCAGTTCTTAACTTATTGTGGTGAAATGTTCGTATTAAGCAGATATTCAGATCTCAGTCAAACAGTGAGGTCAGTTGAGGTTAAGATTTTTTTGAAGAAAAGTTGCTGCAGATTATTATTTTCAAACAGTCACTGAGTGTTCTAAAATAGTGCAGCTGTTTATGTTTTGCTGACTTTCTCTTTTGGGGAAATGAAATACATATTAGGATGTGAAGTATTGCATTGCTGTTTTTTGTGAGGCCACGTAACTAAGAAGTATGTCTAATTTAAAAGTAGGTATAATGAGGACCACTGTCTTACTGCACTGTGTTTTCCCTGACAACAAGCTCTAAAATAGCACCGCTTTGATCTGTCCTAACAAGCAAACCAAAATCTGAGTTAAAGCTGTAATTTCTAAATGTCTAGCAATTTAACTGTTCCGCAATCGATGAATCTACAAATATAAAATCTTTCTTTCTGCTCCAGATTTCGTCCCTGCAGAGCCAGATCCGCTCTCAGGAGACCGACCTCCTGAGCCAGGAGGACGAACTGAGCCGCACCAAGGCAGACCTGAGTCGGCTGCAGGAGGAGGAGGCCCAGCTGGAGCAGAGCCTGCTCTCCGGTCGCGTCCAGCTGGACAGCATCGTCAAGTCCCTCAAAACCACCCAGGAGGAGATCAACCAGGTCAGTACAGATGGAGAGACAACAGGTTACATGAGGATGTTCTGCCGCTTTGGGCCATTAACTGATTAGCTTAGTGCTGTGTGGCACGAATATAAAATTGCTAAGATATTTTAGTTCAAAACTAATTAAGCTCTGGATGCCAAAGTATAATAATGACTTGGAGGTACAGAGGTTTGTATGTTCTTGTGCTTTCTGTGGAATTTGAACTTGTTTGATTCTATGCTCCTGGAGATGGTTTTTATGACAGTAGTCTCACTTTAGGAAACATTCATTTTCCTTTTACTTCTGTGACCATTGTTTAGCATTGGTATTTAGCATGCTTTGAAGTACACTGAAGTGAAACTGTTGGATCATAGTGGTTAAGGTTATTCTTTTCATCAATTTAACCACTAACCACCACTTACACAAGTAGCTGAAAATTATTCCTCAATCTGCTGAGACTTTTAGGAAGCCTGTTTTCTACCGTTAGTGGAGGGAAATCTCTGAGGAATCGAAATTCTGAAATTCTGAAATTCTTTTTTTTTTCTTTTGAAAACGTGGCATGAATTCAAAGTAGCTTACCCCTTCCTGCCAGACAGGAAATTCTCCAGTGTTGAACAGCTCTGAAACCCACTGAAAATGATACAGTGAAGTCACATAGTACAATACTTAATGGAATCAGATAACAGATAGCTTTTGTGTGTGTTTAGGCTCGCAGTAAGCTGTCGCTGATCCAGGACAGCCAACAGGAGCTGACCAAGACCATTGAGCAGTACAACAGTGCTTTGAGTGACATCAACGGAGGAAACTTCAGCAACATGCCCGACCTAAGTGAAGGGTTTGCTGAGAAGCAGAACGGAGGCTTCAGGAGTGCGGTGAGGAGATGATGAATATATCGTCTTATATCTAATGTAGAAGTTTTGCCTGGATCTCTCACCATGCTACTGGTTTTGGTTCCTACCCCCTGAATAGACAAAAAGGAGGATGGAGAAACTGAGAAGCATTTCAATCTTAGCAGTGGCCCTTTTGATGTCACCTCCTCCTAATTAACCTGTTTATTGCTGTTCAGATACCAAAGAGATATTTCCCAGAAACGTCTCTTTGTTTTGAGTCTGTGCAAGTGGGCATGCTCTCTTTTATTGTTGTCTCACTGCGTTTTGCTTTGTCACTTAAAATACTCACTAAAAGTCCTATTTTTTGTTTCGTTGTCAAGACTTCACTAATCTTCCAAATATTTATTCATTTGTGGGGTTTTTTTATTTGTTCTTTCATTAGGACGATTCTTTCAAGTCAAAGATAGCCATGTTTAACAACAGCAGTGCTAAGGAGCCCCCACCTGACCCCTTCCAGACAGAAGACCCCTTCAAGTCTGACCCCTTCAAAGGTCTGAATGCCTTCTTGTATCTTTTTATCATCTACTCCTGTATTTCTGTAAGGATCAAGATGATTCCCTGCTCTGCTAGCTGATGCTATCTGGTGATCACCCACACTAACAATGGGCCTCATTCACCAACCATTCTTAGGAAGAAATTTCTTCTTAAAACCCACTTACGAAGATTCTGATTTGGGATTTGTTCTTAGGTAAGAACAGAGTTTACGCACACTCAAGAGCACTCTTAGGCACATTTGAGTGCTGACATGTTAAGAAAGAATTTAAGAAAAACACTTAAGAAGATTTTGGTGAATGAGGCCTATTGTGTCCCTGTGAATAAGCGTTTGTAAATACTTTATAAGGTGCCGAATTGGGATGTTTGAAGTGAAATTCAAATGTTTGTTGTATGTTCCAGTCTGTCAGTCCAGAGTTCATACTGTGGGGAAAAAAAAAGAAACCTGCAATAACAATAATTTCTTGCCAGAGGTTGAAGATGACTGTCTTGTCCTTTTTCTAGATCCATTTGGAGGAGACCCTTTCAAAGAAAGTGATCCCTTCAAAGGCACCTCATCTGACGATTTTTTTAAGAGGACAGACAAGTCAGACATGTTTGGATCCTCAGACCCCTTTGGTAGAAAACCCACACTGCCCGCAAAGGTATCAAACACCTCTTCTTTTTTGCTGTAAAAATCAAATGATTTTTCATTTCCTGTGTTCAGTGACTCGCTATGGTTGCTGTCAGTGCTGATACTGTAGAAACAAGCTCTGACATGTCTTCACCATTGTCGATACCTGGAAAAGTAAACCAGCACTACAAAGAAAGATTTCTGGTGGTTATGCAGATGTGGTCATTGTGTGTGTATGTTAAACAAGATCTTTTGAATAGCTCGCTTATGGTACTCGCGCTTCGCTTCTTTGTTTTTCCCAGCCGAGTGCCTTCAGCAGCGGTGACCCCTTCACATCAAACAGCCCAAAACCGAAGGATTCAGGTACTTTGCTGCTCACAAACAACAGTGCACAGTCAATTCACATTATTCTGTCTCTTCCCGAGTTGTAAATGTAAAGATTGTGTTGAGGTTATATTTATCTGTGTGAAAATATTTAGTTAAATTGTTGCTCTTATATCCTTTAGGGAAAAGTCAGAAATGCTACATTTTTATGCCTTGTCCGTCCGTCTGTCCATCCTCTTCTCGTGAACGCGATATCCGAGTAACTCCTTGAGGGAACTTCTTCTAATTTGGCACAAACATTAACTAGGACTCAATGAAGAACTGATTAGATTTTGGTGGTCAAATGTTAATGTCACTGTGACCTCACAAAGCACGTTTTGGGCCATAACTCACAAATCTATTATGCTAGTCATGACACAATTTAACACAAATGTCCAATAGGATAAAATGATGAAGTGATGACATTTTATATCCAAATGTTCAAAGGTCAATTTCACTGTGATGTCATTATGTTCTGCAAAAACACTTCTGGCCATTATTCAACGCTGTAACTCAGGAAGGGGAGATTGTGACCATATTTCCTGCAACTTGGCTGGTTGGCAGAGGCAAACAACCGCGAGGTGGTAATTCTAGTTCTGTTGAACCTATTTAGTAGTCTGTGAAGTCTATTTGTAATACGTACTTTTTTCAGACACAACCAAAACATGCTGTCAAAGATTTATTTTTTTCATTTATGTTTTTTTGCCGTCATCTTGAATATGTTGGCTGTATATTATTTTCTTTCTCCTCACAGTTACTGTAGTCAGGAAGGTAGTGAATATGATGGTGCCACAGTAGAACGTACTGTACCATGTCAAATTAAAGCGCGAATGCATAGTCATCCCTGCACTAAATATGTACAGATTTTCCATGCAGATTTCCCAGAATGTGACTCTATTAACCGACATCTGAACATGAGAGAACGTCCTTGTTGTGAAACTGGTCTCAAAGAGTCATTCTTTGCCATTCTGGGTGACGTGTTAGATTTAGATTATATTTTTGGGGGCATGAGGGGCAAACAATTTTTACTCACTGTGGCTTCAATTTTTCCTGTGGTTTAGGGCTATTTTTAGTCGAGTACCTACGCATTTAACTACTGGCCAACTAAAAATACTCCCCCCTACCCTGGAAAAACAGGAGGCTTGCAGGAGCCAAGCACAACAGAAACTCTGTGACTGCTGGTCCTGCTCTACTAGAATACACTGCCACTCCTTTTAACCAGTTCACTCCTGCCTCTGTCAAGTCTTTATATCTGCTGCTATTGAACTGCTCTGCCTCATTCGCTACAGAAGTTGTTTTAAGTTAGTGGCCGGCCCTGGCCAGTGCTCTGCCATGCTACACACCTTCAGAAGAACACAGAGGCAACTGTAGACCTGAGCTGAGTTACTGTGCGTCAAAGAAAAACACTGCGTACTTCACATGAATGGGGTCTCTTGTGGTTGCACATTCACAACAAACATATTCTATTACAATGTTTTGTTTTTTCACTGTAGCCATCTGCAGTTTGCCTTTTTTTTTTTTTCATTAAACAGCATACCACTGAGCTTCAAAACAACCCGGGCACAGTTCTGGTTAACAGTGCGCCAACTGACGCCTTTAATTAGTTGATCAGTTGCATACGTCAGGTTAAACAAAACCTCTTGCTTTCCAGGTTTTTGCGAAATGTCATGGAAAATTAAACGGTCATGCCACATTCCCTCCTCTGGAAATCGCACGCAGGCCTTTTCAGAATAAGCAAGATGTAAAGATGATTTTGAAATGTGTGGTTTGAGGCTGAACTTCATTATAGTCTGTGGCTCTTTCCATAAACGTATTCAAATGTTCCAAATGCGCTTCGATGTACTCTTGTCACAGATGTGTTTGGGACAGCGGACCCCTTTGGAAGCAACTCTTTTGGAAGCAAGGGGGGTGGATTTGCTGACTTTAGTCAGATGTCAAAGGTAAGCTCCTGGGATTCTTGGGAGTTATGAACCAGTTGCACCATAAAGCATCATTTTCCACTTAAGCTGTAGAAAGCTGTGTTGTTAATTTTACTCTCATCATGACTGATTTCTTATTTTTCTGCCAGTTCATCACATTTATGAAAACAGTCTCTCTGGTTCGAGGCCAGAGGCTTTAGATTTTGGCTGACGTTTCTGTTGGAGTCATTATTTTGTGTGTTAGTTGAGGGATTTATTTATTTTTTGTCTTTTTCCCTGGTGTGTGAACAGAAGTCGGACAACCCTGTGCTCCCATCAAAGAAAAATGTGCCTAACCGGCCTGCACCTCCCTACGGTAAGCCCTGATTTTATGTGTGTATATAAGCGCGCGTATGTGACTGTGCTTGCTGCTTAACTTGACATAAATGGCTTAATGATGTTCATAATCAACATGTAATGTTGGTTTAAACAGGTTGAAATGAATACCATTTATCATCAATCATGTCAGTTGTACTGATAACAATCAGTACAACTTTCATTTGATCTTTGCCACTTGTTACAAAAATGTAATCGCGACAACATTTTTGGATGCTCCTTGTGACTGAAAAAATGACTTCCCTATTGAGCTGTGAAAGTGCAGAGAAAGTAATTTCATCTTTTGAAGTTGCAGCAGGAAACCTGCTGGCAGAGATATGGAGGTGATAGTAGTAGTAGTAGTATGGGTTTCAAAGTGAAGTCGCTCTGTTAGTGTTATAAAGGAATCCCTTTATTTTTTGCATGCAACAGTGTGGTGAGATTAAGAACCACTCATCTCAGCCGCTTGGATATGTTTAGCCTCATGTTCATCTTGTTCTTTTGTGTGTATGTGAAGTCACACACACCTCTCAGTCCTTGCCCAGCACATGCCCTTCCGCTGTTACCTTGCACTTACTCTTTTAGCAGAAGCCACAGCGTGAGAAAGTTGGTCTTCCCCTTTGCTTCATCACACAGAGAAGGGTAGAGATGAGTAGCCACTGTTAAGACAACGAGCTAACCCCAGAGATGTGCCTCCTACGTGATGGGGAAGTGAGAAGCCCACTCTCTGAATGCCTGCATCACAGGGTCAATTGCACAACCAGTTTTGTTGGACGGTACTGTTGAAAAGTGTGTCACAGCAATTTTTCAGGCATTTGTGAAGAAGTGTTAAAAGTAACTCGGTATTTTAATAGAGCAATAAATGAAACTTGATTTCAATCTAAATCCCCCTGGTGTTTTTGACTAGATAATGGAAATGATTTGTTTGCTGGAAGCCTTTTCCCTTTGCAGATGCAACTTTTGTGGCATTGGTGCAAATAAGAGAGATGCACAAGCCTGTCCAGATGACGACAGTGACATCAATATAGGAAATGTCTCCAAAGCTTACTGTAAATATGGGTGGGTCAGTCTTTTGCAATTTTGTTTTCCATAAGAGCAACACTATGCCTGTTTAGCTACAACGCATCAGTGAGCTTTACTCAAAAAATGTGGTTAGCACCTTTTTTAAACCAATATGCCCCCTGGGTGACGACTGTGAGCTTCAAGTTCTTGGCTTCCTGTAAGAATTTAGCAATAGCGTATTACACAAGTGTTTAATGTGTCAGGTTATTTTCCCAAGGGGTTAACGGTTGTTAGCCTCTATAGTCAAAACCAAAACTGTTTTTGTTACATGGATTTGGTAATTAGATTTTAATTTAAATGTCCTTCCTTCTCCAGTAGGTATGCTCAGTGCGGCAGCGTCAGAGCCACTCCAGAGCGTTTGCTCCACAGCAGACAGTAAAGACTCTTTTGTTACGACAGACTCGAGCAAAACGTCCAAAGACTGTCCTGTGGGTTTTGCAGATTTTGCCTCTGTAAGTGTAGTGTACTTACAGTTTTCTGTTGGAACATGTATCTTTGTCCGCTTAAGCTGCCCATCTCTTGATCTCACTCTTCAGACCGTAGAGCTGAAGGGTCGGAGGTGTCAGCTCTCTGTCACCGAGCCTCCATCTTTTAACTTTCCCCCCTCACTCTGACTTTAAAAAAGCAATCACAGGACTGCTGATTTTACTGGCTGTTGACTAACAACTGACAGAACATCTGAGAGCTTTTTTTTTTAAGGGCTTTGTATGAAAGGAAAATACACATTTGCATGACTGACTTGGACAGTCTCCAGTGTTTGTGTCTATCTAGTCGACTGTTCCCATCGTCCGCCTGGTAAAGGGACTTGCATGCTTGTTGTTGGCTTCAGCCTTCGAGGGGATGTCGAGATTAATACACTTTTAGTCAGAGAGTTCGTTAACTTGCCTGGTCAGGTAGCGTACGAGGAGCATTTTTTTCAACTTTGGAACTACAAGCTAAAGGCTTATTCTCTGTCAAAGCATGATATGCCTCGAAGCAGAGCACAACAGAGTAAATCTGCCTCTTTGTCCTCCACCTTCCGCTTCTTTGCCATCGTGTATAGGCTACAAGCTGAGCGTGCTCTCAAGTGGAGAGATGATGCATGGCAGCTTTTTGTGTCTGGTTTGTATCATTTGACATGACATGTATTTATTTTTCCCTCTCGCCAGCATGACAGTTGCAAAAGGGATTTGTTGGGGTTTTTTTTTTTTTTTGTTTTGTTTTATATCGAGCTCTGTGTTGTAATCTTTGTTTTTCTGCCAGGATCTGAACATGTCAAGGTAAGACTGTACAAGGGTGTGGTGGTCAATCCTTTGCATGTGAGAAACCTGTCCGCACGGCATAATCTGAGTATGGTGATTCATGAGCACGATTATTTTCAATGTATATCCTCAGTCGCATTGATCTAAGTGCTGAATATTTACACGACATATGTCAGCAGTAATTTATGGCACCAATGTAGCCCTGCGTATTGTGGAGGAATCTTTTGTTTTCTTAAGCTTTTAGTGCTGCTTTCTTGGCTTTTTTTTTGTGTGACGTCCAAGTGAAATTTAAATGTCTATATTTTTTATTTATTTTCCTCAGCTTACTGTGATATATCACATCATTTTCAGCTATGTATGGACGTAGTTTTTGATATTCTGCCTTATTAAAAACACTTGATTTTAAATTTGCATCCACCGTTCCTTTTACATCAGCTTTCCTCCAGTGATTTTTCTCTTTTTTTTGTGTTGACATTTCAGCCTGCATTCCTGAGTTTTTGTCTGCATCTAATGTTTGTTTCCCTGCCCTAGTTTGGAAGTGAGAGCCAGCAGCTGGAGTGGGCCAAGCGGGAGAGCGAGCGTGAGGAGCAGGAGAGGCTAAGGAGGCTGCAGCTCCAGGAGCAGCAGGACCTGGAGCTCGCCATCGCTCTCAGCCGGGCTTACTCGCCCAGCGCCTGACCAGGCATGCCCCACCACATCTTTACAGTCCTCCTCGTTTTGCCTCATAGTCCTCCCGTCCGCAGGCTCATGACAACAGCACCGACACTGGCCCGATATGACTAGCAGCCCCTGTTACCAATTTGTGTAAGAGACTAGAGTTTCTCCCGCCATGACTGGACTCGTGTCAAATGACTCCACATTTAGCAACCAGTTAAGGTTCATTGCTCCCAAACTACATGGCAACTATAATCAGGGACAATACGGAGCCACTTGAATTTAAGCCTGGCTTCATCCTGCAAGAACATAGCGATTTAACGCAACCCAAACCAGCAGGGTACCCGACTACAACCTATATCTAGCTCCATATCTTGTTATGGTTAATCACCCTGCCTTAACCAAAAGCCAGTTTGTTGCAAACAAAAAATGTTAAGAATATTTTACTGTTTTATTTGTATACAAAAGCAATGAATCTGTGGTGTATGAAGTACTTGTAAAATGCACTGTATAAACTGTTTTATATAACCTTTAATTACTCCAAAAAAATTCATGTTGAAAGTCAAACCATACGCGTTGACTACCCTGTTAGCCCGTGTTTAGTCATGTAATGTAAATATTGTTAGATAACGGTTTTATGTGCAAACCATCTTCAAAAAGCAAACCTGTCTTAAAGGACTGGAGTTTAGTTATCGGCATGAAAATGGCACAATTTCGATTTTTATTTCAAATGTTACAAGTGTTTCCTGCCATTTATGATTGCATACCTGCTATTTATGGCCTTAAAGTACATGGATTGAAGAAATGTTTGAATATAATCAAACCCTCAACAGGGTATACATACACGTGTTAATATGAAGTTTTGGGAATCCCTGATGAGCTTTTTAGTCCTAACAAAGCTTTGGTTGAATATGATTTAGCCCCACATCACCGGTCGCCTCTTGTATTTACAATAATTAAGATGCTAGTGATAATCATTGACGTCTTCCTTTCTTATGAACAATGTCCAGTCTACCTGGAGCGCTGCTGCACCATCCCTCTGATGTCAGCAGCTTGTGTTTGTGTGCGTGTGCACTCCCATACAACTAAAAGCCTCGATAAAATGGAAAAAAGTGTAAAACTACATTGTTTTTACTGGTGCTGTTACACTTACGCTTTGCCCTTTTTACCTCTTCTGCGACTCTTTTCACATTATCGCTGATGCACACTGACATCTGCTTCCAGCTTTTCTCTCAAATCAACCGTCAGATTTTCTTTTCTGCATTACTTTTTTTCAGTTCATTGATGTCTTATGATCCCGTCGGAGGACATTTGTTTAAAAGCCTTAAAATATCGCTTCCTTGTAATCATATAACACTAATCAGGTTTATTCGGCACATAATGTATGCACTGTATATTCCAGATCTTACTGGACATGTACAGAGTGACAACGCCTTATTTATCTACATATCAACATTGTAACGTAATATTGCACAATATGTATGTGATTATATTAAAAAAAAAAAGTCCTCTGAGTTTTAGGTTGCTCAAAACTGTACCAACTTTTAATTGAATAAAAGTGATTTTTAACATTCCTCGAACATGGTAGGTCTTGTATTTTAAATTAAAGAAGGGAGTCAGTTGTATGATGCACAAAGCCATGAATAATTTGTTGGATTGCAAAATAACTGTATCTATTCTAACCCTAACCCTCTATCATAAATAGAAATAACATACAGCAAATGGCCTTGAGGAACAACAGTGTAATTATATTTTTAGGTTTTTCTAAAATAATTTCTTTTCATTTAAGATGGATTGTTTATATTTCTCTAGTTCTGCATTGATATTGGAACAAAAAAAAAGTGAAATGAGAGTGATACATTTGCATCCACCACTGTAGATATTTTTGACCTAGTGTGTACTTCCTCTTTTTCTTTTTTCTTTTTTTTAAATATGGTCAATTCTGGCTGATGGTTGATCAACCCATCTAAGACACATTCTATTGTTATGCATGAAGTGCAATATAACTGTGAACGAGAGACACCACTTTTGATAAAGGGGTAAGTTGTGTTTAAAATATTAAAATTGTCGTAATGCAAAAGACCAACCACGTATCTGAAGAAAAATGTTTAATATTTATGGACTTAGAAAAACAAAAAGAACGCCGTCTGGTTTTGATGCATCTGCTCAATTCTGCCTTTGATGCGGGTGAAACAAATACTCTCTGACACCATGCAGACATAATATGCACAGACTCAGATACTTTGAAACTGTAGTGCAGAGTGACTCTGTGTAATTGTAGTATTAAGGCCCTTTGATGTCCTACTATAATTTCTACCCATCAGAAAGGGAGTCTAAGGGCTCCCTGATGAGGGTTTGCTGTGCCCCTCTGTCCAGACGGCTCCTGGCTCACTCTGTAATTATGGAAATGGAGTGTTTGTATTTATAGGCTAAGCCCACAAGTGGCTGCCCTTCTCCATCTCACAGCTGCATAACATCACAGTGGAAATCAAGTGCCCATGTTTTAAAATTAAAGTGGGTCTACAGTGGCAACATGTATAACCTATTTAGTGTAACTGATCTGATGGTGTGCAGGTCTTCTGCACCTACCCTGAGTTGCTGTAAGCACAGTACCAAATAGTTTTGTTGAGTGGGTGGATGCGGTTCATTAAAATAAATGTGTGAACATGATCAGCCTCGAATGACTATGCATGCATAAAGATGAAGGAGTTCCCGAGTCAGACGTTCAATTTCATTGTTTTTAATATTTACAATAAATACACATTTACAGTATAAAATCCATTTACATATTCATATAAATTTAAGTAAAAAATAATGCACAGGACATCAAGCCCTGATAGTGTACAGAGGGGCTGGATCCAAGAGTTTCACACCAGAGAAGTCAACCACAACTACATACAGGAAGAAGGCAACAAAATACAACAGCTCAGGCCATTCAGACATTGAGGCAGTTTAAATAAAACATTGTCTTTGCACATGTTAGGCAACTGTATGTGCACTTCACTCCTGTCAACAAGAACATGTACTATTTTGTGGCCATGTCTTTCTGTCAAGAAGAGTTTTACAGTAGCAGAGTCATAGAAAGGCACTTGTGTTAAACACCGCATTCCAGTTCTGTCAAAGAAGAGTAGTATATACAGGGCCAGCCCCTTCCTGGTCTGCCTGCTCGAAAGCAAACAAAGCTTTTCTAAAGCTTTTATAGAACCAAAGTAGTACCAGCTACATTATTAGAAAATAATAACACTAAAACTTTTTTTTAAATTCAATATTATATAAAAAACGACTTTGGTCATGTGTAGAACTGTTTAAATAAAAATACATCAGTTGGATCACAATAAAAAATAACACAACCCACCCATGAACCCCCAAGTCTCTTATGTGGGCTCCTTCACATGTGTCTCTTCATGTGGAGGGCCAGGTGGTCAGACCTGGAGAAGGCACGCTCACACAGGTGGCACTGGAAAGGCCTGTGCCCGGTGTGTTTGCGGAAATGACGGGTCAACTCGTCGGAACGGGCGAATTTCCATCCACAGCCTTCCCAGCTGCAGTGGTATGGCTTCTCACCTGCGAGGACAGAAAACATGGGGAATAATTAGAACGTGCTGAAACGGGAAATTTGGTTCATAGCACCGAGCTGCTCCGTGCGTAATTGCGCACAGAAAAATTATAGCAGGACATGAGCTCAGACTTACCAGTGTGAGTTCGGAGATGTGCCTTCAGGTGTGAGCTCTTGGTGTAAGTTTTACCGCAGCCAGCGAAGGTGCAAGTGTGCGTCGCTGTGCGCTTCCGCGGCCATGTGCGCCGTCCTCTCTTGGGTTTGGACTCCATCAGCTCGAGGGGAGATGAGGGCGGCGTGAGCATCACCCTCTGCGCGCCAGGCTGCAGGCTGAGTCCTTCATCGTACATGCCAAAGGCAGTGTGCGGAGCGTGGTAGGACATCTGCAGCTGGGGAGCCTGAGGGTGGTGCGGGAAAGCTGCCGGCGTGTGATACTTCTGAGGGAAGTTCATGGGCTGGCACAGCTGTGCCTGGCAGTCCGAAGCTCCCTGGTCATCGGGGCTGAGAGGCGGTGTCATGTTGCTGGCTGCCCGCGGGGAGATGGCCACTCGGGGCTGCTCGAAGGACATCATGCACGAAACGTTCCCCTCTTGCTTGATTTTGCTGCAGCTCTGAGGCACCATGCCCAAAACAGGGCCGTAACTGTCCATGGATGGCTCCACTTTGATGTTTTCCGGGCGGGGGAAAGGAGCAGTGTTGACATAAAATCTCCCCTGAACGCTGGGATTGCGCGTAATGCCATAGTTGTTTGTTCCCTCGGAGCGGAGAAGCTCTGTCATGAGGCTGGCGCAGTACGGGGGCGGCGGGGAGCGATGGTCGTCTGCTGCGTAGGATGGCACCGAGTTTCCAGTTGTGTACATGTTGGGCTCAACTGTGCCCACATATTCCGCCACGCTGTCTGCGCCAGTTGTGTTGGCGAGAATAAAATCCAGATCCAAATAATTACTCAGATCCTCGTCGTCCTTTTTGCTGTGATTGTCCAGGCTGTGTACCATTTCAAGCATCGAGCAGCTGCTGGAGACCAGTTTGTCCACATCTCCTCTCCACCTCTGAAAGAAGAAAGACATATTATTAGATACGATAATATGTAAAACGAAATATGTCAAATAAAAGTTTGTGACACTGCAGATGATTTCCAGCTGGACACGTCTCTCTACTACTGACTTTTATTTTCTTAATTTAAAGAAATAAGTCATTTTTTCCCATGTTTTCTTAAAGCAAACATTGGTTGGAACAGTTTACAAGATATTCATATTGTCATCCAAATCAAAACAGGTGAAACTAATCGAATTCAACTCACACATATTTTAAAGCAAGATTATCAACTTACGTTTTCCCAGGTTTTCTCTCTTTGGTTTGAGAATGTCGAAAAGGACGGTAGCATCACTCCGGATAAGGCCATGGTTTTTGCTGAAATATCAACTATCTCTTGTCAAAGTCGCGTTGTGTTGAGAGCGGCAGCCGCGCCGGAGTCTGTGCGCCTGTTTTCACTGTCGCCTCTCTCCGCAGCTGCGCTCCGAGGACATGAACAAGTTTAAAAGTGGTAGGAGGTCCTCCAACCTTATAACTCTCTTGCCCGGGTACGCCTGGCCAATTGTGAGAGCTCAGGAAACAACGTAAAGTTTGGTAAATTTAGCTCTTTATAAAGCGGTTCCTGCAGGCAGCGGGGCTCAGTGCGCTGTGTGACAGACAGAGCAGCGCAGAGGAACCTATAAAGTGCGCGCCCTCCCCCACAGGCTGACGCAAACGGACCAACCCACCTGATCCTGGAGCTGGAAAAAAGTTGAAGGCAAATTACAAACACACGAGCAATATAGCAACCATAGATACTTACGTAATCTGCTGAAAAGAACAAGCCAAATGACAGAAACTGCAGGGGGAGGGTGCAAGCAGCACCAACAACTTAATGTAAAGGCTGTCAGTGGTCACCAAACTGAGGAGATGTGGCTTTTTTGATGAACAGTAATGAAAATATAAGTAGAATCAGAGTAGTGGGTTAAAACGCAGAAATAAGAAATATTATTTAATAAAGAGCAGGCAAGTCTATAAAGAGATTATTCATGGCACACACATCTGATGGCACTGGCCACAAAACGTCCCATCAGATTTGTTGCTATATATTGGATTTTTCTTTTTTTTTTTTTTTTAATTCTTCCATGTGATGCCTCCAAATTCATTTTTCTTTGTTTTTATGTCCATTACCATGAGAAAAACTCTGAAATCAATTCTCTACTCTCCTCAGACTTTGTCTAGAAAAATGTCCATGAAACGTGCATATTAAAGCAATGTGTGTTCATAATAATGCAGTATATGTATGTGTATGTGTATGTGTGCTGTGTGTCGCTGTCTCCACCTGCTTGGCGCGTCTCGCTCTCGGCTCATTATCATTAATGGAAGATGGTTTTTGTTCTTTCACAGCAGGCTTGTCCAAACAGGCGCCAGGCTCGTCTGAAACGGTTACCACGGCTTTTTAACGCTCTAAACACTCGCGATGTAAACATGATTTAAGGTAACGTCCCATTCAGGTGTAAATGGCGGACGAGGGGGCTGCTGTGTCGACTGGGGTCAAATTTACATCACAACTCCCGCCTGCTTGTTGCTGTTTCTGCGGAGGGGTCTGGTTTCTGACATGAGGACGGTCAGAGGGTTTTCTCAGCAGGAATCCTCTGGCTCCAGAGGTCATTAGGCCAATTGTAGCTGCACTTTGTTTCACCTGAAGTGAAACTTAAAAAAAAAAAAAAGAAAAAAAAAGGGGTGTTGTGAAATCACTCACCATTGCCTAAATTGAATTTTGATATCTGTAGTTTAAGATCATTCTTGCATCTCTTCATACATAACTTCCATCAATAATAACATATAAAACAAACGATTTTAGAAATCGTTTGTTTTGATCGACATTTAGAAATACAGGGACCATAATCACAGACAGCTCTGCACATGTCTCTCGTTGATTTCAGTTTTATTCATTTACACAATCATCAGCAGAGATGAAAGAAGTAACCTACTGTAAGGAGAAGAGTACAAATATTCCATTACCAGTAAAGGGCTTTCATTTAAAAGTTTATTTGAGTTACTAAGTAATATCAGACAACTATACATGAAGTCTCAAAAGTAAAAGTACTCATTATGCAGACACAATGGCCCCTGTCAGTATTATGTCATCATATATTACAATGCTTGATTATTATTACTGATGCATTCATCTGTAAACAGCCATTCATCTGGTTGTGGAGCTATAATGTTCCTTCCGTACTGTTGGGTAGTTTAATAATCGGCGACACAGGTAAAAAAACAATATTTGTCATATATACTTAGAGTGTAAAGAGCACAGAGTTATGTTTCCCTGTCTTTTAACATTCTGGGACCGTATTGGAAACAAGTGTTTTCACTTTAACATGTTTTATTTTGGATTTTATATCGTAACATCTCATATAATTCCCTATGAATGTAGTGCAAATGAAGTATGAAGTAAAGTAAAACATTCAAAGTACCTCAGAATTGCTCTTACACTATGTGCTTACACATATCAAAATCCCCAGAGAGGGACTCACTCTCCTTCTGCAAAAGGTACAGTAAAAAAAAAAAGAAGAAGAAAAACAGTACTGAATATGATCATCAGACCTAACACAGAACAACCAAGCTCAGCACTACATGACAGATGCACCACCTCTCATCAAGCTGTCATGTCTACCATCACCAGGAAACCCTGTCAGTGCAGCTGTGAGGTGTCCACATCCTGATCCCTGATCTTAACTGTGTTCAGTGGAAAGTGCGTCACACGGCAGGAGTCCAGTAAGGCCACTGCCTCTGACCCCTGTTCTGTGCAGCAGTCCTCCTCTGCCCCGCTAACAGTGAGAGTGAGAGAGCTCTCACTTCCCCTGTTACTCAGCCACCTTCAATGCTTTGTAATGCTCCAAAGTTTGATTTTAAGGAACTTAATCCCTGCTGACCTCTTAGTAGTTACAGTCATATCTCATAATTTACTTGCAAAAACAGTTCTGTTTTGTGTGTTTTGAAAAAATCCCATGCCTTGGAGGCCATGTTGCAGTTTTTCACCTGTTGAATATTAGTGGCTGTGAACATCTAGCTGTGTCTACAGAATATCTTTGTCACTGAACTTTTCATAACCTCAGCGATTTGCGCTTCATTTGAAACTTTTGTCCAAACTTTTTATCTTGCATAACGTTCAGTTATTCAGTTTATTGCTAAGAGTTCACAAATAACTAATAACTCATTATTTCTCATTTGCATAATAAATAATAAATCCACATTATCAGAATGTGATTTCATTAATGAACTGTTACTCATAGTAATGAGTAAACTTACTGGTCCTGACCGAAACTCACTCACCACTATGGAGGTTTCTCGCAGCTGGTTTACCCATCATTAACTCACAGTTAGATGTCATGATGTAACCAGACCTAGTTAACAGAGATTTGCAGAAGAACTGTATAAAGACTTTACTAGACAATTCTGCACCTGGCGGATTCAAACGTCAGCCTGAGAGGACCGAAACATTTGCACTCAAGTAGCCTGAAATCATGTGAAACTGCTCACAGCGTGCACTGCTCGGTGAAGTGTAGCAAAGGGATGAGAGAAGCACAAAAAAAAAAAGAAAAAAAAAAAGAAAAGAAAAGAAAGCTGTACCTGGCAGGTCCAGTGTTTCCCTCGGAGGGAGCACTCACTAATTCGCGTGACGTTTAAGAGACAGGTTTGTATTTCATTCTGATCCGTCACTTCCTGTGGAGAAGTGTACGTACCCGACGAGAGAATTTCATTTGGGCAAATTGGGCGAATGTTCGGGGCCTTGCATGTGATGGGTGGGACACTCTTTTGACTGCAGCAGCCCACATAAAAAAAACATTTCTCAGTGGAGGTTTCAGTTAAAGAGATCTGTGAGGAGTCCATAAAGAAGTGGGACTTAATTGATCCCTGTAGGGAAATTCTCCTTTTGCTTGCCCCCTCTGCGCACAGATCAAAGGTCCAAACAAGGACAAACACCTCGGAGCTGGTGGGGATTCAGTGTCCTCCACAAATTCTTGACCCTGTGTCCTTAAGTCAAATCACTTTCTCCCAACCTGCAGCACTTTGGATGACCTGCACATTTGACTACCCTTTCCTGCAGAAGAGGAACCACAGATATCACATTATCAGACAACTGTTGAGCATGGATGCGCAACATTTCCACTGAAGCCTCTGTAAATCTCTTTCCCTGAATTGAAATTTACACAATAGTTTTACCATTGGGAAACATGTGCATCATTTCACAATAGCAGAGCTTGTATGTGAGGTGGATCATTAAGACTTTTTTTTTTTTTTTGTTTGTCACTTGCATCTTTTATTTTGAGATATAACATTATTTCTGTAAACCACAAAAGGGATGCAGCCTATTTCGGTGGCTTTCTTGGAAATAAAGAAGAAAAGAAAAGAAAAAGGACTCACTATAATTGTGAGAGATATGACAAAAGCATGACTCCTATATGTAAAACAATAATGTTACTGTACTTCCACCTCATCCTTTCACTTATGCTTTTCTAAAGTATAATATACATGCCCCACAAACAGCGCGGCTTCTTGTTAACAGTTAAACAGTGTAATTCCCTCGTTATTCTGCATTTGCTTCCAAAAATTGCCAAAAACTGGGGGTTGTATGGCTCATTGTATAGATGTATGTCTCATATTCTCCAGGACGAGACTCTGTGTTGTCACTTACAAGTTGTTATTGGGCTGTCAGTGACATGAATTTAGGCATGCATCATGTCTGTGTCAGGTCTGTAAGTATTCCGTCACTGCGGTGAGGATTTGGACACATCAGCTCTGCCTCATGTGGCGTACTCCACTAGCTTCCATGGAAAAACAGTGTGTAAGTGTGAGAGGTAGCGCTGGGCCTGCATGGGACGTCCTGACTGAGTGAGAGTCAGTGAGAGTTTGAGAGTGAGTGGGATCCTGCTCTGGGCTTATATAGCCCAGTTATTTTTAACCACCCACCCCTTGCTTATTACAGCGTTTCCCCCCCGGACAACTCAGGAAGCACGTTTGGCTCCTTTTCCTGCTCACACGCGGCCAGATTCAAACAGAATCAAAGAATGATAGCATTGAGGCTCTCCATCCCCCTGTTGGAAAAGGAAGGGGGACGAGGGGTGGGGGGGTGGTGGTGGTGGTTGGGGTGGGGGTGGGGGAATGTTTAGGAGAAAAAGGTTGGCACGCGCCATCTGCGTGACATTCAAAGAGCTGGCTCCAGTCCTACTCCAATTCCAGAAACCTTCAAACATTTGCTAAAAACACAACACAGAGAAAACACATTTATACCTGCTGGGAAGCATGCAGCTACGTATCTTTAGCAAATTAACATAACTAAAGAGAAACTGAGTTTCACTGTTAAAGATAACTGTCACCAAACAGAGCTCCCAGTAACCTTCAGTATTTACAAGGGTTAATTGCACTGCACTAATTTGAATAGTGTGTTGCATAACACTGGCCGGTTGTTTACATTGTTAAGATGCAAAAGTAAACCAGTTGATACTGGGAGAGACCATCTAATATACTGTCAACCTTCATCACCCAGACAAACGTCACTTCAATATTTCTGATATTTTAGTGTAATTGATGGTTTTTTATTGAGAACACTGACTGTAATAGAGAGGGTAGGGTTATCCAATGCTCATATACTAAGAGGTGTATCTAACATTTGGTACAACCAATTAATAAAAAATAAAGATAGACCAGATATTAGACACGCTTCTCAGTATAACGCAATACAGTTGAACATGGCGAACTTCATGAAGAGAAGATTTATTGCAGGAGTGTTGTAATAGGCTGCATTCGTTTTAGGCAGGTGTATTTAATAAACTGCCCTGTCAGATTTAGTGTTGAAAAGTGTTGAAATACCCAAGAACTGAGGGGGAAAAACACTCCTCTCTCTTTTCTCTGTGGGGAAAGGTTTTTCAGTTTGCGACTTTATTCAGGTAATAAACCTGTTTATCGTCTGTACACACATTACTGAGGTGAGACGTTTGAAAACAAAGGGGTGCACACTGGTTCCATGCGGCGTTCAACAGCAGCTCTGCATTAAAACAGCAAGCGTCTGGCTTCCACAGAACCCAAACATGTGTCTCGACAACCAACGTAGCTTTCAGCAAGTGTTATGGAAACCCACCTTTTAAAAATATGCAGCTCACTCCGGCTAACATGGCAGAAATAATGGCAACATGTGGATATAATTGAGCCAGTAGAGCACCGGGGGGATGGGCCCCAATTTATTAGCTGTTAACACCAGGAATCATACCGGTCCCACTCGTCACACCACACACACATGGCTTCACTGGCTGTGAAAATGTTGTTTTTTTTTTCTCTCCATAGTGCAAAGAAAGGTGCTTTTTATTTGATAAATGAGAATAGGCAGGCTCTCAGGGGCTTGAAGTGGGCCACTCTGAAAGCACTGGAACATTTTCAGACCGGCCTTTGGACACATGACAATTCAAAGAGCTGGTCAGGCTCAACGCACAGCATGAAATACAAGTTATTTTACTATTGGAAATATTTGTCATACCTGCTTTTCACCTCAGAGGAATAATTTGACATTTTGGAACATACTTTTATTCACTTTCTCATCGAGAGTTAATTAAAAGGATTGAGACCACTCTCAGGTTTATAAGCTAAATATGAAAGTATAACCAGAAACCAATTCGCTTAGCTTAGCACAAACACTGGAGACAGGGGAACACAGCTGGCCAAGCTCTGCCAGAAGCTTACAAAATCCATTTAACAGCACCTCTAAAGCTCACTAATTAACACATTATATCTCGTTTGTTGAATTCGTGTGTATATAGGTATGGAAAAACAACAATTTGTGGTTTTACGGGACAGAGCCAGACTAGCCGTTTCCCCCCATTTCCAGTCCCTGAACTAAGCTCAGCTGCTGTAGCTCCATATTTACTGGAAAACACGATATCGATCTTCTGATCCAACTCCTGGCAAGAAAGTGAATAAGCACATTTCTCAAAATGTGAAACTATCATGTCAAAACTTATTGACTGTGCATGTGAAAATTATTTGATTGAAAATGAGACGTTATTAGGCCTTTTCTGCTCTGTTTGCATGTGTCTAGTGTCGGCATGTCAACTGTTCGATCAACGCTTTGATTATGATGACACTGTATAAAGTGGAGTCTATCCTGCTGAAACCTGGGGGAGGCGTGTGTTTTTTTCCTCGGTGTGGTACGACAGCCTCGGACCAGTGCACATTTGAACATGCCGAACTAAACTGTGCCAGCTGTTCAAATAGCATAACCCCGGCCTTGACACAGGTTCCCCATTGAAGCCACGCTCTGCTTGATTGAGTGATCCAGCCTGCAGTGCACTTTATAGTGTACACACCTCGAAATGGCGACATTTGTAAAAAGGCTAATAAAAACATTCCTGCAGCAAGGAATGCTCCAGGTATTTCCTCCCCTACACCTGGTTACGATTCCTTGAGTGCACTCGTCTGTTTTCACAGAACCACGCTCTTTCAGAGAGTGGATATTGATCCTGTACTCCTGAACGGGGTTGTTTTGCTAAATGGATGACATTGAAAGCACGGGTCTCTTAAAAGGCCAAAAGCCTGATGCAATTTCAACCCAACTTGTCAGGAGCTTATTGGTGGTTTGTGTGGGAAATGAGTGAGTGTGACTTGCAACGTGATGGTGAAATGAGTGGAACTACGTAGTGAATGGTAGTTATCATATTTGAAATCTAGTGGGAGGCAGTGACAGGTCATCGGCTGAAGTGTCACGTACAGGGGTCAAAAGGTAGAGATGTGTCTGTATCAGGCTTCAGCTGGGATATGTGACTAAATCTATATGAGAAAAGTTTGTCACTCTCAGGCTCGGGGCCAAAGACGGGCCAGAAGATGTTCCAAAGACTCGTGTTGATCTTTATGATTTTATGATAAGATGCACTCCACTGATTTTACACATGAAGTTCAGTTTACTTGTCACACTTGGTCTATAAAAACTACTGTATAATGTATACATTATATGTATAATGCACGAATAGCACAGGGGAGGAGCTACTGTATACCACAACCAGAGCATCTCTCCCCCCTGTAAGCCCGTTTGCCAGCGTGTGACTGACTGGTTTAGAAGGTAGAGAGGATCTGATAAAAGCCACTATCAGCCTGCATTATGGGAAAGATCCAGCATTTTGGGAGCTTGAATAAAATTCAGAATATCTCTACCAATGTTGCTTCAATTTGGATTGTTCTATTTTTTTTTTTGTGAAATTTGCAAAATTGTAATACTAAATTGCTGGAATACCCATTTAATGCCACACTTTATTTTCCCAAATTTATAATCCTTTTCCAAATATCTACCTTGGCAGCTTCCTCGGTCAGAGTAATTACAGAAACTCAAATCCCCACAGGTGGATTCTGCTCTTCTGTATGTCTCAAGGCCAGGAAGCATCACGAGTTCGCCTGCAAGCCGTCCAGCATCCAGTCAGTCAATAACTCATCAAGCTGTGGCACTCAGGGGGTCAGACGCGTTCCTCTGCACATTACAGATGCTATCTCCAAAGGAGCACAGGGACATTAACCCCGAGTCAAGCTGCTATAAAACACCCCTGTTTCTCAAGCGGGTGAGGGGTGAGAAAGATACTGACAGATTGTATCTAGTGGAGTACATTCAGTATCACTAACTTTTGGCTTGCACAGTGTAATATCTAAACCGCATTACTGTTTGATTGATATTTTTTTTTAAATGGTTGCTGCAATGTGGGATTCAGTTTGAGCTGAGTTGACGGTGAAGTGATTTCTGGGTGCAACAACTAAATCAGTGTCTTTTCTGCTTTGGACAGTTAGAACAGTTAAAGGGAGTGTTCAGGTGCTGAGGGTGTATCTGCAACTGAGTAATTTAGATTTTTGGGTTTGGCTGCAAAAAGGCAGAGAAGATAACAACCTGTGGTTGACAAAAAAACGAGATCCGGTGTGTACCGACCATTTGGCACGCGCAGCATTCAGATTTTGATGTGTCCCTCTTTCACTTTGAGGCTGCTGACAGGAATTGGTGTTTGTAGTGTGGTTTTGTCAGCTAACCAGGTGGGTCCGCGATGCACAGGGCGAATCCACACCAATGCAAAATATTCAGTTCATCATGAGTGAAGTGTGCTACCTCAACGGAGAGAGTGGTTTGCTGAGCCACATGTCGGTTTCCTCTAAAACTTTCAGCAGTTACTTTTGTGGCTATGTACAATCCACTGGTTTAACCTGATTTAAAATCTGTACAAAGTTGTTTACAGTTGGAGGATTTCCATCTATTTTAAATACTGTAGTGTTTTACTACTGTAGCAGAAGTGAAAATACCCACATGATACCCGACATAAAGTCAAAGACAGCTTCGAAAACTCCCCCAAGGAGTGAAGTGAGTCAAATTACTTCTGAAGCCACATACCTAATTGATTTATTTACTACACCTGGCTTCAATAAATGGCACCAAAGCGCAGGTTACTGGTCTATTTAACACTTCAACTAAGGTATAATTAACCTACTGTAATGGCTCAGGGGCCTCACCCGACTGGTTAACTTCAAACTCCCCCTTTCCCCCGCTGCTCTTTAATAACCTGTATCTCTTGAATCATCTGTGCCTGTTCACTCACTTCCTGAATGGGGCCCACCATTGATCAGACGGTAATTTATGGGCTTTTTGTGGGGTGAAAATAGACGGGGGCTGGTTCTTATCATAGCTGAAATGCTGAGGAGTGAAGACTAAACTAAAAGCATAGTTGAAATATAAGAAGATGACACCATCTCACAAAAGAAAAAGAATGATGATAATTACAGAACTCTATATGTAATCAACTGGTGTGTCTAGTTCAGGTTTCAATGCATATTTTCGTAATATGTTAAGGCAGGGTCATGTGTGATTGTGAATGGCCGAGGTTATTACTACAGTGAGGGACTGTTGACGTAACTGCACCGTGGTGAGTCTCTTATTCATCAACCAGCTGTTCCCAAAATATGTGATCATCTTGTGCTGTCATAGTGAATAGTAAGTGCAACACGTTGTGAATACACATACACACACACACACACACACACCCAGTGCTTAGCAACGGCATGTGCTGTGACTGTGCGGGGAAAGCCGATACAGAGCAACTGTCACTCCTCAACATCTGACCCTTTGACCACGTCTCTGAGGCTTCTTGAGAGGTCAAAAGTTAAAGCAGCTGACTCTCTGAGTCCATGACCTCTGGAGAGCTTGAGGTCTCAACCCTCTCAACCTTGACTGACCGCTTAAAACTCACCTGAGTTCTCCTTAAGCACTTAACAGGCCCGGCTTGTTTGCAGCTCAGCTCAACTGTCAGAACCTGTTCTCACACAGGCTCGTCACGAGACCTGTTGCCTGTGTTGTCCTTTGACACTAACGGCTCAGGTAATGACTCTTTGGCTCGAGTCATGCCCTTCTTGTTTTTTGTTCCAATCTGAGCCCTCACGATTGTCAGCGTGTCCGGGCACTTCTCTGCAGCAGGACAGGTCATGTACTTCAACCCGCGGCGCAGGCTGAGAGGATAAACGTACTTGATCCATAAATGCATGTGCTCTCATTTGGAAGGAAAACCCTGCAGCTCTGGGTGACACTCTCAAATGCAGCTGCTCTGTTTAACCCGAGGCACAGACACGGTGCAGGAGAATAAGCTTCTGCTAATCTACCTGCCTGGCATCTTATGCAATTCAGACATTCTTTTGTTAAAGGGATAGAGATGTTCTTTGACAAGGGCTCACATGCATGTGAGTACAACTTTCTAATGACAAGAGACTGATTCTTTGAGGAACTGCATTCCAACACAAATGTGACTACTTGAATAATGTGCTTGTTTGAACTGTCATCTGTCTCTTATGCAAATAAAACAAATAAAAAACTCAATTTGAGAAGGTGGTGAAACAGTTTTCTCAGTTCTGCTTTACCCTTTTAAAGAAGTCAGATAGTAGGTTGCCAGTGTATTTTAAGAGTAAGTATTACAGAGGTGTACTCTGGTTTAATGCAGCTGGTAACCACTTCCTGTTTTTCGAACAGTGAATCTTCTCACAGTTTGGCCATAGTTTCCTGAAGTGTGTGTTTCGTGTGTGTGAGCGTGAGCATTTGTGTGTTGTGGGTTAACGCAAACTGAGGTAGCTTGCATGTTTGCAATGAACAATCACAGTTCCTCTCTGCTCAATGTAGTGCCCCTTTTGGGGTTGGTATCTATATAAAGATTCAGCAAGAATGCAATAATCAATAACATTTGGGTTTGTGTGTGTGTGCGTGTGTGTGTGTGCGTGTATGTGTGTGTGTATGAGTGTGTGTGTGTGTGTATGTGTGTGTGTGTGTATGTGTGTGTGTGTGTGTGTGTGTGTGTGTGTGTGTGTGTGTGTGTGTGTGTGTGTGTGTGTGTGTGTATGTGTGTGTGTGTGTGTGTGTGTGTGTGTGTGTGCCAGTGCAGCTTCATGTGTGAATGTTGTGGCTTTGTTTATGGAGCGATGGTGTAATGGTATAAAACAACAACGCTTTATTTCTGAGCAACATGTGTTGAGGTTTCTGTAATCTTCCTGCTCAGCTTAAACACCAGATCAAGACTGAGATCTGCGTTCACATTGTCTCTTGATCTGTGCGTCTTTCTTTTGTGCTTTGTCTACGATCAGCTCGGCAGCATGGACGCCCGCGACAGAGACACCACATTCTTGCCTGCGCTGAGGCTCATGTCGAATGTTGTCTTTCAAATCAGGGATTAACAGGAACACATGTACACCAGTTGTGTATATAATGTGTGAGTCTTGAGTGAGCCAAAGGAACTGCTGGGCCCTCATTCGTTTTTGCACACTCTGAGGTCGACTCTGCTAAGATTTATACTCATCTGGCACTTTTGGCCCTCGCCCCATTGCGTTGCACAAGCCTGACTGATACGCTGTTGGACAGGAAACACAGAGAGAGGACTCACAGCTTGTTCTGTTCTCTGCATTTGATACCTGCGACGAGGGATTCCCAATAGATCATATTTCTAATCCTGTAGAGAGACACAGAAAGTATTATGTTTCAATTTATCAACTAGTTATTGCTGATCAATTGGTTGAAAAAGAAAAAAGAAAAAGACTTTAAAACGAGAAATGAGAAACAGATAATCTAGCAGCTGCATCGCATAGATAGTCACATGTTAGAGAAGTTAGAGAAGTGGGCCTGACTTGTGGGGGAAGAGGTTCCCCACTGGTTTTACACACGGAGATAAACAGCACATTTTGCTGAAAATAGATCCCCTTCATCTCTACTTGAGCTAGAATTTGTGCGACCACATTGAAGGTTTTCCACCCAACCCTGCTGTTACCTGTTAACTGAAGAACTGAGGAGAAACGTGAGACATTCAGAGGCCAGAAGCTCATCCATGGAGCCTGTAACCCAAAGCAGCCCCCCACAAGCAAGGGGTCCTTCACCAAAAACCGGCTAAGATGTCCTTCTTTATCCTGAAATATCCTCATCAGAGGACAAAATGGGGTTATAATGGAAATGTATGGCAGGGTGTGTCGTGTTATGAGAATCCCACAAATTATGGGCTGGTGGGGAATTGTTCTAATCCAGCAAACCAATGCTGCGGAAACAGAGCTGCCATTTTGGAGAAAAGGAAGGAGCCAGTTATTTCCTGAATCCAGGCTGAGATCTGATGGATCACGGGGAAGCTGTGTGGGCCGTGGTGGTGTTTTTTGGGGGGGTTGGGGACCCCACGGTATTGAGGGTTTGGAGGTTTTGCATCTGCAAGTGTATGAAAATACCTGTCAGTGAGATTATAAGACCGATTCAAACAGTGTGGAGGTTATAATTAGGGTCAGCTCTTGTCCAAATATGGCTTAGATTCATTTCTTCTTGTGAATTTCGCTCCCTCAGCAGGAAAATGTGAGGAACAGCGATCAAAAGATAGAATCTGATCTCAGCTATTTGCCCCGTCCTTGGTGTCATTCTTTAGTAATAATTCACTGTACTTGCTAAGCTGAAGCTTTCATCAGACGTTCAGACGCAGCTATGTCCTGGATCACGTTGTGTTTCTGTGGTGTACTGCTTTTCTTGGAATGTGCTCCGGCTCTTTGATTGTTCTGTTTCCTGTGATTTCAGAGGCCCTTTGTTTCTGTATTGTAAGTCACTAATCAGGGAACTCCGTCATAGCTCCCTGTCGCTTGGCCGCTCTCTCCTAATGTCACCCTCTGTGTAATGATATTTTTGGCTCTGCTCTCATGCCTCTTGCAGTCCACTGAAGCAGCAAAGAAAAAAAAATCTCAAAGTTGGCACGAACAGTCACCTTTAGGAATGTGCAGAGTAAAAAAAAAAAAAAAAAAAAGAGATTGTGGCATCAGTGGCAGCTGAGGGGGTAACTGCTCCGTCATGAGGCAGAGCTCCAAATGTGAAAAAAGTAACAGTAAATCCTTCTCAACGGGGCCTTCCTCTCACCTTCATACGCCTGTTAGCTGCTGTATGATTTATGATTTGATATATTACAGGCTACTGGATACATGGATCATTTTTCTCTGTTCATAAAATGTGCGAGGAGGAATACATATGCCAAGACGGCAGAATCATAATGAGGTCAAATTTTTTTTTGCACTCTGGGTTTCCCCCCCCATCTTCTTTTGCTTAGACTGTGGTTTCACGATGTGTTATGGGATCCATGAAACAACAATGAAACCAGATGTGCTTAGTAATGTGTCTATGTACAGTCTTCACAATTTTGCAGAAGTTGAGCCGAAAGCACACCATGTAGTCAGTGTGAGAACTCTGTGCCATCTGAGCTTTTTGGAAGGGCTTTTCTTCCCTTTTATACCTCCTCTTAAAATAAGCCCCCTCCCATTGGCTGAGAGCAGCCTGGTCATTGAATCACATCAGGCCAATTAGAGAGTAACACTTCCTGTGCCGTGAAAGATGTTTCCTGTTGATAGTAAACGTGCGGCCTGCTGAGGGGGGGGGGGGGGGGGGGGGGGGTCTTGTTGAAACACTGCCAGTGTTTCCCTGACCTTTGTGCCCTTCGTGGCGGAAAAACTGATTCTGTCGTCGTTGGGGTGAGGTGTGTGTTTTGACTGTGTATGTGTGGTGTACAGCAGTGGTCACACTAAGTGCATCTACTTTAGTTATTAACATTTGATTCTTCAATATATTTCAGAGGAAAAACATTACTTTTTATTCCACTACATTGATTTGAGAGCTGTAGTTCTTACTTATCAAGTGAAGATTTTACATTAAAAAACACACTATAAGTTTATAAAATACATCACATTATAAAAGTTCAAACCAATAGTTGCAAACCTAAAAAACCAAAAAAAAAAAAAACCTGCATCTCTTTGGGGCTCTTTGTCATGTTTCATATGTCTGTAAGTTGTTATCAGTTTCACCAGAAAGGATTTCCCCTCTAAACTTTCATTTAAACAAATAACTGTGTAACTAACTGTTCTGCATAACAAGTACTGTTGATACTTCAAGTACATTTTACTGCCAATACATCTGTTCTTAAGCAGGATTATGAAAGCAGCACTTTTACTTTGAAATACTTTTATTACAATTTCTTTATTGATACTTTTAATCAAGATCCGAATACTTCTTCCACCACTTGAGATACAGCGCCACACAAGACTGGCAGGACGAGTTACTCGAGTCGCAGCACACACATACGTGCGCACACGCACACACACACACACACACACACACACATACACACGCAACATGGATGTATTGTGATTCTGACTCATTTCTGCCGTGTCATGTCTTCCTCGTGTCGCAGGCGGGGGCCGACAGCAGATCCTGCTGTTTCACATGCCTGTGCCAACCCTGAGATGAAGTGGTTTGCTCCCTGTGGGAATGACAGCTTCACTCTGATCAACTCAGGCAGATCCTGTTCCAAGGTTGTATTTAGAGCAGCCGACAGATCTGATGTTTAACTCTTTGAGGCACAGATGCTGTATTTTCACAGCCATATAAACAAACAGAAACCCCATGGGAATCTTGTTTTTTTTTTTTTTTCCTTTTGGACGTCTGTGAGAAAATCGGATGTACAAAGCGTTAGAAATCCTCGGAGCCTGCATCCTCATGTTATCTCTCAAAACTTCTAGGGAAAATGTTCTGTCTGCTGACCTCTTACAGGGTTGCAGTGACTAGTCTCGGCCCTCACGCCCACCTGTTTCTGTGGCCTGCATAGACTCATGCTTGTTTACCTCTAATGTGACTCTGCTGCAGAGTTAAAACCGAGGGGCCCGATGGTTGTGGCCACAGGTTGGAGGAATGTCTACCGTCTGGACGGGAAAATGTAATCAGCTGAGATCAGCGAATTAGAGGCCGGTTTCTCTTTCTCTCTTCGCGCTCTCACTTTCCCTCCATATGCCTCTCACGCATGCAGGCGCTCTCACTTTTTCTCACTCTCCTTCTCTGACTTGTACACGCGCACACACACTCACACACACACTCACACATGCTCTTTCAGATGAAGAAAAATGACACCTTTTCTTTCAGCTATTTCCTCTGTTTTTACATACTTGGGCCTGGGGTACAAGAGGCAACCTTGTGTTTTCATGTGACAAAACACACAGAGGTCTGTGTGGATTCGGGAGAAGTGAATAGCCTAATTCATCATTCGGGGTTAGGCCTGTCTAAGCCTCATCTGGGAATATCTCTATCTACACTTAAAAAGTGGGACTGTTGGCGCTGTCTCTTGAGCTTAAAGGAACTACAACTCAGTCTTGTCCTCCGTTTGACTGATGACTTCTCCTGAGAATCAAAATTCCAGAGTGAAAATGTGGTTTTACCTAAAAGCTGTAAGCCTGCATTTCTCCTCCAAAACTGTCCCATTCAACAGAGGAAATAACATTTTGCCTAATTCTTTAGTTTTGTTTGGGCTACTTTCACAAAAAAAACCAAAACATAAATGATGAAGGACATATACAGATCTTTAATTTAACCACGAGTAGAAATATTACAGTGTAAAAACTGACTGAATGTTATGGTAAATAAAATTTACAGTAGAAGTAAAAAGGATTAATGTTGAGGCGCTTTCACTGTCTCTCTCCATAATAGATTTCACTGTTGCTGGTGTTGCTGGTCATAAACAAAGGATTCACAGGAAAGGAGGCACGCATGTAGCTTACGTGAGGTGTTAGACAAAAGCTGACGCTTGCATTCATTTAAAGTTATGTGGGAGACAACATTTCTTAATCATGAGTTCAGTATTATTGTGATTGACCTCATGGTTGAATGCCTTCTTTCTGACAGAGTAGTAGTACAGAGTGTGTTTGCTGCCCCAAGTGGTGGATGGCAACTGTGTCCTTTCGATAGACTATCTGGGACCTGGAGCTGTGTTTGAAATCACCCCCTTCCTGCTGTACAGTATACTTCACTGTCTGCTGTTTTATTTGCTAAAAATCCTACAGTGCAATGCTTCACATTTTAGAGACGCAAAAGTTGCAGTTGTGTGAAACATCAGCTGTCAGTGATGAGGCAAAATGACTGAATGATTCATATGTATCCGAAATCTCAATTTACTGCTCACTATTGAGTGTTGCATCGGGAGTAGTGACTGAGTGAAATAGGGAATGTTTTTGGACAGAGCCTTTGTGTATTATTAAAACACACTTGCTGTTGCCAAATAAAAGTAAGCAGAAGTAACACAGTGTAAAAACTATGTAAAAATATGCCTGCCCCATCTGACAAAAGAGTAAATATTGTCAGCAAAGTGTAATCTATTATCAAAAGTTACAAATTAATTACGCAGAATGACGCCTTTAGTGTGTTTTGTTAATATTAGCGAGTGTATTCAACATTCTTGTGATGTTACTGATGTTACTGTTTAGTTGTTTAATCCATAATAATGCATGAAAGATATCATAAACTGATGATATGTTTTGTAAGTAAAATAACTATGGCAGTCACAGCATGAGAGAAAGAGGCTCATGTAAACAACAAGTACCTCTGAATCATAGAAGTGGACCTTGAGTAAATGTATTCAGTTATTTTTGAACACTGACAAACATGCCGGCCTGTCAGTCGACTCTTATGTCACACTGTATATATTAACTCTCAACAGAGGCATTACTTCTGATAATTAAGCCTCCTCAGTGGATGTTAAGGCTAACAGGTCAACCACAGGCACGCTCACCCTGCGCTGTAAGTCCGCTGCTGCCCGTCACGTACACTCACTCTCACACATTCTCACTCGCTCTCACACACATGTTGATAACCACACTTGTAATGTGAACCTTACTGCTGAGGAGAGCAGGCCTATAATTACAGAGCAATGGTGGGAAAGCCATAATCACAAAGACCCAAATATAAATCTGAATCAACAGATGATTCCAGATTGTTTCGTTCCCTCTGTTTACACAGGGATGTTTTGATTTACATTTGGAACTGGAAAAACCTATTGTCACTCGCACCAATGTTAACGTTTCTCTGATTGAGCCTTTAAGAAGCCTGTAAGTGGTGATATGCAATTGTGCATTTGTGTTTTTGCTTTCACTCAGAAGCCACATCAAAGGTGTTTTTCTGTCTCTTGCCAGTTGATAGCAAAGGCAGTTTGACTCTGATCATAACCTCTGGAAGAAGAAAAAGCATATTGATGTTAATCAGTGGTCAATTGTGAGATACACGCCTGCGTTCGCCGGCTTAAACAGATGCCACAGTGTGTTTCTGTTGCACACACAAACGATGCATTTCCACTATTTCAGCCCAGCTGGCGGAAACCGTTAAATGAGCAGAAACTATGACACCTCAGTGGTATGAAAATTAGATGTAATGCACATTTTCTTTCCATATAAGTGTATGTTATTTTAACTGAGGTTTGGTCACCTATTTATAGGCGTGTTGATCATGCATGAGCTGCTTTGACCTGTGTAATGAATGGCTGGCAAGCAATTCTCTTCATTTGGAACATTTTGCTTTTTAATGACACATTGTGAAATAAAACTCTTAATTAGTTTTTTGAATGTAACTGCTTCAGGCCTAGTTTAGTCGCTGTGTGAAATCAACATTCAACAAACTGACAGAAAAAAAACCATAACAGGCCTATGTGAACGTGACTTTAAAAACGTGGAATTGTGTTGTGATTTGTCTGCATATTTACAGTACAGATCTAAAGCTATGACATATTCCTTTAAGGGGTCAGTCAAAGTTCATAAGCATCATCTAAAACATCTAAAACGTGCAGATCATTATCTATCTATCTATCTATCTATCTATCTATCTATCTATCTATCTATCTATCTATCTATCTATCTAGAACAACTCTTTGTCTGTATTTGACATCAAAACTCAGCCGTTTGTCACTGTAGCTTTAAAAGACTGCTGTTTAAAACACTGTCGTTGCTCAATGGCAATTGCCTAAGACACCCCATTCCTGGGAAATGAATGTGTGCCCTTGTTCCAATTTTAGTTTTTGCCCGCCACCATGGGCTGCTATTTGGTCTGCCATTTCTCAGGGTTGTGGGCTTCTTTAATGAGCACTTTGATCCCACTCAGGTCTGGCGCTGGTGTTTACGCGACCCTGAAGAAAAAACAAAAAGGAAAAAAAGAAAAAGAAAAAGAAAAGAAGAAATGTATCCTATTCTTTGCTAGAGACCTCTGAGCTGTGGTGTCCAGTGTAACAGCCACTTCAGGACCCTGGGGACCCTCATCTTCATCCTCAGACCTCCAAGTGACCACAGAGAGGTCATGGCTGAATGCCCTTTCAAGTCACGCCAGGATGGATTTTCTGTGGGAAGTACAAAAGCAGACAACAAATGTACAATAGAGGAGGGTCAACAGGGACAAAAAATAAAACTAATATTGAAACATTTCCAGTCAACCTGTCAGATTCCTTTGGATTATGAGTTCTCGTAACAGATGTGACTGTCAGCTGTTTTTTTTTTTTTTTTTTACCTTCATTTGTGGCATAACATGTGTTCTTGATTAGGATTTCCCTTTATCAGTCTCATAAATTTCATAACTTAACTACAACAGCTTCTTGGCACTACACACCAGATATTTTATTTGCAGCATATTTTTGACATGGAGCAGCTGTGTAGTGAGCCCAAAGGCTCACATACTTTTTTTCAGGTTGCGGCATTTGCAAGCTTTTACTGTGACCTGCTTAAAATCCACAATTCGACAAGTCCTTTTCCTCCTTGAAACTTTACACTACATAATATCCTCAGCTTAACGTGTCATTTATCCAGTAAAGAGTCTCAAAATGTTATTTTCTCAAAGTGGAAAAAGCTGCAGTGAGGCTCTGAAGGGTGGAACTCATTAAAGGGATCAATATGGAGTTCATAAATATATAATTGAATTGAAACATTTGCTCTCAAATGACATTTTATATTAATTTAGCTTGATTTGATAAAGACATGAAAGGTTTGACAGACAGCTTTGATATCATTAAGGCTCAAAGCATTTCATTGACCTGCTGGTGGATCAGTTGTTATAAACTCATGCTGTGCAGCCAAACATTGTTCAAACTCACAAAATTGTATTTTAAATAGTAAAGATATTAAAGTTTTTTAAGGTTACACTTTCTAGTGAAGTTTCTGGTGCTTTTAGAGGTGATGGTAAGCATATCGTTGAGCTTTGGATGTGGCACAGCTAGCTGTTTTGCCTTGTTTCCACACTTAATGCTAAGCTAAGCTAATTAACTCCAAGCTCTGTCTCTGTACTTAACACATAGGCATTAAAGTAGGATCAATCCTCTCTCTTCTCTCAAAGTCCTGACAAGAAACCGAATAAGCATGTTTCCAAAAATGTCAAAGCAGCTTAAAGGAGCTAGATGTAAGTTTTGCTACATAGCCAATGTTAGCATTAACAGCTGTTTACTAATCACACGAGAAAAAATGTCACGAGTTCAGACTAATCTTCGTTGCTTTACTCACTAAGAGCTGCTTCCAGTGGTGGAAAGCAACCCTTTTATTTTGCTTCCATTTCCATCATTTCTTTTCCTCTACTGAAGTTAGCATGCTAACCAGCTAGCCCTGGCCTGGTCGGTGCATTGCGTCTCTTTCTGATACCAAGTCACTGTAGTGTCCAGTTTGCCCTGAAGAAGTTGTGCTGTTCAGAGGGCGCATTACAACCCCTTGTACTGTAGATGCAACAATGGCTGAAGCTCTTGGAAAGACTGGTAAATAAACAATTGTAAATGCTAACTTTGGCTATGTAGCAATAGCAAAACTTATGAATAGCTCCTTTACAAGAGAAAATCAGTCTGCACTGACATGAGCATTCCCATCAGGTCAGTTTAAGATTGTGTTTGCTCTGAGGTTTTTAATCATAGAAAATGTGAATCTTTCTTCTTAACTTCTCTCTCATTACTTGCTGCTCCCGCCTGGACATTAAAAACAGACAACTACTCAACAAGTTGCCACGCAAAAAGATTAGAGACATGGATTATACTGTATACACCAGACTTATAAATCAAAAATCTGAACTTGGGATGACTCTCGCAGGTTGCAGTTTAATCATGATTCACATATTGCCCAGGGCGCGTTACACAGAGCGAACACACGAACACAGTTGTGATTTATGTTTAAATCAAATCCTAAATTCGAAAGCAATGCACAGGCCAAATGCTCAGTTAGTTTCACATGAAGTAGGTTCAGGGAGCCAGAAGCTGCTCTTGTACATGAAAAACCTGATCACACAAAAAAGAGCAAGAAGAAAAGTTAAATTAAAAGCCATTATTTAGTCGAGCATACTTTGGTTTGAATCACTTCTCACAGTGAGGAAAATACAACAGTTCTTCTCTTTTAGTGTAAATGCAGATATTTTTCCATCCTTTTTTTTTTTTTTTTTTTTTACAGTTTTATAAAATATTTTCTTCACATTTGTGAAACAAGTTGAGAATTTACATTAAGCCAAACAAAGTCACGGATGTAGTCTTTAAAAACTTAGACAACTGGTCAGGTGTCAGGTGCTTTTTATTTCCCTGAGGGCATCAGCAGGAATTGCCACATTCCACCAAAGGAACAACAACCTGTATACATAAATAGTACAATTAAGACTGAGAGTACTGATTGTTCAACAGTCATTCATCGTTTGGCACGAAAGCCTGCCCTGTATCACGTGCTGGGAGCACACCGAACCAACAAAGCATCCAACACAGCCTGACAGAAACCTTAGAAATATGTGAACTGGTATGGACCACAAATCTGTATATTTTTGCTCACTGAAAACAATGAATAAATGTACAATATAGTACATAGTGCATCAGTTTATTTCAACTTAGAGAAGATGTCGGCTGGTTAATTCACTGTGAAATATTAATCTCTAAATCCTGTTTGAAAAGGAAGACAGGATATGCAAAATCTGCATAACTGCCAGGGTGACAGGTGGGTGTGTGTGTGTGTATGTGTATGTGTTTGCTTTTGCAAACTTGACTTGAAACTGTGAGTCAAAAATAAAATGTATATGTATTTACATTAGCAAGGTATGTAATGTTTGTATTTCTAGAGCTTTGTTAAATGTATGCATGAATAATTTTCCCATCCCTGCCTGAGCACCAAAGACTTGGACAATGTGATGGGAACTGTTTAGAGCCAAAGACAAGACAACTTGCATGTTGACTCAGTGAGTCACTGCATGGTTGTGACTGTTTGCACTGGGCTATTAATCACAAGAGTATATGGCCATGTGAGCGGGTGGAGGAGCAGGATCCTGCTGCAGGTAGACTGAGATGGACTAATCCACACACAGAGATATAAGACAGGAGAAAGAAAAAGGGGCAAATGAAACCAAAACTTGAGCGTTCACATGCACGTTCACGTGCAGATGATGGATTGGTGCAAGAAAGATCAGAGAAATTAACAAGGTGTAAATGGCTGTCAGGCTGGATACATCCCTTTGCCTGGACTTGCCTGTTGTGTGCCCATCCACGTGTTCTGGATACCCATGTGTCAGTGGTTATGAGTCATGCCAGACAACGTTGTTTGCCCAGGCTTCCATGACTCATCACATGCTTGCTGGATGGGACCTGGACTGTCGATCTTTTCTCATGCCTTAAGTACAATATCTGTTTGACTTGAGCTTTCGTGAGGTATTCGTATTTGCGTTTTTTACATGCTAAGGTAGACACATCAAGCTCAAAGACAGATGACCTCTCCCTGTCTTTTTCTTCTTTTCAAATATGTATCTTACATGTCACTGTCAAGCCTGCTTTGGATCTTTACGGAGGAATCTGCTGTGTTGTCAAAGCACATGCGAGAATGACGCCCTTTTTTTTTAACCTGTAAAGAATGCAAGAATAGGGTATTTTCAACTTAATGTAACACACTTCCACAAACACGCACACACAGTTCTTGGCTTTGGAAAAGTGCGTGGGCGACTGTCAAAGCCATGTATTGGTGCCTGACCAAGGGTTACAGCCTGATGGAGACAGTGTTAACTCAGTGCTGATACAGAGACATTATAGGTGTCTTATCTCTGCCCCTGGATCCTAAAGTCAGCTATACACCACTTCAGCAATAGAGTTTTAAAGCAACAGGAAAAAAAAAATGGCCATAAACATAAAATGACTGATAGCTGCACTCGGTTGAAGGATGCCCTCTAATTAGTGTGTTTTATGAGCCCAGGATCCACAGTGAAAACATGTTCGTGCTGTGCCGGAGAGCAAACACTGCCTGGGAGGTCAAAGTGGCTGCAGGGAGCTCTGGATTATCCTCAGACCAAGTTCAGGGCAATTCATAGTATGTCTTATGGTAGACCTTTGGCGCCCATATCTTTTTTGCTAATTACAGTGTGAGTAATGGGACAATTTCAATGTGTAACAGAGGAATGATAAGCTGTCAGACATTCCTCCATTATCAGTGCTGTTTAGAGGCTGGTATGTTCTATAGATGTAGAGCTGTCACTTAAAAAAAGAAAAAAATCATCAAGCTCGAATGACTTTGAATGAAGATGTAATTTGTTGAAATCAATTATTATTAATTAACGAAATTATTCTGTGAGCATTTTATGCTGCACGTGGCGTGACATGGCACTGTGAAATGGGTAAGGGTTGGTTACCCAGCTGAGAAGTTGTAGGTGTGCTGCCTGTCGCCCGCAGCTCTTCACCTAACATGTTCACTTGTTTCATTACTTCCTGCAGTATTTCAAACTGATCCGCTGTCAAAGAACACTGATAATGACCACAATGCATTTCCTGTGACTACTTCATAATAAAAGTCAGCTCGTGTTTAAATGCTTTTAATGTGAAGCTGGAGCAAGTGGAAATGTTCGGTTTGCATTAGCATCAACTTAATACAGCATTTTTTCCAGGAATGTTGCCATATACACCCAGTTAATAATACTGCAAATATACAGTATAAATACTGCAACACTTCCATCAGTGGGCCCCAGGCTCAATCACCTTGATAGACGGTGGCATAACAGACGTTTATTTAAATGAAAATCTCAGATATTGTCTTTTTAATGCATAGTCATTCAATGATCTGCGGTAACACACACAGTACACGTCTGTCCTGATTGGTAAAACTGTATCCTGCGCTGCCCCAAAAGTTCCCCTCTTCTGAAGTTGATTTAGCTGTTAAAGCTGTTTCAGCACTTGGAAGCATCTAAACAACAAATGTATGTTCTAAAAATCATCGACAATCCCAATGAAAACATAGCACAACAACAGCACAGCTGAGAAAAACCACAAAACAAGAGGACTGGCATGCCACCATTGATAAACAGGTAAGGTAACATTCAATCAGTTGTCTGTGGTGTTTGTTAGGAATGAATGCAGGATTAATGTAGGCTGTCATTCATCTAAATCTTTCTTTGGATGCTCAGCCATTAATTAAAGCTCCTCCTGTCCATGTGTCAAAGGTTTTCTTGGAGTCCACTACACTGAAAATAGCTCCTAATGAGAAGAAAATTTCTTGAGACAAAAGTGTCTTCCAAATGAATGTAGTTTAGATGCGACATTGATTAGTGAATAGTTATGGTCGTGGGTGCAGAGAGGGAAGATATTACTACTTCAAATACAAATCCTCCATTTGAGGAAGTGATACCTGCTTAGTGACATGAAATAAGAGCAAATTATTGTACGTGTATAGAGTGATTTAAACTCTTGAATAATGACATGACTTTTACAGACGGTTTTGCTCATATTGTGGCAATTTTAAACAAAGAACTTGTGGAATTTTTTTTTCCAAAACATAATTTAAAAAAAACGCCACTGAATCCTCTGACATCTCAGGAATGAATCCTTGGAGACCCCCCAACATATCCTGTTTCACCTGCTCCCGAATGGGTGAACCAATGAGCTCTTATCCCCCACATCACAGGCCAACCTCTCAGCAAAGAAAAGCTCTTTAAATGATTGAAATATTTCAGATGCTCCTCCAGACAAAAGAAGTAAAAACAAGGGAGTTGAGTGAGAAGCAGGAGAGCTCCCGCTGACCCCCTGGTAAACCAGAAAGTGGGGAGGGTTAATCCTGGTTTACACTGACCTCACTCAGCAGCTCCTCAACACTGCAGTGATCAACATGAGTAAAAGGAAGATTCTCCTCTCACCTGCAGACAACTCTGCGCCCCGGGCCTGACCCCAGAGGTGACAACAGACTTGACATGACGACTGTCAAGTCTGTGGGAGAGGGGGAGAGAGAGAGAGAGAGAGATCGAAAGAGATGGGAAATAGGCAAGAACAGCAGCGTAGTGCTGTCTGTGTGCATGCGCACGGTTATGTTGTGGCTTGTTTCTAAGGTTATGTAACCACTGTTCTTTATGGTGGTAAGATTATTTACATTAGTCAACTATAACTGACCGCACAATCAAATGTTAGACTGACCTTATGAATAGTTTCATCATGTTGAGAATATTATATATATTATATAGCTGGGTAGTATTAGAAGAAACCATGGATGCAGTAGGTTGTTATAAGTGCAACATTAAGCAGTATAGGAGAAAACACACAAGTAGTTTGTGTTTTGAATGATTTAATTTACTTACTTGTGCTGAGCAAATGAAGCTGCATTCGAAACATTTATCCTGAGGAAGAGCTGCAGTGCAGGCAGAGGTCAAGCTCATCTAAGTGATGATGTTTAACGTCCCGACAACCTCTGTAGTATCATTTGGCCACTTGTTAGCAACTGGCCTTTTTGAAGAGACGTAAAAGCTTAAAGAAATCAGAGCCAGGGCATTTACTGACGTTGAATAAAGTGTAAAAACGTCTTGAGCTTGTGTTAACCACAGACCTTATTTCAGCCATCTAACCAAACACCCAATCAAAAACCGAAAGACTTCGGGACGAGGGAACCGGAAGTGCTAACATGCTAACTAATTTAAGGGTTTTTGGACTCATTCCTTCAGCACTCTATTGCTGTTCCTTTCATACAACAGGATGTAAAGTCTTAAAATCTAACAATTAGAAATCGGGGAGACTGTGATCCACTCTGTAGCATCGGGATCAGATAATCAGTTCAAACCAGCCGCGTATCTGGAACATCCCCACTGTAATTGTTGAGACCCAAAATCTACACAATTATCCTTTAGTGTGGGCCCATTAGAGACACTAGAGACTTATGCAGACCAACCAAAAGATGCTAGAACCATTTTTTTTTTCTTTTTTACAAGTAGTGTGTTCTGTATGAGCCAATATGAAAGGGAGGTTTTTGTTACATATTTATCTCATTGTAAATAATATTAAAAAAAACACATCGCATCTACACTTTGTCCTTTTACTTTCTGACTGAAATGTGGGCATATCTCCAAATATTGCCCAACTTTGCTGCTTTCGTGCCATGCTTGTGGCTCATGTTGCTTCATGCTAATGCTGAATCAGTATAAGAAAACAAAACCAAATTTGCTAGTCATCAAAATCCTGACCAATTCCAGGTGGCATATTTAGTACAAGTTTGGATTTGATTTGGCGTTACAAATCCAAATGGTCCAAACTGGACTGGCAATTCATTCCAGTCAAGAGTGAAGAGAAAAGAAAGGAAGAGATATGATATTTACAAAGACAGAAGCTGCAAAGAAGTGAAAAAGAAGGGTAAAAATTGTGAGAAAAACAGATGGAAATTCAATTCATTATTTATCGACGTCCTGTTTATCCCTCCCCTTTTGAATGTCATGGAAATCAGAAAGCTTTTTCTTCGCTTACAACTGATAATATTCCTGCTATCGTTCAAGGTAAATGCAGAGTTCAAAGGATGTCAGCAAAACTGTTTGCAAAGCACTGGGCGGTGACATTAGTTTTGCAACAATTTGTTTTTTCATTTTGAACTTATCTTTATTTCTATTGATAAGGTGAAGCTGATTCATCAATGTCAAGGGTGTTTTTTTTTTTTGTCAGCAACTGGATCACTTAATTTTCAATATTTCAAAGTGACTAATGCTAAAACTATATGTTATGTATATATTTGCAGGATGATAGCAAGGTTTCTATCTCAGCCGTGCGTTTGGGTAACACCTATAAATCAACTTTTGAAATGTTTTTGTAGTCACGTAGGCTAACACAGAGGGTAGGTGTATTTTGAGTTGAACAGGCTTATAAAACTATTACTACATTCCATGTGTGTTTACATGTCCGCTCAGGTCTCATCTTCAACCACACCCTCCATGTGTTTTTATAGTAACAGCTGTAGATTCATGTACCTGAATTTCTTTGTTCAAGCAGTGAAATTAAATGAATGTTTGATCGTACACCTGAATATTTTTGTTTGTTGAGTATGTTTGGCATGAAATTTATTTTTTTGATGTTTCTGTTACTGTTTTTTTCATAATACATATAATAAACATAATCTCATTCTACTCTGAGAACTAATGAAAAGAAATATACAAAAAAAATGTAGGCCTATATGTTATAAAAACTGCTGCTGGTGCATTTGCAAACCTCAATCCATTAAGAAAATGTGAACTTACAGTAAACCTGAACTGAAAAATACAGTCTGATGTGGTAACGTTTGAAGTGTCATGTAAAATCAGCAGCAGAATTACTACTTTGCCTCCTGGAGATACACACAACACAGACAAATACAAAGAGAGCAAACTCCTGCGAACGATTTGAGAGAGTGTTTTTTTTTCCTGCTTTGTTTATATCTACTAGCACAATAAAACTGTAATAAAACGATCTACAGAGGAGCTCCTTGAACGCAACCTCCCAGTAAAACGATACCTGAATCTCTGCAGGTATTTTAATGAGCACATCATAAACGAAATATGCACTTCTGTTGACAGATAGAGAAGAATGAAACAGCACTGGCTGCCTTTCTTCTGTCTTTTCACAAAGAACTTTTTGTGCTGCTTCTGTCTATTACTTTGTAATTATTTACCATTTATGAGAAGCATCAAGTCATGCAGGTAAAGGCAGTCAAGGGTTTGATTTTCTCACAGGCAGCCACATAAAGGTCCTTACAGTCTCTTCAGAATACATGTGATTTTTATGTTTGGTTTTATGCAACTCCTGACTCAACCTGAATGTGCAGGAAACCTAGGAACCTTCAACTGTTTGTTAGTTTTTTGGCTTTGCAAAAATACACAGTGTCCAGCCTATCTTCAAAAACCCCTTCATCTCCCATGTTTTCTCTCTCAGGAATATAGACTCTCAGAGTGAGCTCACAGGGTCTTAAAACTTAAAAAGACCAAAGGCTGAAATTACTTTCCAAAAAGACTATAGTGCTGTAGTGATTCAGCCGAACCTTGTCTTTAGATGGAAGAAGGGAGTAAGATTTGATGGAGGAAGGTTACATAGAGTCGGACCCTGAATATCAGTAGCAAAACTGTGCTTCAGTTTGGGCGTGCTTCCACACACACTCACATAAACACACACACCATGCACCTGTGCAGGGCTGCACTGAAAAGGGCTGATAGCAGAGTGAAAGAACTTGACATTTGTTTTCCTAATCACCTCTGACACCACCTTTCTGTTTGAGCAGAGCGAGAAGTATCACAGAGCTCAACAAAAGCTCCATTTACTCGCTGTCCTTATTTGTCCAAGCGTGTTTCCCTCCAGCTCCCTGAAACCACAAGCTCATTATTTCATCCTCCGTAATGTTAGCTTTTAAATCCACATCAGCACACTCATTTGGTGAGAGATTGTAAATATTTATGCAGCGTGTCACAAAAACACACACACACACACACACACACACACACACACACACACACACACACACACACACACACACAAACACACTGGCAAACAGACACACACATGCAAACACACTTTTACCCTCCCGTTTGTTCAGGTTTCCTTTTTTTATTTTCTGTGTGAGCTGGAACAGTTTCACTGGTGACTTTGGCTGGATTCATGAGATCTTAATTGGATTATTTAAGGGCATAAAAGTGCTGAGCTGTTTTGCCTGATTGTTTCTCTCTGTTGCTCAGTTCCTTGTTTTCACATGCAAAATGATTGACTAATGAATGTGAATAAACAGTGCTTCTGTGGGTTGAATACGTGTGCTTTGGCTGTCATAGCTGAGAACTGAACAATACCTGATTTGGAATTTAAATATGTAGAGATGAAATACCTGAATCTTGAAGGGGGCTATTTGTAGGTTTTCTCTGCCACCAAATGTGGTTTCTTGCCAGGAGCGGGTGGTGGTGATTTTCATTTGACAAGAGCTTCGGCCATCATTGTCTTTATAATACAAGAGATTATAATACGCCCTCTGAACAGCGCTCTGTCTTCAGGATAGATTAGAGTCTACAGTGAGTCGCTATCTGAAAGTGACGAGACGGGCTGGGCTAGCTGGTTAGCATGCTAACTTCAGTAGAAGAAAAGACGTGATAGAAAGTAAAAGCAAAAGAAAATGGTTGCTTTCCACCGCTGAAGACAGCTCTAGGCCAGCAAAGGAATGAAGTTTGATGCTGAACTTGCAACGTTTCCTCCAGACTGGTAAGTAAACAGCTGTTAATGCTAACACTGGCTATGCAGCAATAGCAAAACTTACAAATAGCTCCTTTACAGACCTCCTGCAGCTACATTTTGGACTATTTTGCTTCCGTAACATGTCTTCTTTCAGATAAGTGGAAAGAAAACATCCAAAAAACACATTTAGGTGTTTAATTTACTTCACTTCGTCTATTTGCATCTGTGGAGTTCTCTTAGATTCATGCATTATAACGCAACATGCAGCACGGCAATCATTGTCTGCATCATGTGATCGCAGGTGTCTTTGTGAGGCTCTCTCTCTCCTGCACGATGTTATTGGTTATCCAAACAGGGTAATTTCCTGTTTTTAGTTTCCAATAAAAATGTATTAAATTTGAGGCTACAAAAAATATCTTTAAAGGCCGTTTTGTCAAAATGAGTTTTTTTCTCATACTCTGAGCTTCAGTAGCTCTTCATTTTCCAGTTTTATTCTTATCTGTATTCTCAAGGTTTGTACAGAGGGGTTTGTCCATATATCCTTCATTGCCTGATTTCACCCCCAAAAATATGGCAAACTGGATGTTTATGGCTGTTGACAGTATTTTCTGATTTATGGAGTGATAAAAAGAGATATCCAAAACCCCCTCTGTAAAAACCTTTGACTCTAATATCTAATACTCTAATATGCCAACAAAATGAAACAAGAATTTTGAACCTGGCTTCATCCAGTGTTCAGATTTATGTTCTGGAAGCCCCCCCCCCCCCCACCC